>NC_080550.1:1200000-1500000 GCF_028640845.1 Ahaetulla prasina
CTGTGTTGCTTAGCATATGGTGGGAATCTAACTCCTTGCCCTGCAGTCAACGCAAACCAGGATTTTCCCCAGAGGAGTCTAAGGGATACCAAAAAGGCGGCAGTTGTCCAGCCCTTAGATTTGACAAAACTTCCCAAATTGAGTAGCTTAAAGTAGCCAGAAAAAAACAGATTCTTGGGGTAAAACAAGGAGTTTTTCTGGAGAGAAATCTCTGGAGATTCATGGAGACCACCATTGCCTGTCGGGGCCTGGACAAGGGACCTTAAGGGTCTTCTAGTCCAACCCCCATGCCATTTCAAACAAACGGCTGTCCAATCTCTGCTTGAAAACCTCCAGGGTTGGAGCACCCACAATATCTGGAGGCAAGTCGTTCCACTGATCAATTGTTCTCACTGTCAGGATTTTCCCCCTTAATTCCAGGTTGTTCCCTTCCTTGATTAGCTTCCCTTCCGAGTGAGATCTCCTCTGAAAGGCTCAGCCTGCTTCAGAAGGCAGGAGACGAGCCACCTTCTCCACTGGGCCTGAGGTGTGGTGGAAGAGGATGTGAGAACCGGGGCAGTTTCTCTGAACCCACAATGGGGTTTTCCGTTATTCTCCGTGCAACGGAAGGGGCTCCCTTCTTGTTCACAGTGAAACTAGAGGGGCTGGTAGAGGGGGGGGGAATCCCCAACCCAAAATAACAGGCTGGGCATGTGGGATGGCGTTCTGTGCAGGGGACTCACTGGGGCGTGTGAAAAGCAGGTGTTGGGCCTCCCCCTTGGCATGCAGATCAAGGCTGCAGGTGTGGGGAGGAGCAGTTCTGCTATGGGGCTTCCAGCTGCCTGGTCTTGATTTCCTCCTGTTCCTGAGGATCCTGCCTACCCGCCCGCCCTTGGCACAGGGGTGGGGGGGCTGGATTGGCCTGGGTGCTACCAGGGGAGGATGGCAGAAGAGGCCCTGCAACCCGGCTGCTGGTTTCCATCAGAAGCTAAAAGGACAGGGGGGGCCTCCATTGGGAGCTTCCACGAAGCCATTCCAGGTAGAGTACCAGGGCTTGGTGCTGCACATGCTCAGGGGCGCTCTTTGTCTTGGCTTCTGAGGGTCAGAAGAAGCATTGCCCAGCAGGGGCTTTCTGCCCTGCCCTTCCATCAACTCCCCCAAAGAAAGTCAGGGCAGCTCCCATGCTCAGTTCTACCACCCCAGTCTGGGATGCAGAAGCAAGGGAGGGCAGGAGGGAGGGAGGGAGGGAGGGGCGGTCATGTTGAACCAGAAAGCAATGACACAACTTTTCGCTTCTCTCTCTCTCTCAGTCCCCTCCCCCCCCAGTCCCTGCCAAGGAGACATTTTGTGGGGAGGCAGCCAGTTTGCTAAGGGCAGCCTTTGGCCCTTGCAGAAGAGGCAGAACTGGAGGGAGGCAGGCAAGGCTTGGTAAGTAGCTCAGCTCTTCAGAGGGAAGGGAAAATAGCTTTTGCACCAATACCCGTCAAGGCCTCCTCCATGCCCTCCTGAGAGCAGAAGATGCCGCCTCCCTGTGGGTGACCTGGCCCAGGTGCAGGCCTGCCTTCCATGTTTGGGGAAGTACAAGGGAAATTGGCCAGGAAGGGCAACTGGGCCCTGGGCGGAGCGGAGCTGAGCCACTGACACAGATGGTTCCTGTGGGGGGAAAAGCAGCACCTGATTGCCCCCCTCCCTCAGCACCACTGCGCCTCTCTCTATGGGGCAGAAACAGTCGGGTGTTTTGGATGAGATGTTGGAGTCAGCCACTTCTTGGCATCCTAAAGTGACATCCAGGAGGGGACGTGCAGCTGAATGGCCAATGCTTCAGGGCTGCATAATAAGAGAACTGGACAAGGGCCACCGTCCGCTCTGCAAGTTGCCATCCTCAGGGCCCTGGCAGAAGAGCTGGAAGGAGCCTGGCCTTGGGAGGCCCCCCACTTCCTTCAAAAACTCAGGCTGGTGACCCCAATTTAAGAGAATGCCAATACCCTCTGCACCAGGCCAGATTTGTCCTGCCGTTTAGACTTGGAACGGAGCCCATGTGTGGTTAAGTCGTTGTTAAACAGATCGACATGATGTGTGAACTAGATCACGCAGCACAAAGGCGGGAATATTTGGGAGCCGTGAAGACCCTAAGCAGGGCAAGGGAGGCCTGGTGTGGAAAAGGTGGAATTCACCCATTGCGTAATTTGCTGAAGAGTTTGGCTGGGCTCCTCGGCGGAGGGTCATTCTACCTTCTTACCTCCCTCCCTTTGCCGTAGGGCAGAGAGCCTGTTATCTGCCTGCGCACTGGTGCAGGCAGGGTGGGACTGGGAAAGGGAAGCGGATTCTGGCAGGGCAGGGCAGGGGAGGCCCCGTACCTCCGATAACAAAGCCCTGTTTTTAGCTTGGGAACTTGGAAAGGAGGCAGGTGGCCAAGGCCAGGCCGAGCTGTTGGCAGCCTGCCCACAAGGCGTCTCTTCTGTTCCATTCACAAAAGTGGAGACTTGGGACGGACAATGGCCCAGGCAGTCTGTGTGGACCTCTGACTTTGGATTAACATTTCAAGGACATCCCCCCCACCCCACCCCACCCCCAAAAAAACCCCAGCTAAGGCTTGAGATTTGTCAAGGTATTCACAACATTGGCCTAAAGAGGCTTCTACTCCCATATCACAACCAGTTGGCAGCAGGGCTGATGCCTACTTGATTCTCCTTCATGTGCCAAGCAAACTCTGCCTGGGTTCAGACCGGGGTGAAATCCAGCAGGTTCTGGAGAATCGGTAGTGGAAATTTTGAGCAGTTCGGAGAACCAGCAAATACCACCTCTGGCTGGCCCCAGAGTGGAGTGGGAATGGGGATTTTGCAATATCCTTCCCCTGCCACGCCCAACCAGCCACGCCCACAGAACTGGTAGTAAAAAAAAATTGGATTTCACCACTGGTTCAGATGTTCGGCCAAGCTGTGCAAAATAGTTTGCAAACCGCAGTGAATGGATTCACCCTGATCTGCTTTAAGCATGACTGGTGACCAAGATACAATTGAATCCTATGCCATCAGGGTCCCTTAAGGCCATGGAGCCAACTTGTGCGTAATATTGGCTAGGTAGTGGTCTACTCTCTGTCTAAACACTCTCCCATCAAGGGAAGCCACCCCTCTATACGCTGGCTTTGCAGCCTATTGCTCTTCGCGTTGGGAAGCTGTTCTTAAGGTTGAGATGGAATCTGTTTTCTTGTAAGTAAAGACGGTTCCTGGTGCTCTGTGCTCCAGACAAGAGAGGGGCAGCCTTGACCTTGCTCTGCTTGATGCACCTTCAGGTGTGCTTGATGTGTCTTCTCCTCTCCCAGGGCTGCTCATACAGCGCACTAAGCCAGAAGCAAGCCATCACATGATGGCTCAGCCTGTTAGGTCAAGCCAGGTGTGGTTAAGAATCAATCAAGGTGTTGGCTATCTCTGCAGGAGGTCTCCTCTCAGCCCCGCCAATTTTGGGGTGGGTGTTCACACAACAAACTATAATAGAGTTGGTTTAACCATGGTCTGTGGAAGAAACCACAACCGAACACTTTGCCCAACCTCTGAAGCCGCAAAGAATGAACCCACATGGAGGTCCAGCAGGGCCTCTGCCCTTTTCCTGTAGAACCCCAGCATGAGAGTAGCTGGGGGGGGGGCTTCGAGAGCCAATACACCCCCAAAACAAGGCTGCCCTTTCTCTCTCCCCCTCCCCTCCCCCTCCAACACACACTTTTCTCAAGAACCAGCAAAACAGAGACTTCCTGCCTGCCTGCAGATGTCACCCAGCCGGATGCAGCTGCAAGTGGCGATAACTCTGAGCAGAAGGGAGCTGCCTCCTTCCTTAGACCACTGGCTGCCTCCAAAGCCCTTATCTCCTCCGCACATTCCAGCCTGAATTAAAAGCCTTGGGAAGGGAGAGCTCTTCTGCCTCAAATGAAATTAAAAGGCTGCAACATGCCCTCTGCAGCCCGGCTCCTGGGATTAGCTGGGATTTAGACGCCGAGATTAAGACAAACACATCCAGGCCTCAATGGGGGAAGCTTGCTGCCGCCTGAATACCAATTGCTCACCTAGGGCAGGGGAGCAGGAGAGTGTGCACATGTGTGTAACGGGGGAGGAGAAGGGTGCCGAGTCGGCTGCCTTCCTTCACAGCAGCTGAGTCCGGCAGGTGGGTTGCACTCCACGCACACGTTTGAGCCCAGCCGAGGGAGCAGCTGGAGGGCTTCCTCTGAACCTGCCCCAAATAGCTTTTCCATATCGGGACTGTGCAGGTGGAGGAGAAACAGAGGATGCCCCAGTTCCCACCCAAGCTTCCTTCCCCGCAGGGTTGGGCCCTCTCCTGTCATCAAACACCACCGAAGGATGTGACGGAGGTACCGGTGTGATTTGGTGCCAAGGACTCACAGTACTGGAGGCCACTTTCCCAGATCACTTCCAGATCTAGAAGCTTCTGCAGATGTTTCCCTAAACACGGCGTCTGAAGGCACTAACTCAACAAGCCACGTTATGGCTTAGCACAGTATCTGAAGCCGTCCAAGCCTTCATGGTTGCTGGCCATCAAACTCCGCACGAGAGGTTGCTCTTGCAATTGTTCTTATTTTCTTTCCAGAGTAATGGAAGAGCGTCCAAGAATGCATTAGGGCCCCACGAAGAACATTTCTCCCTGGGGTGGATCAACTCCTCTCTAACCCTCTGGGAACCGACGGTTCCACAAAGGCTGAGAAAGGCTCACACTGGCAGGCAGGCAGGCAGGGAGAAGGGTGCCGAGTCCCTCCTTTTTAAAAAGCTTTCCCAATTTCACCAGCTTGTAGCTGCAGAAAACAGCAGGGAGCTCGTGAAATTGGGGACCCTTAAAATCTTGTGCTCTTCAGCGGCCGAAACAGCAACTCAAACCTGGAGGTTCTTAGTGGTCCTGCCTCACCCCCAGCGAGAGGCAGCCTTTCCCAGCCGGGGGCCACTGCCAAGAAGGCCCCGAGGGTTCGGCAAGGATGGAAGGAAAGTGTTGTTGTCACTGAAAGCTTTTTCTCCACCCTGGTTCTGGGAAGATGCCATGGAGGAGGAGGAGGAGAACGTCTCGTTCTGCTAGCTTTGCAGCTTTGCCTTGGAGCATTTCTTTGCCCTAATTGGCCCTAAGCAGGCTGGGTTCGTAGAAAGAGCACAAAGCAATAGAGACAGTCCTCAACTTACAACAGTTTGTTGGGTGACTGTTTGAAGTTACAACAGCACTGAAAAAAAGTGACCCGTGGCCGTTTCTCACACGACCGTCGCAGTATCTCCGTGGCCATGTCATCAAAGTTCAGGTACTTGGCAACCGGCCCTTTTGCGCCCTTCTGACGAGCAAAGTCAATGGGGAAGCCAGAGACATTTAACAGCCCTGTTAGCAGCTTAACAACTGCAAGGACACATTAACAACTCTGGCAAGAAAAGCTGTAAAAGGGGACAAAATTTATTTAACTTGCTTAGTCTTGCTTAGCAACAGAAAAATTGGGCTCGGCTGTGGTCGTAAGTCAAGGACTACTTTTATGCTTCTGGTGCACGGTAGGGACCTGAAGCCCCCCCCTCCAGTAAGAGGGTGTTGCTGGCAGGGTCTGAGCCAATGTTTCTCAGCCTTGACCACTTGAAGATGGGTGGATTTGGCTGGCTGGGGAATTTTGGGAGCTGAAGTCCACCCATCTTCAAGTGGGCAAGGTTGAAAAACATTGCCCTCTATGGGATCTTGCACTGCCCCCCAAATGGCACCGTTGTTATGGAAATCTGGGAATGGAAGTCCCCACGGCTTCAAATGGCCAAGGCTGAGAAAGCCTGCTCTAAGGGAATGTTGGAACGCTCTTGGATGAGGCACAGCTGCCAATCATCCAGGGACTGGGCCTGCCCGGCTTCCCCCCTTCCCTCCTGAGCTCCACTGCAGGGGCTCCTGGGAAGGTGGCTTGTTGGCCTCTTGCACAATGTAACTTGGCAAGCAAAAAAGCCCGTTACCACCACCACCACCCCCCGCCCGGCTAAAAGCTGCGGTTAGATTGCAATTGCACTGAAGTGGTGTGTCTTGCATTTAACATTCCTATGCAGCTCGCCAAACAAAACCAGCGACAACAGACCCTTATTTCTCCCAGTGGTAAATTATGACTTCAATAGGCTGAAATTACACCCTGCGCGCAGAAATCAGGGGGAAGAAAGACTTGGGCTATCCACACTGACATTCTGGGGGCACCGGGGGTGGGGGTGGGGGCTGGGAGAGAAAGGGAGCCTGTAAACCTCTCCTTAACCGGGATGATGGAACAATGCCAGTTTTGTGGAGGTTAATCTGGGACTTCCACCCCAGGTGATGCCGTGTGGTGGGGCAGGTGACGCTGGGGAGCCTGGGAAAGACAGACCCGAATCTCTCTGGCTAACGTTGCATCAGGAGGGGCTGCTTTCCTGCACTTGGCACAGCTCTTTTGTCATCCTTTGCCCGCTCGATGCAGCTGACAGTGTGGCGGGAGACCTCTGTATCCAGAGATATCGATTGCGAGACAAGCCACTTGCTCCTTTGCACGACAATACGGGGTGCTCCCCCCCCCCTTTCCTCGGTGCAATCAGACGCATATCTATCGGAGCTATGCAAGGCATGGAGAGGGATGCCCCTGGCCGCTGCTTCCCCGCTTGGGGAAATGAGGAGGTCCGCCTGGTTTTATCTGCTGCCGAGCAGCATGACAACCGCTTTCCAATGACCAGCAGCGGCCAGTGATAAAATGTTTGTCATTTGAGCCCCGGGCCTCATCCGCCAAGCCCTCCTTGCCCAACCGCGCTGGGCCCAATGGGGAGCCACGCACCGAGGCCTTTGGCAGGACTGGCTTGCCTACCGGCTGCTGCTTGAACTGCTGTTGGGCAGGTCTCAAAGGGAAACTGAGGCAGCATTTCACACCTTGCTATACCCCAGCGACGGCTGGAGGGATATTTTATATGGAGGGAGATCGTGTGAAACTATAGTACATGATTAGTATCCGATTCTTCCTTATGTCTACCTAGAAATGGACTTAGTGGTCAGTTTGAGTTGGGAAGCAGTTTGATTGATGGGTCCTGTCAGGAGCATGAAGAAATCCCACCTTTGCACCGGGCACAAGAAGGGGTGTTAGGATGCGAACCCCAGCAGAGTGATCCTGACAGACAAGGCTGCAGCCAAGAACCTCTAAGGAAGAGAGCCGTGAGAAAATTGTACTTATTTTCTTTATATATCCAACTGCCCATCTGGCTCAGGGAGTTAGCCATCTCTCCCGCACTCAGAGGTCACTTGTCCATGGGGCCAAGGTGTCCTTGATGCTCTGTCGTTATCTGGGCCAAGGGCGGCTCAGCCAGCCTTCTGTGGCCAATCGGAGACATCTGGAGGCTCACCCACACGGAGGGGAAGGGTGGTGGGGAGGATGTCCTCCCCAGAGATCTGCTAGCTGGGATTCAGGAAGAAGCAGGCGGCCTTCAAGGCTACAAGTTGGGGGAGGGGAGGTCTGATTTTCTTCAAGTTTGCTCAGTCCCTTTAAAGGCATCCAAGCTATTGATAGCATGGATGGCATCAAATGTACTTTAGCTCTGAATTGTTGAAAGAAATCCTTCATCCATCCACGGTCCTGGATCTTAGAAACAGAGCAAAACTTCTCATCCCCACCCTTCGGTTTTCACAGGGCCGACGTCTTCCAGCCTTCGGCCTCATCATCCCATTCCCTAGCTTGGTCACACTCCGAGCTAGATTCGGCAACAAAGGACTGACCCCAAGGGACCTTCCCCTCAATGCCCTCCCCTGTCACCGACAGGACCAACTGGAAAACGGCTCTCTCCCTTGGAGATGCCCATGGGTGCCCTTCCCTCTGCCTGGGACACGGGTTTCTGAGCCTACACCGAGTATTTTTTAGTGGCCTAAAAAGTGGTAAATGCAGCCAACTCGAAGCTGGCTTAGCTAACGGGGGCTAAAGGGAGCCCGACCCATGACAGGCGGGCGTAGGGCCGGATTTGATCTCACAGCCCCCTGAGAACTGAGTTACTCCGAGCGGGAGAGCGGGCGACCCCAGCCAGGCAGCCGTGCTGAGTCGGGGGAAGAGCGGAACCGCCACCTCTGTTCGAGCCCCCGGCCCGCCGCCAGGAAAGAGGCCGAGCGGCGCGGAGCTGCCACCCGGTCCCTGGAGCGGGGGGGAGGGGGGAGACGCATCTGGGGCGGGGGCGGGCCGTCGTTGCGGCGGGGGTGGAGCGCCCCCTGCCGGGGGCGAGAATCGCCGCTCGCCTCCCGCCCCGCCAAGACAGCTGTCGGTGCCGCCGCCGCCAGGGCTGCATCCGAGCAGGCTCCGCTCCGCACAGCGCCGGCAGCCGCCAACCGAGGCAGGCGGGCGGGCGGGCAGGCGAGCTGGGGGCCGCCGCCGCCACCTCTCCGAGCAGCCGCCCGATCCCCGGAGGCAGCGCCGCCTGCCAGAGCCAGCCGGGCTGCGGCCGGGAGGAAACAGAGGGCGGCGGGGGCTGGTCCGGCCGGCCGCTCAGCCACTGGCGCGGGACCCCCTTTCGGAGCCAGCCTCGCCGGAGCCTCGCTGGGCCGAGCGAGGCGGGGACGGCGCGGAGGCTGCCCTCGCCAGATGGCCCGCCGGAGGGCCGAGCGGCGGAGGCGGAGGCGGCGGAGACTGCAGTAGCAGCGAACACCCGGGAAGCCCCGCAGCCAGCGCGGCCGCAGCCGTCGAGGAAGGTCGCCGCCGCCGCTCCTGCCGCGACTGGGAGGCGGGGGGCGCCTGAAGCGACCGCGCCGATGCCCCATCCGGCCGCAGTGGGGCTTCTGCCCGGGCAGACGGGCAGCGGCGCCGGCGGAGCGGCCGAAGGCAGCGGCAGGTGAAGGACCCCTGCGCGCAGGGCAGCGCCACAAACCAAAGAGCGGCCAAAGCCCCGGCGCTTGGCCGTTGCTGCGCTCCGCTGTCGGGCTGGGCAGGAAGGCTGCTGGCCCGGGGAGCCGCCGAGACAGCGAGCCGACAAAGCGGACCCGCCGCCCGCTGGGCCTTTCGGCTCTAGCCAGGACTTGGAACACTCCACTCACCCGCCGCTTGTGGATTACCCGCCGCCGCTTCTTGGAGAGTTACCTCGCCTCGCCAGCGGTTCCCGGACGGTAAGTGTTCCGGTCGCCTCCCTGCTTGCCTCCGGGCTCGGGAGGTCCGGCTCCCCCGGCACCAGCGCCAGGGTCGGCCCCCTCCCCGAAGCCTCCCCGGGAGGGCGAGCCCCACTTCCGACCAAAGGCGGGAGTCCCGCGCGCCTTCCGCTTGGAGGGCTTCAGACAACGGAGCAAGGGAAACTGAGGAGCGAGGCAGGCAGAGCCCGCTGCAGCCGGTGGCGGGTTGTCCGCCCCACTCCAGCTCCCGGATGGCTGTTGTCCCGAGGACTGCCAGAGCCTCGACAGGCTGCTCGCTTCGCTTCCCAAAGCGCCTTTCTCGGTGCTTGCGGCGTGGTAGAAGACCATGCCAGCTCGCCCCACGCCCGCCCTTTCTTTGCGGTCTCTGGGGTCCCGGCAAGGCGGCGCCGTCCAGCGGGGGATTGCCGCCCGGGCGCAAAGCTGTCTCCAAGCGCGCATCCTGAGCGGAGCGCCGGGAGCGCTGCTAGGGGCCAGCTGCGACCAAGAGTAGCCAGGAACGTGGAGGGACCCCACCTGTCCGGGAAGACACCTCCGATGGCTCGCCTTTGTCTGCCCCTCTGCAACGCCACCTCCCACCCGGAGGGGCCGGATAGAAAAAATTTTCACGGCTCCCCCCTCCCCCGCAGCCCAGGGAGATCCGGGGAGGCTTTCTGGGGACCTTCAAGGGTCTGGTTAGGGGATAAGACAGTGAGAAGTTAGGGTGGACCTCCTGCTCCGGCGGCTCTTCGGGCCGTTCTGCTTCTCCCTGAGCAAATCCTCCAGGGTCTGAGGGAGAGGGTCCCGCCAGCCAGCTTAACTCCGAAGCAAAACTGCTTCCTTCTTCAGCTGAGCCTCTTCTGAAGTCAGCTTTCTCTGGGGAAGGGTCCCACTAGGAGGTGGAGGGCACAGGGGCTTTTTTGCAGAAGGGAAGGGAGCCACAGGCACCCAGAAATCGGAGAATCCACAAAGGTCCGTGTGCTGGGTTTAAATTCTGAGCTGTTCCGATTCCCCCCTCCCCCTCCATCCTTGGCTGTTCTCTTGGTCTTAGCTGACAAGTCAAGCAACCACCCGTTCCTGCCCCACAGCTTTGCTCCCCCTAACGGATATGCTGGTGGTTGTCCCACTGAGTCACTGGGCAGCCTTTGGCTCCTGCTCCAACTCTGCTTATTTCAGGAGATGGTTGTGCCTGCCTGCAACTACAGACGTGTTTACCGAGCTCGAATTGCTGGGCTTCTAAAACAGGTTAAGTTCCAACTCACAGATCAAATATGGGCTTTGTGTGGTGTGAGAACTTGGCCCTTGACCGAAACCTTGACCGGCCTTGGTTAATAGCCAGGCACTCTACTCCCCTGAAGGGGGAAGATCTGTTATGCCTCCCATTCACGTCTGTGTTGGCCCTGCTAGCAACTTATTTGGCTGGCGTCCTGCTCTTTTGGGAGCTGCTGATCCTGGTCAAGTCCAGAGCGTAATTTTCAGGAGCAGGGGCAGCTGTTCCAGGGAAGCTACCCAGCCAAGGGGTGCTAAGAACTGGCTTTTCACAATGTCTTTCCCGGGCCAAGCCAGGCTCTGATGGGAGTTGCAACAGCTGATTCGATGTGCCTTCGCTTCCTCCAGTCGGCGCCTGGATTCAGGGTGCAAGCGCCTTGGCTTCTCGGGTGACTTCTCATGGTCTTCCTCTAAAGCCCTGGACCACCCCTCATTTCAGAAACCAGGCACGAGCTGGGTGAGCAGCGTCGATGAAAAAAAATCTATTGAGCGTGAGCAAGATAGACCTTTGCGATTAAGGCTTGGCAGGAGTCATAAATCAATTCGCTCCGGGTGGGGAGGGGCCTGTGAGCGGTGTGTGGTGGGTCCCGCACTTCCTCGTCTTTCCTTCCCAGAGAGGGCAGCTCTGGGGCTCCTGCCTGGTGGAATGGCTGCTCTCCGTCCCCCAAATCCTAGATGGACAAATTGGCCGGGGCTCCTAACAGAGGCAGATGGGCGGGGTGGGGTGGGAGAAGACAAATGCTCTTTGCCCATGCTCAGAGGGGCCTTTTTCTTCAATATTCTCACTTTGGGGGCAACTCAGCTGAGTCCTGATGGTAAAGCAGCCAGGAGACCCACAGAAGAGCTTTGACTGAAAAATCGGTGGCCTTGTGTCGACAGGTGTGTGTGTGTGTGTGTGCATATCAATGAGGTTAAAATCTGGTCATTGGTGTGTTTGTGAGGAAATGGTTGTGGATTTGTGGAGGGCACCTGTGTACAACCTCAGACACCCTTACAGCCAGTCTGGCCTCATGGTGAAGACACCAGGCTAGAAACCAGGAGGCAGTGAGTTCTAGTCTCACCTTAGGTCTGAAAGCCAGCTGAGTGAGTTTGGGCTAATCACTTGCTCTTAGCTCAGCCTACCTCACAGGGTGGTTGTTGTTAGGAGGAGGAACTTGTGATGGATATGTTTGCCGTCTTGGGTCATTTGTAAAAATAATAAAGGCGAAATTAATTAATTAATTTCCTGCACTGAAGTCAACGGGCTCCTTCATCCCATTGACTAACCGGACTTCAGCATCACTATTTTGATCGGGATGGAAAACTGTGAATGTTGTTTAATTAGGGACAGGCAAAAGAAGGATGCAAATAGTGTCAATAAATTCCAACAAGAAGTCTGTGGTGTCTCCATGAAGCTGAATTGCAGTTCCTGGGCTTTTATGTGCTGTGTTGATCCCAGGATTTCCAACCACATTTGCAAAACATTTGGATTAGTTGGGGGGACCACGTGGCCCCCTGGATGCTAGGCTGAGAGGCCCACTGTTGGTGGGTTGGCAGATCCCAAAGTGGACAAGTGGCTGTCAGTGGCAGGAATGGACAGAAGGCATTCAGCCTAAATTAGGGGAGGAGGTGACTGGCCAAAGTCACCCTGCTGTCTTTCATGGCTAAGGGGGGACCCCATTTCTTGGCTGGTGCCTTCCCCACTAAGACCAAACTGGCTCTTTTAAATGCAATTTGTTTTCCTTGAATTAGGAACTGGGTGTTCTTAAGTCTCCGCAGCTTTTCATCCAGCGATGCTCATCCAGTGCATCTGTTCTCCCTGATTTCTTTTGGCCCGTGGAGGTGAGGGTGGCCCCAGAAGGACCCTGAACACCCAGGGCTCTGGTTCTTCACCAGGCCTTGGTCTCTTATGGGGCGCTGAGACTCATCCTGGCATTTTGACAGCATCTTGGCTTTCCAAGCAGATGGAGAAGCTGGGACTGCAATTTAACGGAGCGGAGCGCTTTTTGCTGGGGGAGGAAGCAAAAGACGGGGGCCCTGGTGTGTGAAACAGGATTTGCCTGGGAATCTACGCCCTCCTGTCGTGTGGATTGCTAAAAACAGTGTGGATTGCTTTTCAATGCAAGGTTTAAACCAGGGATGTCCAATCTTTAAGACCTGTGGACTTCAACTCCCAGAATTCCCCAGCCAGAGTTGAAGTCCACAAGTCTTAAAATTGCGAAGGTTGGACACGCCTGTTTTAAGCTTTAAAGCTTGGCCGTATGTTGATAGCACTGGAGGTAGCTTTGACAATAGAGCTTCAGAAAAGATATTTACTCACGTGAGCAGAAGTGAAGAAGTAAGAATAAGAGAGGATGGAGAGGGGAAAACTTTGCTTAAAGCTTTGGATGGAGTTCCTGGGGAAAGGCTTATGACGTTTATGATTGTTTATAGTTTTCTGCCCAATCAGTTAATTTCTTGAGGTGTCTCCAAATTCCTAGACTTTTCCTTGCCTGGGAATTATGGGAGATGTAGTGATAGACCTACTGGATGCATGTATTTATGATAGTTGAACTGCCCGGGGTCATATAATTGCAATATGCAACTTTCCCAGCCAGCTTCTGACAAGCAAAGTCTGTGGGGAAAGACAGATTCACTTAATGACCTCATGATTCACTTAACAATTGCGGTGATTTGCTTAAAAATTGTTGCAAAAAAAAAGTTGTGAAATTGCACGACTCTCATAAGAACAGCCTTGCTCAGGCATGGAAAACCTGCTCCCAACTGTGGTCGTATGTCGAGGATTACCTGTACTGCAAACAGTCATAAGTTGTTTCTCCCTGGACAGGTGCTCTCAAATTCTCTGCAGTGGGCAGCAAAGGGCAGAACTGTGTTCAAACATCACCCCAAACTGTGGGTTGCTTACTAAGGAACTGTCAAATAAACCGCAATGCATATACACAATATGCTAAGTCAAAATTCACTTTATCGCTTCGTGAAGTCAGGGGGTTGAGAAACTGGCTAAGCTTATCTGGATTGTGACCAAACCAAGGACAAACGTGGTTGCCTCTGAGAAGCCACGTCCTTGGTCTTGCCTTCAGCCTTGTCCCCAGCCCCACCTCATGGAAACAGCCCGGCCTTTCTCCTTTCCGTGCCCCCTTGCCAAGCAGGGAACCCACCGGGTGCGATTTGGGCCACGGCAAAGCAAAGACAGAATCGCTGGAGAAACGGACAAACCGGCCTCTTGCGCAGAACCTGATTTCGAAAGGAGAACTTTGCTTTGCCTCACTGACCTGGCTGGCCTTGGAGCAGGGAAAGGAGTGAAGTGTAGAACACCCAGCTGCAGCCAGGAGTGTGGGAAGGGTGTGGTGGGGTGGCAGTTTGGAGACACAACGGGAGGCAGAGCCCTGCTTGGCTTGGAGCTAAGTGCCTTCCGCCTGCAAACATTCTCCAGACTGAGCTGGGAACTCCCGGCTGAAAATGTCTTTCGGAACCTGGCCTGTCTCTTGGGCCTTGGGCTGGGGGGGAGAGGCTTGGTGCGGGCTGCCTGCCTGAGTCGGGTGCCTTGTGCCTTTTCTTTGCTTCATCGTCAGGCAGCCTCAGATAGGATGCGATCAGCCAATCAATTCCCAAAGGAGGACTCACTGTGGCTCCTGCCCAGGGAAAGGCATTGCTGGGGTGTCTGAATGGAGCCACTCTGAATTTGTGCTTAACTTGGGCTGTGCATGTTAGGAGAACTCTGTCACGATGCCTTGTAAAACCTGGTGTGTGACTGAGCTTTGCAAACCCCTTCAAGGGTGGCGTCCTCCACGGACCAGGGCTGAGACAAGGTGCTAACAGGATCCTCACGCCTGGCTTGGGCACCTACATTATGTTCCTCCGTGGGTCTCGGGCTTCATGAGGACTACTAGCTGGCATCTACCTAGATAGAAGTCAAGGACCTCCCTCCCTGTGGACTTTGCTGTTTCACTGGGGAGATGGTCTGCCCCAGGAATCCCTCCCCCCACCAACAGCCTCCTTGATGGCTCAGAGCTCTTGGCGGGGCCTATTTGGGGCCCTGCAGCTTCTCCGAGGGCCAGGCAGGACATCGCTCTTGGCAGCCCAGGCGGGTGTGTGTGTTCCCAACTGCCCAGCAGCCTTAAGGAGGAAGGCTTGAAGCTGTATCCTCATCGGGCCAAAAGTCACCAAGGCACCCCTGGCTGCCCATCGGTTCTGAAAGGAGGCGCCCAGCTCCCTTTGCCTGGGCACAACGGACAAGATGGTGGAGCCGGCTGCATCTCCTGGAGATACAAAGGTCCAGCTGCTCATCCTCAGTCCATCCAGCCAGGCTCTCTGCTGCCGAAAGCCGAGATGAGCGATTTGCACAACATGAGCACCTCTTAGTGGGCTGGAGAGCAAGTGGCACAAAGAAGGAGGCCCTGGCTTCAACAGCCAGTTGAGAGAGGTGGTGATGGGGGGGGAGAGCCTGTTGGGGTCCTGGTGCTGACGCAGCCCCTCCTGCTTAGATCAGGGCTGGGTGAGCAACTGAAGGCAGCATGCTCTGACTTCTCTTCTCCTGGTTGTTCCGGGATGCAAGGGCAGTGGGTGTGGGGGGGGGGAGAGGCAGGCCCTGGGAGAGGCCAGCCAATAGGACCGAGAAGCCCCCCTCCCCCCCACCGTCCCCTGGAAAAATGATTTCTCTGCTCAGAGCCACATACTGTGTCCCGTCCCCCCCCAAGTATCCATTTCAGCCCTTGGCTGATTTGGAGTCTCTCTTGAGGTGACGGAGGGCAAGGGGGAGATGAGTAAAACCCGCTCGGGGGTCCAAGCTGTGCCTTCGGGATGGAGCTGCTTGCAGAAGTCCAAATCACCAAGAGCTTCTGGAAGTTTGTTCCTCTGAGAGAGGGGAGTGGGGGGAACAGCTGGGAAGTGGAGAGAGATTTGGTTCCTATGAATGTTCCTACGCATCGCTGGTTGGGGAATTCTGGGAGTTGAAGTCTACAGGACTTAAAGTTGCTAAGGTTGGGCGCCCCTGCTAGAGGTGCAGGGAAAGGAGTCGCTCCGTGTTTGCATGTACAGAGGCACCTCTTACACCCCCTCGCCATCCAAAGACAGCCTCTCCTTCCTGATGCTCTTCGTGACCCCTGAAGCGGATTTTTGGGGTGAAGGAAAGTGCAAGGAGCTTGGCAAAGCTTGACTTTCCAAGCAGGTGGCACAAAGGTCCTTTTTACCCCAGCTAGGAATTGCTATGGCAATATTCTAGTCTCACTTTCTCTGCCTCCCCCAGCTCTGCTTCTTACACTCAGCCCAGCTTGCTCCATCTGCTCGCTTGGAATCGTTCCCACCGCCGGGAAGCAGGCAGGAAGAGGAGAGAGGGGAACCCAGTCCCCCCCCCCCCGCAACTCCAGAGCTGAAAACGGGGAGTGTGTTTTGTGCTCGAGATGAGGGCTAGGATGGCCTCCTTTGAGCAGGCCTGGAAAATCCCCCCACACACACACACACACAAGCAGCTGGATGATCTTTAAAGGTAGACTGCCTTGGAGTTTGCAGGCTCTCTTGCTCCTTTAAAAAGATAAAGGTTCTCCTCGCACATATGTGCTAGTCGTTCCCGACTCTAGGGGGCGGTGCTCATCTCTGTTTCAAAGCCGAAGAGCCAGCGCTGTCCGAAGATGTTTCCGTGGTCATGTGGCCGGCATGACTCAACGCCAAAGGTCCACGGAACGCTGTTACCTTCCCACCAAAGGTGGTCCCTATTTTTTCTACTTGCATTTTTTCGTGCTTTCGAACTGCTAGGTTGGCAGAAGCTGGGACAAGTAACGGGAGCTCACCCCGTTACACAGCACTAGGGATTCGAACTGCTGAACTGCTGATCTTTCAATTGACAAACTCAGTGTCTTATATTTATATTTATTATGCTCCTTTATAGATTCCCTTTTCCCTCCTCTTCCTCAGTTGGTCTCCATTACAATTGCCAAAAAAAGAGAAAGGAAAAAACATTATTTCTTCTCCTATTTTCTCTGCTTGTGGGTCACTCAAGGTTGCCGCTTCCAACTGGGCAGGCCAATACATTGATGGAACAAGCGAGCATCCAAAGATATACATAAATAGGGGGATCTGAGTCCATTTTCTCTTCCTGCTTTCCACATTTCCTTTGTATAAACACAGCACAGTTAAGAGGTCTGGAAAAGTCCCAGGAGCTGCATTGCCCAGATAAGGGAAACTGGAGTGGGGTGTTAATGGTGGCTGGCAGGAAGAACCTCTGGCTGTGGCTGGTGGATTATGGGGTGAGGCTCTGGATGATGGGTGATGTGCCTTAGGTGAGCCCAAGCAGGCACTCATACCTAGGAACGCAAAGATGGAGGAGCTGCCCTGGGCAGGCGATGACGGTCTCGTGGTCTGGCAGAGCTCAGGAGTAACTGAGTCCTACTGCCTGGCACTGCCTGGCATTGCCAATCGCTGGGCATCCACCTCTCAGGCGGACAGATCAGCCACGCAGGAAAATGGCTGGAAATTGGTCAGAATGACTGGGGTTGATCTGCAGGAACTAAGCAGGGCTGACTCTGGATATTCTGTGGATGGGGGATTCTGGGAAATCCCTGCCTGGGATGCCCCTTCCATGGTGACATGTGTCCGTGAGGTCCCTGTGCGTCAGGTTCAACTGGAGGAGAAGCTGTCTTTCTGCAGCAGCTTCTGAACTTCCAGGTGGCCTCTGAACATCCCACCTGCGCTGCTCCCTTCCCGGTTGGCCTTCCTCTTATGTGCCCAGCACCTGGGCAAGGCAAGTAGTCCTTGACTTACGGGCATAACTGGGAGCAGAATTTCCACTGCTAAGCAAAGCTGAGAGAGTTGTGCCCGATTCCACACTCATTCTGGCCTCGGTTGTTAAGCGAATCCAGCTTTTCATTGACTTTGCTGGTGGGAAGATGGCTGAGAAGGACGCTGCCACAGTTGTGCTGGTTACCAAGTGCCCAGATTTTCACCATGTGACCACAAGGATCCTGCAACGGTTATAAAGGTGAGGGCTGGTCATAAGTGCCCTTGTAGCTTTGAATGGTTGCTAAACCATTGTTGTAAGTCGAGGGCTTCCTGTCCCACAGTTGAGACCTTGGGTCGTCTGAGGTGGGAAACAAGAACCTCCCATGGTGGGCAGCAATTCAAGCCCTGTTCAGAGGAAGCAGAGTTTTCTGAGCATGTGCAAAGTGCTCTCCGCCTGCAGCGCCTGAGGATGGCAGGGAGCCCCCCATCCCTCCAGCCACCAGGGGCTGGGCACCTTCTAGACCAGAGCCAAGAGCAACCTGGCTTCTCTGGGCATGCCAGGAGGTGGGGGGGGGGAGGGAAGGCTTCTTTTACGTGCCTCCTTCCCTTATTCCCATGCCATCCTTGCTGCTGCCTGTATGTAATTAACAGAGTAATTAAAAACAGGATGAGTTAATTGGTATTCATTTATGTGGCAGATGTTTTTAATTGAGATACGAAACAATTTACCTGTTTATATAAACAATAGTGAACGAAGGCTTGTAAAATGGAGGGGTTCCTCTCCCCCCCCCCAGCTTCCAGGTCCAGCAGAAGCAGCCCGAATTCCCAGCTCCCCTCCCCAAATCTGAAGGGGGTTCAAGGAGAAGTCCCTGGGGGTCACGGGGCCCCTACTGGGCCCTCAGCCAGTTCCTCCTATCCAAGCTGTTTTCCCAGTTCCTTTGCCTCTGCTGGAACTCTTTATACATCTGAGCAAGAGGCAGAAGCTTGTGGGGTCCCTTAGGTCAGGGGTGGCAAAGATTTGCCTGGAAGGCACCTGAGCATACCTGTAGCTCCAGGCTGAATTGCGGAGTGCTCTGTGAGCTTACAGATGTTTCATTACCCAACTAGGGAATGTCTTAACTCAGGTGGCACTGATGATGTTCCCTAGTTGGGTAACTAAACATCTGTAAATTAACTAGCAAGCTCAGTCAGCATCAAGGACTCCCCAGTCTTAACTAGATTATTTAAAGGCTTATCAATCAGCTACTTTTGCACCAGGTATGAGAGCTGGTTAATGCTTGGCTAGGTTTCTGTAGCAGTGGGTGTTGTCTGAACCTCTCCTCTTTGGTTCATTTCTGGTTCAGTATCTGCTATGAAGCCAGGAGATAGGTCAGGATATTTTGTGTGAACACAGCCGGTGATTCACACTTGTCTTTTTCTACTATTTGGAGAGGCCTGTCCTGCACAAGGGCAGCCCTGAGAAGCTTCTTGTAACTTTGCATTTGCACCAAGACATGCATGTTCTCTAGAGGGAGCCTTCCAAGACAGGCAGTTGCTTAACTCCACTGACCAGCAGAAGGAGAGAGAGAGAGAGAAGATGGGATACAGGTTTTCCATCCGTCACAAATACATTTTTGTGAGAACTTCCGTAATAAAACAGGGTGCGGTCGGGAGGCTGGATAGAGACGTACCCATGAAGTTGGAGTGCTTGAGTTGGCCCTTTGTGGGAAAACACACTTGGAAAACTGAGGTGGATCCTCCCAACTTTGTGCAGACTAATGGGCTGAACTTGAATAACAGAGTTGGGAGGGATCTTGGAGGTCTTCTAGTCCAACCCGCTGCTCAGGCAGGAAATCCTCGATACCATTTCAGACAAATGGTTGTCCAGTTGCTTCTTGGAAAACTCCAGTGAGGGAGTACCCAGGACTTCATCCCACTGATTAATTGTCCTAACTGTCCAGAAATTTCTCCTTAGTTATGATGATGCTTCTCCCCACCCATTGTTACTTGGCTTAGTAGTGTGGTGTAACAATCATCCTTGGTTGGTCAGAAGACACTTTCTGATAGATGGATAGCTGGAGAAATGGATGGTTGATGGAAGGAAGATTAGGGTTTCTGCAGTGTAATTCACTTTAAACTGGTCGCTTTACATTCCCGAAGAGTGCAGCTCCTTCGGCTGCTTCGCCTCTTTTTTCTTCCTGGCAGCCATGAAGTCATCTAAACTTGAGATCACCTTCTCTTCAAGTGGGCAGCCTGAACTGAGCCGGTTGTAGGCAAGCCAGACTAAAATTAGGCATGCAGAGAAGTCTTTGCCCTTTAGTGGCAGGATTTCACTATCCAAAGACATGCCTGGATGGGGAGGGGAGGGCAATGATTAGGACCACACCAGCCTTGGTAGTGATGGTGGGTTTCTCCCCCCCCCCCACCCCGAGGTCCTGGGGAAGGGAAACAGGCTCCTTCAAGAGCAAGCTGGATGCCAAGACGGCACTTAAAATTGGAAGGAGATTTGTTTTCAAGACTGGAGAAATCACAAGGGGGGGAAAAAGATAATTTCTCATTGCCAGATTAAGCTAGTGAGCCTCCCCTCTGGAGCCTGGTCTTGGGCCATCTCTACCTCAGTGGGGCGTGAGGTCTCCGATCCTACCAGAATCTGAAAAGGGCTACATTTTGCAATGCCTTTTCCAACCTCCAGAGACGGGCATGGGTAGCTCTGTGTGTGCGCAGATGGGGAGCAACCACAGTGATGTCGGCAGTTTCCTTGGCCAGCAAATGCTGGTTCTCCTTCCGGGGGGTGGGGTGCACCAGAAGGGCACCTATCTTGGTCCTTCAGCTTTCTTGGCATCCTTGGAGGAGAAGCAAGATGGAGCAACGGAGGCTGCTAGGCAAGCTTGGCAGGCTGCCGGCACCAAGCAGATGGCCGGCAGCCCAGCTGAGGGGAACGCTAGCCGGTCTCAGGTGTGCCGCGTGAGTCCTTGAATGGGCCCTGGGAAGACTCGGCATCCTGCACTAATGAATATTGAGGAGCGGGCGAGACGCGGAGCCTTTGCTCCTGAACGCCCTGATTTTCCATCTCAGCAGGTAGTGAATCACTCCTGTCAAGCCGGGTGCCAATGCTTGGATGTTGAACATTTCTTAATAGCCCTCGGAGTTTTGCATTCCCTCCAGCGGCGGCAGCAGCAAGGAATAAGGGCACCGTGCAATGCTCCTTCTGGCTACTCCCACCCGGCCGGCTTAGAAAGAGGCCAGTGTGTCTGCCCTTCAACTGCAGAAGGCTGGGGGGGGGAGAGCCGGGCTGCTTTCTGGGAGCCAAAAGTCTGCAGGGACCTTTTTTTGGAGGACCGGATTTGATTAAAAGGCAGAAGCTTTCGTGACTCTTTGCTTCATCTCCGTTTTCCTGCCCTGTGTTTTGGAGCCACAGAAAACCCCTGGGCACTTTATTTCTCAAAGCCCGATGTTTTCCAAATGCCGAATCACCCAGTTCTCTTCTATTCTAGATGGTGTGAAGGAGGAATAACGTTCAATAAAATTCAAATTGGAAGTTGTGGGTGCTCCAACACCAGAGGTTTATAAGAAGTGATTGGACAGCCATTTGTCCAGAATGCTACAGGGTGGGGATGTCCAAGCTTGGGAGCTTTAAGATTTGTGGACTGAGCGTTTAGAATAGAATAGAATAGAATAGAATAGAATAGAATAGAATAGAATAGAATAGAATAGAATAGAATTTTCTATTGGCCAAGGGCGATTGGACACACAAAGAATTTGTCTTCGTGCAGATGGTCTCGGTGTACATAAAAGAAAAGATGCCTTCATCAAGGTACAACACTTAAAACACTTAATTATAGTTATAGGGTACAAATAAGCAATCAGGAAACACTATCAATATAAATCGTAAGGATACAAGCAATGAAGTTACAGTCATACAGTCATAAGTGGGAGGAGAAGGGTGATGGGAACGATGAGAAGATTAATAGTAGTCCAGACTTAGTGAATAGTTTGACAGTGTTGAGGGAATTATTTGTTGAGTAGAGTGATGGCGTTCAGGAAGAAACTGTCCTTGTGTAGTTGTTCTGGTGTGCAGTGCTCTATAGCGTTGTTTTGAGGGTAGGAGTTGTTTATGTCCAGGATGCGAGGAGTCTGTAAATATTTTCACAGCCCTCTTCTTGATTCGTGCAGTATCCAGGTCCTCAATGGAAGGCAGGTTGGTAGCCATTGTTTTTTTCTGCAGTTCTAATGATCCTCTGAAGTCCGTGTCTGTCTTGTTGGGCTGCAGAACCAAACCAGGCAGTTAATAGAGGTGCAGATGACAGTTGAAGTCCACAAGTCTTAAAGTTTCAAGGTTCGATACCCCTGGTATAGGTTTTCTGCTCGAGCAGGGAGCTGGACTAGAAGACCTCCAAGGTCCCTTCCAAGTTCCAACCCTGTTATGGACTTGCCACTAGTGAAATATACATTCAGAGGAGAGGAAAATGCCTCGCATCCCCTTCCCTGTCACTGAGTTGGCCTCCCTGAAAAGTACTGATGGCTCCTGAAATATTTGTCTCTGCACAAAGCCAGGTGCATCCAGAGCGGAGGCTGCTCATTGTTGTTGTTGCAGGAGGCCAACACGCCCTTCTGTGGGGGGGAGAGCTGGGAGAAAGAGCGAGGTCCTGCCCCCTTGTTTTGGAGAGGAAGGCCTTGTCTGGGAAAAACCAAGGAGACAGGCTTGACCCCCTCCCCGTCTTTTCCCACATGCGAGCGGTCTGCAGTTCATATCCAGTTGGCTGCCAGTGCCGAGGGCTGGCCTAACACGATCCAGATGGAGCCCCTCCATCCATCCCTGGTGAGTTTCTGGGGAGTTGTTCTTGGCAGCTGCAGCTGAACGGCTGGAATGCAGAACCTTCCTTGGAAAGAGGCACCAAGTCTCTCCTCCCCCCCCTCATCCTCAGCATCTGGATTGCATTTGGAGGGCAGGAAAGGATGCCGAGATCTCATGCCATCACCTCTTTAACTCTTTCCTCCTCCCTCTCCCCCCCCCCCGCCTGGGTCAGAAGGAGGAAGGGGCTGCCCAAAGGACTGCAAGGATGTTTGGTCTGCCAGACTAGACTCCAGGAGATGGCGAGTTCTAGTCCTGCCTCAGGCACGAAAACCGGCTGGATGACTTTGAGCCAGCCATACTCCCTCAGCCCAATCCACCTCACAGGGTTGTTGTCGTGGGGTGCCCTGGAGCTCTTGATGTGTGGAAGGGGGGGTGTCTGCAAGAAAAGAAGGGCCCTCCCCACATTAAGAAGCCGGAGGGGAGACGAGCTGTCGCTTCTCTTCCATCCAGGCAAAACTGCCATTGTCCCTGGATGGTTCATCCTGGGGATGACTCAGGGGCAGGAACATTGCTGGGGGGGGGAGGGAATTGTGTGGTGGGGAGGAGATGGAAATAATTGGTCCCAACTGCAGTGAGTTTTGTCTGCTTTCCAACATTTGTTTCTTATTAATTGTTGCTCCGAAGAAGCAACTTCGCTCTGGAGAAGTGAAGCTCTGGAATGAGAGGCCAAAACGGCTGCCCTGCGTGGTCTCCCCACCCCCGTCTCCCAGGGGCACAGAGGGCCGACTCCCTGCCCCATCAATGCCATGGGACTGGATGCAAAAGAAGCCCCCTTTCTCTCCCGGCCTCAGCCTTGACCTTCCCCAGGAGACCCAGGGCCAGTCCCACGTCTCAGCCTTGCTCTCCCTTGCAGGATTCTTGTGAGAATGAGACATGGAGACACTTTCTGCTCTGAGCCACCGGGGAGAAAAATATACCAGAGAAAAACATGAGCTTCATTTCCAGTTTGGCGACCAGTAGTTCTATTTCTCGCAAGGCTTGGTCCCCCCAGCACTGCCGAGTCCAAGGGAAGCAACTGACCAGATCACGTCAATGGCCAGTTCAAGTCTCTTCGTTGCCTGAAGGGGTTTGGAGCCGAAAAGGCAAGCTGCTCTTTTTCTTACGTGCTTTGTTATTTGGGGTGGGGGGTCCCCCACACACCTCTGTGCTCCCCTGAGCCTCTTCTTCCTCGGAGGGCCACTCTACCCCTCCCCTCTGCTACTAAGGGCAATGGCCATAAAGACACGCCCTCCCTCCTCTGAAAGAAACCCCCTTGCCCCCCCCAATGGAATCTTCTTGATCTGCAGGAAATGAGGAGGATGCAAAATGGCACCAGTGAGCAGGCTGGCATGCAATTATATCTGTGCCAGGGAAGACAGTCGCTGTCCAAACCCCAAGTGGCTTCCTAACACTGTGGTCCAGAGCCCCCGCGATGCCCTCCCATGCCCTGAGCACTTGGCCAGCCCACACTCTGGGTGGCATCTCTCCCGGGCAGGCTCAAAGAGGCATCCACCCATCGTGCTACCTTCCTGCTCGGCAGTCTCCTGGATGAAAGCACTTGGGACACGCCAGGGCTTCTGCTGGGTTCCATCTGCTGCAGAAAGTTCTCAGCTGCTGTTTGGCTCTCGGCTGTCACTCAGGGCGTATTTATAAATACAGCAGGAAGTCGAAAAGGGTGGGGGGGGTTGGCAGTCCCACTCCATGCCAGGCTCCATGTGCAGGCATCCAGGGCTGCAGGAATGCTGTCATCAGTCGAAACGATGCTCAGGATTTCACATGAGGCTTCTTACCCCCTCAACACTTCCAAAAACAGCCTGGGAGAGTGGAGAGGAGTGGAAAATTTATCAGAGGAAGAGGGAGAGAAAGAGAGAGGGGTGGCGGGGGAAGCCTTTCTGGAAACAAAAAGGATCTGGGAAAAGAGCAGCAGCCCCAAATCAATCCTTTGGGGTATTTTAAACAGTGAGGAGTGGGCATGTGCAGAGAGCATCTCTGAGGGCAAAAAGTCTCTGAGATGAGAAGATTTGAGTTAAGGTGTGCTTGCATCTTAACTTTCCTGAAGCAAATTGGAAACAGGAACCAAGTTCTGCTCGTAGAAAGAGTAATTCCGTGATGATAATGATGATGAGGAGGAGGAGGAGGAGGGGAGGGGGAGGAGGAGGAGGAAGAAAATGGCTTTCTGCTGAGACCCTCAGATTGCTGCCTATCTGAGCAAGCAAGGCTGGCTAGATGGAGAAAGGCTCTAATTGGTTGAAAGCGATTTGCCTTCCTCTTGGGAGAAGATTCGGATTTCACAGAGAGAGGCAAGAGACAATTGTGAAGAGCTGGGATTCTGGCCGACTTTCGGCTCATCTCCTGCCAGCCGCTTCAGGTGGGGGTCTCTTCTTTTAAAGCCCCGTGCCTGTCCTCTGTCCTCTTGCTAAGGACGGGGATTCTAGGCAGGGCCCTTGATCGAGTGATCTCTCGGGGATGGCCAATGCATCGCTGCCGGGGCCTAGGCCTTTGACGCCGCAGATCCTGGGCTCCATCCTGGCCGCCTCAAATCGGGAAGGTTGCGGTGAAAGAGGGCGGGTGGGCAAGTAGTCTGGCCTGAGGACAAGGCGCCTGGTTTGGTTTTGTGCCTGACTCTCTTAGCAGCCGCTTTGCTTTGAGGTGGAAATTCTGTTCCAATTGTGGTCATAAATCAAGGACTGCGTGTATTGTAGATGGGGTGGGTGGGTGGAGAGAGGGAGGGAAAAAGAGTTTCCTCCTGGAGATTTACCAGAGGCTCTAGTTGCCCCAGGAATCATAACACTCGATTACAAACCGCAATGTTCGGGTTGTTGCAGCACACTAACTCAACACCCAGTTGCAACATGGTTTAGCGCAATGAAGCCTTCCTACAGCAGGACATGCCCGGAGGCCTGGGACCCATGTTTTTGTGGGTCAGCATCGGTCTCTTTGTGTCCGTGGCCAAAATTCACAGCACCCGGACTGAAGGTGGAAGGCTTCAAGTGAAGAAGGGAAACCTCTTGAGGATGGAAGCCCTGCTGATCTGGCTCTGGGTCAGCCTTCCCAAAAGTGACATCCTCTTCAGACTTTAACAGCAGTGGAGAAGCCAGACAGACAGATGGACATACAGGGTGGGAAGGCGTTGTGAGGCTGCGAGGGGCTCCGGAGTCTTGGAGAAATGGCCTTTCCCTCTCCTTGGCCTCTGCTGAGCTGATTTACAAACGGCAAACTCACTCGTGTTTGTTGGCCCTGGCTCAGCTGCAGGCTGAGAACTGTGAAGGAGATGGCTTCATCCTTGGTTGTCCTGCAGAAGAGATGTTCTTTGCAGAGAACGGATGGCTGGGAAAAACTGCCCTCCATGGGGTTCCCGCTGAACATCCTGGGAATTCTGGAGAATTCGGACGGGGAGTCAGCTGCCCCTTTTCATAGAATAGAATAGAATAGAATGGAATGGAATGGAATGGAAAAGAAAATGTGGAATAGAATAGAATAGAATAGAATAGAATAGAATAGAATAGAATAAATGGAATGGAATGGAATGGAATGGAATGGAATGGAATGGAATGGAATGGAATGGAATGGAATGGAATAGAATAGAATTTTTATTGGCCAAGTGTAATTGGACACACAAGGAATTTGTCTTAGTGCATGTGCTCTCAGTGTACATAAAAGGAAAGATACCTTCATCAAGAATCATAAGGTACAACACTTAATGATAGTCATAGGGCACAAATAAGCAATCAGGAACCAATCAAGAGCAGCTTCCCCTGGAGCTGAAGGGCCCATCTCTGCACTCGCTGTCTGGGAATCCTGCTGCTCTCAGTTTGGCTTGTGGGAAAATGGGGCGATGACGTCACTGCATCACCGCATCGGGGTGTGCACCATCATCACGGGGGCTAGGAGGACCCTTTTGGCGATGAAAGAACGGCAGGCCTTGAAGAGTTCCATCCTTCTTCATAGGAGACCCTGAATGCCCCAAGAATGAAAGAAGGGGCCAGGGTGACGACTGAGTGGCTGGCGTAGACATGCACCGCCCGGCTAGTTCCATCCAATTCCCTGGGCTGCATGGCAAGGAGGCCACCTCCCTCCCCCAACCCAGGAAACACTGAGAAGTTGTCCTCTCAGCCCCTGGAAGACTGTAGCCCCCTCTACGGCACAGGGGAGGGGGTTTGCTGTGTTGAAGCTATTTGTGTCCCTGAGGAAGGTCCCTGCACCTTCCCCAGGGATGTACCCAGGACTGGGCACCACTCAGCGATGCTCGCCCACTCTGGGAAAAGAGGCTTCCCTGCCTTAAGAAAGCTCGGCTCCCTGCTTAGGTTGCTGTTCTGGCCCTCCAGGAACATCTGCTTTGGCTCTGCGCCAGGCTGTATTTAGCCCAAGCAGTGTCCTTTCCCGCGCTCTCTCTCATGCGCGAAGTACACTTCATGGTGCCACAGTTGCCGTGGATTAGGGATGATCTGTTGCCCCCTGAAAGCTGGCAGCTCCATCCCCTCCAGGAGCCTCTGGCTGACCCCAGGCAGGGCGGCAAAGGGGAGACTTTCCTTCTTTGGTTCTCCTCCGAGCCCTGGCCGGGCCGGGCTGTGAGACGCCGTGACGGATTGCCGCAGCTGCTGGCACACTTGTGCGGAGCTGTCAACTTCAAGTGCATCCTCTTTAATGGAGCCGGGAAAGAAATGAACTTGGCAGCCCTGGTGGCAGGTGCCTCTGTTTAGATGTGGCAGCTGTTCCCGCTTTCTCTCCCTGAAGTCACCCCACCTTTCTCCTGCTCTGCCCCAGCTAGGTCACCCCCAAAAAATCTTCTGGAAGGGCCGCACTGGGCAGACAGACCACCCCCTTTTGCAAGAACAACCAGATAGCAGACTTTCGCGCAGCATCTGGAACCAGCTGGCCACGGGAGGGCACAGGGGCCCAATCCCGCTCCAGCATTGTTGGCCTCACACGTTATTTGTGGCATTAAATGCCGTGCATTTTCAAAGTTCCTCCCCGCACACACCTAATTTGAAGACTAAACAGCTCATAAAACTGCAACGTCCAGCCCGACATAAATGTGCAGTGCAACCTTCAGTGCCAGTGCAGAATTCCACAGGCAGGTTTTGAAACGAAAAGGTGGAGATGATCTCAGCGGATCCCTTGTGGCGGTTAAGCCTGGAGCCGCCTGTGTGGTTGGGGCTTAGAACAAGGAATGAGCGTGGAAGCCGTGAAATACGGCTTAGCGTTACATGTGACGCAGGTCCCTGTGGCTTGTTGAACAAACCATGATTCAGCTCAAGAGGTGAATCCATTCTGGGTTATTTAAGAGATCTGGGCATACAGAAAAGTTAGTATTACTTGATAATGAAAAACTAGAGAAGAAAGTGAACCGGTGTTGTTCAACCAGATGCTGCCACCCAAGACCTCATTTTTCTGCAGGGAGGGGTGGGAGGGGATGGAGAGGGGTTTGTGACGTGTGTCCTTCAGGCTGGATTGGGGAGCCAAACACCACCCCAACATTGGGATCACATGCCTGCTGCTCCTTACAGGGTGGCCCATCTCCTGCAGGCGGGAATGCAGGCGCCGTTACGGTTTATTCAATCCTGGTAAGCCACGTTTTACGGTGGTTTGTGAGAACTCGGCCACTGAGCTGCAGGAGTCCAGACCAGGAGGGGCAAAAGCTTTAGCCCAGCTAGTCTTCCTCTGGGCATCATGATGTCATCACAGCCATTTTAAAAATCGCTTTATTTGCATGATGGTGATGGTGCTATGCAACCATCCTGTCCCTCGACCAGTTTATCTCTCTCAGGATGTTGGTCTCGACAACCGCACCTGTCTCAGCTCTGATTCCCAGGCCTTCTCGGGGAGGGGGGGTGCTCTCAGCAGGTGGTACCAGCCCAGTCTCTCTGTCCATCTCTGGCTGCACCTTCAGGCCTGGTTGCTCACACCTTCCCTCCCTTTCTCATTTTCCCCTTGCAGGCAGCGCAGAGAATCAGGCAGCCACGATGCCCGACTCGCCGGCTGACGTGAAGACGCAGTCCCGCTCCACCCCTCCGAACATGCCCCCACCATCACCAGCGGTCTCCCAGGGAGCCACGCGGCACCCCACCTTCACCTCTAACCCCAGTGAGTACCCCTTCCCCTGAGTAGGGGGAGGAAGGGAGGGGGATTTGCTGAAGGAGGCCTGGGGGTGCTCCCTTCCTCCCAATTGTTCTGGATTCTGTTGCTTGTTGCTTGAGTTTGACCGTATTAACGGGACATCTTTAAAGTAGAATTGAATGCTTTGATTGGGGGGGGAAGGGGTCAGGTCCCCCCACCCTGGATTCTGCTGCAGTGCTTTGATAGAAGGAAAGGATACCTTGAAGTGATCTCTGCTGACAGGTTCATGCAGGAAAATGCCTTTGGTGGGGGAATCACGAGTGCAAAGCAAAGCAAAATGGGATGGTTGTTTCCGCTCTCCCCTTCCCCTCCTGCAAGGACCCTCCCTTTCCTGCAATGGCCTGGGCTCATGTTTTCTTTGGGGAGGGGGAGGAGTGCTGAAGGAAGCCCCCAAAGGCAGGAGCGAGGCCGTCAGGTGCTTCTCCTGCCACACCAAACCCCACAAACAGATCATCGGCAGCCCCTCCCCCCTTTTTTGTGGAAGGGTTCTGGGCTTCTCCTTGGACCCAGAACGGCTTCGGGTGCCAGGCGGGTGGGCTTGGATGCTGTCCACCCCACCTTCTCTCTCTGGGCCCCTTTCAAATGCTGCCATATGGCACTGTAGTTGGAGTGCCAAGAAAACGGTCCCTCGCCCCACCCCGTGGGAAGCGCTGGCTTCGGCGGATGCCAGCCGGCTCCCGTTCTGCTCAGGCAGCTTCAAAGCAAAATGGGCTTTGCAAAAGGAGAGGAGCTCCTGCCCCACTGGAGCTGATGGGCAGCCCAGCAAAGGGAAGACCAGGGGCAGTGCCCAGAAGGAGAGGTGCCCTGGTCCCTGGCCTCAGATATTGCAAAGTCTTTGACAGCAATAGGAGCCTACTCTGCACATGTTCTTAGAGGGGACACATAGACCTTGGTGGGATGGATTGGAACCCTTTGTGTGTCTCAGAAATAAAAGGTCTGGCTGATCTTTGCTGGAGACCCATGAGTTCACGTGGCTCATGCCAGGCTGCTTTGCCCCAAACGATCTTTAGAATGAATCGGATGGTTTTAACCTTGGCCCCTGATGATAGGCAGCTCCACCTGCTGCCAAGGCCAACTTCACCCCATCAAAGGCAGAAACTTTGGGGTGGGGAAGAGCCGGTGGGAGAAAGGGAAAGGAGGCCACCAAAGGGGTGGCTGGGAAGACAAGGAGCCATTCTGCACTTCTTCACTTTCTCCAAAAGTTGTTGCCTTCCTGTACTTCTCTTGTTCCACTGTGGGAGGTGGGCAGTGGGGGTCGCCCTTTGGGCAGGTGGAAGGCACTCCCCTCACTACAACAGAGTCCTGCCCAGTGAGGGGGACCGCCCAGCCTTGCATGGATTTCTAGTAGCTGCTCCTGTTCTGTCTGGCAGCCTCAGATGGACCTGGAGCGAGGCTTAGGGAGCTTCCTGCATGGTCCAGGGGTCAAGGCCTGGTCCGGTCCAGAACATCATGTGCTCTTTGCACGCCACAGGAGGGGAGGCTTCCATTCTTGGTCATCCTAGTTCAGGTGTTCTCAGGTCCTATTCCCTTTGCTTAAGGTGGCCAGCCTGGAGGAGAGTCAGGCAGGGATGAGTTTTCCTGCACTCCTTAAGCCGGTTTGCAGTTTTCAAGCGCTTCTCTGGTGCCATTACGATTCGCCCACCAGGATCTGATTGTTGCCTATATCTGGATTTCGGCCTTTGACTTGGCTGGTGAGAACGCTGGGTAACTCTGGCTTGGCTGACGGCCACCACTCAGCCAGCAGCTCCCCATCCGGCAGCCCAATTGCCCATGATTCCCCCACCTTCTGGCACCACCCCCAGTCCTATGGATTGGAAGCAGCATCCCCATGGCCAAAGTGGGCAGAGACTGCGTGGCAGACTTTCCTCCGCTCGCAGGTGAACCCTCCAACGGCAGATGGGCTGCTGTCTCCGCAGGCACAGGATTCCATGCCGAAGCCCCAAAATAGTTGCTGCGAGAACACTCGAGGCGCCAGATCGCTTCCCTGTTCAGCTTCAAGCTGCAGTGCCCGGCTCAAAATTAGCAACTTCAGAACTGAGGGAGAATTCTTCCTCCACCTCCTCCTCATTCCCTCTCCTGAAGGCTGGCAGGCTGCAGGGCTGGTTCCCAGCCATTTTATGGAGGGTCTGTTTTTCACGCCCCCTCCTCGCCCCTTTCCATGCCCTGAATGAGGCATCCCCTTTGACCCAAACCTTCTCTGAGGGGCCTGTGTCCAGGTGTGCTTTTGGTTGTCCTCAGCAGGAGATGAAGAATTGGGAGTCCCATAAAGGACACCCCAACCATACCAGGACAGCTGCTTTCTCCACAAGTAATGTGTGGATGCATTTCTAGGGTTCGAAGGAGGGAAGGAGGGGAAGTGAGGAATTTCAGTCCGATCTGAGAGTTGACTTTGCAGGCAACTGGTGCTTGGCAGAGGCTGAAAGCTGTGCTATTTCCAACTCTTGGTTGAAGGTTAATCCCCTTCCCCCGGTTAGGGCGTTGCTTTCAGTAGGATCCCACAGCCAAAGGAGAGGATTCCTGATGCCCCCCTGAGCTCCCAAGCAGGCCCAGGATTGGAACCCACCCATGTGCAAAGGGAAGGCTGGGTCAGTTTTCCACCTGGTGCTTCTGCAGCTTTTCTGCAAACTCTTCCCAGGAAAGTCTGGCCTTTGGCTCAGCTGAGGAGCATCTTCTGGGCACATGGGCAGCATCAGATGAAGACCCTGTGCCAGCAAGGGCAGGAGAACGTTACACCCCAGTGTGTAAAATGTTGGTGCTAGCTTCAAAACATGCTTAGTTTGGAACCGGAATGTCCCCTTCGCATGGATGCCTGCAGACTTGAAGAGAGGCCTGACGGTTCTCGGCCACCATCCTCAGATGGAGAATCCAGCTCTAGTTGAAGTGAAGAAGCTGCAGTTCAAAGTGGTCCTAGAGTTGCTAAAATAGCAAAGTCAACCCCACTTGCTTTGGGGGCTGCCTGGACCAAGCACTGCTTTGTAGACCTTTGTCTTCAAGGCAGCAGTCCCACAAAAAGCATCCACTAAACGTGGCAGCGTTTCCTTCCTTCTTGGGCAGCAGGAGCTGACCCAATTTTCTTAATCTATAGAAAGGGGAAATAGCCCGGTCTTGTTCTGGGGAGGGACACCTGCAAGCAAGAGCTGGGCCATCCACCCTGGCTCTCAGCTGCCAACCTATTTTAGCATCTCCTGATATATTTTAAATCTTCGGGATACTGAAAATGTGTTTTTCAGAATGCAAGTTACCTGTTTCTCAGCCTGCCTTGCCCTTTCCACACTTTTAGCCAAGCCTTATGGGTTCAGGAGTCTATACTCTTAGATGGAGCTCTCTATAGATAGAAGGTGGGAAGGGGGATAGAATCATACAGCTGTTGCCAATTCCATTTGGGGGCAGTTCTGCATGGCTTCCCCTTTTGCAAAATAACTTGGTTTGTATTGAAGTGATATCCTTGTGACACGCAGCTTGATAAATGCATGACTGATGTGGCAAGGAAAGAAAGAAACGTCTTTTGCATCTGTGGGTCAAAAGGCAGCCAAGCCTGATTTGGCACGAAGGCTGCCAGTTGCTTACCTCTAGCTCTGTAACGTAAGGATAATGGGCAAGCACCTCAGTCCGGCCATCAGCAGGACTTTCACCGAGGAAGGGAAATCCCTTGAATCTGCTTGTAGAGTAGAGTTGGTCCTCTGCCATCTGCCGTAAGCAAGGAGAGGTTCCTTGTTTCGGCTTTGCTCTGCCCAGCTCGGCTGCTTCTGAGCCTCTTGAAAAGAGAAGAGAATTTTGAAGGGTTTCGGCCTTGGAAATAAAACGTCCATGTCCAGCTGGACCTCCTCACAGAGACCATAAAGCCAGACTGTCCAGCTTAGTGCGATGAAAAGGCCTCTCCCCGCCTCGGGTCTCTCCTGATAGCGTATGTTTTATTTTACTTGCAGATCGTGATGCTGGGCCGCCGATGTTTCTCCCACGCGGCCGATTTCATGGTTGCCTGAAATGGTCCATGGTGTGTCTCTGTAAGTAAGATGAAACAAACCCTCCTCTAGAGACCCAGAGGCTGCGCCCCGCTTGGCTTGTGCTGGGCAGGAGGGAGGGGAAGCTGCCAGGCACTGGGGCTGGAAAAGGGGGTGCTGCAGATCCCTCCTGGGTTGGGGCCCCTTCCCATTTGCTCCATGCAGGTCCCTAGTTAGCAGGGTAGGGCCCCAAAAGTAAAAGTGAAAGAACTGCCTTGGCGGGATCCCATCTCCACGTTTTTTTTAAGGTGCCTTGTAGGCAAAATGCAAAGCTCCTTAAAAAGAGGTGGAACTTGGATGACTCTATGGCAGCCCCCAATGTCTTGTAAAGACCTCTGCTGATCACTGAGCCAGCATAACAAGGAGTTCAATCCAGAGGATTTGAGTTTATCCCTGGCTCTCTTCTGCAAGAGGCTATTTTGAATCGGCCTTCATTTCCGCTCATGGCTATCTGTGAGGGGTCAGTGGCTTCTTGCGGGGGAGACCCCGAGGCAGCTGCACTTCAGCGTTTCTCCCTTCCCAGCCATTGCGGGGTGCAAATGGTTGAGTCAGGATGGAAAAACCCTCTGGAAATCCTCCACAACATTTATTTCCCAAGACCGAGCAAATGTAAGGCATTTTATGTTCCTTCCCTCCGGTGTTTGCTGGGAGATGCAAAAGGGCAACACTGGGGAATTTTGGTCTGTTCTTCCTGGCCTTACATGAACCATTAAGATGTCTTCAGGGAAGCTGGACCACAAACACTTTTAATAGGGTTGCTCCCTGGGACAGCTGGGAGGTTTTTAGGCATGTCCTAGCACCACATACAAGTCCAGAGAGTCCCCAGGAAGAGGCTGTTCCAATGAATGAATGAATAGAATTTATTGGTCAAGTGTGATTGGACACACAAGGAATTTGTCTTGGTGCATATGCTGTCAGTGTACATAAAAGAAAAGATATGTTCATAAAAGAAATGCCAGGATCACACAGAAGAGGCGATGATTCCAGCAAGGTTGGAGCCAATAATGCCACTCCTGCTGCTCAAGCAGACCGAGGAAGCCCACAGGACTAGTATTATCTCTAGGCTAAATTCATGTGTCACTCCGGAAGTGGCTGTTCTCCCAAGCTTTGAAGACCAGCTGAGCATAAAGATCTCATTTTGCTTCAGGTAGCTTTCCTTTGGTGTTCTCTGGTCTCCTGGTCAGTAGTCTTGAATTTGCTTGGTATTTAGCTGTAAGCTGCCAGGACTCCCTGGGGAGTCAGATAGCCTAGACATTAAGTAAAATAAAAATAGAACAAATATGCATCAGGTAATGGGGGGAAGGACGCAGGAGTGACCCTTTTTTGATCCCATCTGGACCCAGCGGTCACTCGGGTCCCCCAAGCAACGCTGCTGTCCTTCTCCAGCCTCCTCTCCACGCTTTTCAGGAACCAAACCCCAGCGCAGAATCCAGGATGTTCCTCCTGGCTGCCCAGATGCCCACCAGACAAGGTAGGGGTCCAGCAGTTGGCACCCCGACTTTTCCAAAGAAGCACCACCTTTAGCCAAGGGGAACCCCCCGTGCTGCCTCCATCGCTGAAGCCCCAGCCTCAGAGACATGTGTGAAGTTTAACTTAGTAACACACCTGTCACTGGAATAAAAGCAGTTGTGGCCGGGCGGTTATTTTCGGCACCTCTTTAGCAAGCGGCCGCTCTCGCCCTGCCGGAGAGGGAGTCGGAGCCCGAGGAAAGCAGCAAAGCTCTGGACGGCTGCAGCTTTCCACAGCTCTGTGGTGACAACGGCAACGGTTAGTGGCGTGTGATGAGTCCTGGCGAAGGCAGCCTCTTCCCTGGCCTACTTGGGAGGGATGGTTTTCAAAGGTTGGGGCCTTTGAGGCTGGCCAAGCAGCGGAGTCTGACAGTCCCTTCTCCTTTGCATGTGGGGATCCAAGCTGGCCACTCTGTTGCTCTCTCAAGGGCAACCACCTGGCTGTGCAAACGTGCCACACCTGCCGGGTTGGGAATAGCAAGAGGGTCAAAAAGACGCCACAGCTGCAAGTGTTCCACCTGGATGAAGCCGGTCCTTACCCAACCACCCCGCCCAGGTCTTCAGTCCAGGGAGGCTTGCAGAGAGCCAAGGCAGGAGGGCTGGACTGGGGTTTATTTTTCTGGCCTAAGGACATGTCCTCTTGTTGGGTCTGGAAATCGTTGGGGCCATAGGCAGACACGCCCCCTCTGCATTCCTGCCTGGACGGGAAGCGAACAAAAAACATTTTGTGTAACAAGGACTGGAAGGAGCAGAGAGGAGAAGCGATCTCGAGAGGTTGTTCGAAATGCAATAAGCTGGCCGCTGGGAGGAATCCTTCCGTGGAGTCAGAAAGCAGCCCCAGCATGCATGCCTCCGGATGGAAGTGAAGCTCGGTCTCTCCAGTGGGGCTGCCTTTTAGGAGGTACCAATCTGGGCTCTTGTAACAGAACCGGGTTCCTCTCCCTGTTTCCACCCCAGGACTCACCATCTTTTGCATTGTCCTTCTCTTGCATTGTTCCTCTTGCGTCAGCAGCCAAGGTGCATCGACTAGGAGCATCTCCAGAAACACATCAACACCTCCTGGCTAGGCTGCACAGGGGACTCTGGAGGGGCCCGGATAGCCCTCGGCCCCTCCTTCTGTAGGGAGGTCTGGAGGTCAACCTTTCTGCTTGGTATTGAATGGGACCCCTCCCCTCTTCCCATCTCACTCGTTCCTTTCTGGAGGCAGTGGGCCCAGTTTGATTTTCGGAAGCAAAGAAATCCCTCATGAAAAGTATGCTGTTCTTCTCTTCTGTGACATACTTTTAAGATTTCAATGCTTAGGATCCCTTTATCAGCTTGCTGGTTTGCTGGCCTATTTGTCTTCCTTTGCTGTCAATCTGCACAGATCTAGACTTCTAGGTATCCCCCAGAGGGAAAGGTAGGATGGTGTTTCCTTAGAGGAGGGTGTCCCTGCCTTCTTCTGGAACAGCTGCTTACTTGCCACATTGGGATCCCTCGCCCTGAATCTCGAGAGCTTCCCTGCCTGGTCAAGGCCAAAGTTTTCATCTATACCTTGACTTCAGTCCAAGCATATTTAAAGTGGTCCGTCTTAATCACCTCATTGGATCTTGCTCCTTTCTCCAAGCGATGCTCACTCAGTTCCTCAAAACCTTCTTGGTCCTTTCCAGTTAGTTTATTGCTTAATTAGTTTATTACTTATTAGTATAGGATTCCGGGATATTAAAAATGCTCGCTTTGTCCAAGCTGGGATCCCTCCCTGCGAATGAAGTGTTGGAGGAGGAGGCTCCAGGGGGTCTGGTCAAAGCCACTGAATAGTAAAAGGCATTCGACTTGGAAGGGAAAATTAGGATGCTACAGGCTCCAGCAGCACCTATCAGTGGTCTCTGGATTGCTCTCCTGGGAATAAGAGGACAGGAAGACAAAGATGAGAATGTACTTGGCGGTTCTACTTCCAGAGAATTTTGAATTTTCTCTGGTGCTGCAACTCCCTCAACGCTTCCTTCTTCCCTGGCAGTAATGAACGGGAGCAGCCATTCCCCGACGGCCATCAATGGAGCGCCCTCCACGCCCAACGGCTTCAGCAACGGGCCGGCCACGTCCTCCACGGCTTCGCTGTCCAACCACCAGCTTCCTCCAGCCTGTGGGGCTCGCCAGCTCAGCAAGCTGAAGCGTTTCCTCACCACCCTGCAGCAGTTCGGCAGTGACATCTCTCCGGAGATAGGGGAGCGGGTTCGCACTCTGGTGCTGGGCCTCGTGGTGAGTTCCAGGCCCCTTTGGGTGTGGGGTGGGTCAGAGGCTCTGAAGTACAGGCCGTCCTTGGCTTATGACCCCAGTTGTTTAGGGAGACAGTTGTTAAGTGAGCTCTGCCCCGTTTTACGACCTTTCTTGCCACGGCTGTTAAGTGAACCACTGTGGCTGTTAAGTTAGTAACATGGTTGTTAAGTGAATCTGGCTTCCCCACTGACTTTCCTTGTCAGAAGGGGATCGTGTGACCTTGGCCCACTGCAAACCGTCATAAATACGAGTCGATTGCCAAGTGTCTGAAATCTGATTCTGTGACCATGGGAATGTTGCAATGGTTGTAAGTGTGAAAAACAGTCATAAGTCCCTTCTTTCAGCGCCTTCGTAACTTTGAATGGTCACTAAACAAACTACCGTATTTGCAACCGCCATCCTTAGTCAGATGTTAGTGAAAAAACCCATGGGGCTGCTGGTTCCACTTAATACAAGTGAGCTCGTGCAGTGCGGAATCTTAACACTCCTAAAAACCCAACAAGCATCCCATTGGGGAAGCCAAGGTTTTATGCATCACACCCCTGATGCAGTCAACAGTGTGTTGAGCAGCAGGCCGGTGTGGAGCAAGGCTCTCTAGCCTTGGCAACTTTAAGACTTGTGGACTTCAACTCTCAGGATTCCTCAGCCAGCTTTGCTGGGAGTTGAGGTACACAGGTCTTAAAGTTGCCAAGGCTGGAGACCCCTTGCCTAGAGACGCGATTGGATTTTGAAGGCACGGGCTTGTTTTTGTGGCAACAGATCAACACGGCTACCATTCTGGAGTCTGTTGGCGTGCAACATGCCTGGGCCTTGTCAACCCGCCTTACCCAACCCAACCAGATGTGATGGAATTACGTTGCCCAGAATTTCCAGCAAGTTGTTTGGGAATTCTGTGTGCTACTATCCGAAAGGCATGGAAACATGTCAAGTTGGTCAGCAAAGCTGACCGTGAAGAAGACGGCCTGAATAAAGGCCCTTGTGGCTTCATTGTGAATTTGTCCATTGACCTCTTTTGATGTTCATCTCGCAGAATTCCACACTGACCATTGAAGAATTCCATTCTAAGCTTCAGGAGGCCACAAACTTCCCCCTGCGCCCTTTCGTCATCCCGTTCTTGAAGGTAAGACTCCCACCCCACCCCACCCCGCATGATTCGAGACCCATTGATTCGTTTCCGAAGGGGAACTTTTCTATTTGAACAAGAGGAATGGATCACTGTGAGCTGAGTGTTCCAGCCCTCTCAAAGTCCCACAATTTCATTCATGTAGTGCATTTGAGAGCATGCAAAAAATGCATGGAAAACTTTTATTTTGGAAAACCCTGCTGGGTGGTCAGCACAGCCACCGGTAGATGATCCTCCCTTACAGATCTCAGTTGGTTTCCTAATAGCGGGACCAAGGAAAAAATGAGGATGAGTCAGAGCGGAGCTGTCTTCTCCCATGGAAAGTGGGTGGCGTTCCCAAGGATGCAAGATCATCAAGGAAATTACTCCAAGATGCCGAGGAGAGTCTGTTGCAAGCCTTTTGCCTGTGGAAATTCCCAGGACAATCTCCGAGGCTGAGGAGCTGCGCCCAGGCTAAAAGTGACCATTCTGGTTCAATGGACAAACAAACCCTTTGACTGGACAAATCTCCAAGTCTCTTCTGATGGGCAGGAATTCTCTACTGCAGGAGTCTCCAACCTTGGCAGCTTTAGGACTTGTGGTCTTCAAGCTGGCTGGCTGAGGAATTCTGGGAGTTGAAGTCCACAAGTCATAAAGTTGGAGACTCCTGCAGTAGAGAATTTCTGACCACCAGAACAGGAAGTGGAAGCTTAGCTGAGCGAAGGGCAATCAAGACCCCCACAGGGGTAGCAGTCTGCCAAGCTTCTCTCCACCACCACCTCCACTTCTGTGGGTCCTTCTCTCCTCTTGCACTGATTTCTCCAGCCCAGCCCAGCCCTTGTCAAATATTTTTGCTTGGAAGAATTGCATGACTCCAGAAGGCAAACCTCCACTGGACAGCAAGGAAATGTGTTCTTTGAAAATCTTGTTTTCTAAAAGCATCGTAGCTTTAACTGAGAGTTCAGTTTCTAGATTTATTGAACATTTCTGGAGAAGCAAGTTGTCCTTCAGGAGAACTTTGCTCCTAAAAATACCAGCTGGCCTTGCTGGCTCTTTAGAGGTCTAAAAGGAAGAAGCCCTGACGTTCTCCTCTCGTCTTCCTTGCCCAAGACGGCATCAAAAGAAGGCTGACAGCCCTGAGTTCACAGCCTTCCAGCTTGACCACCTTGGGAGTAAGGATGAAAGCCCCCCCCCACACGCCCAGCCCCCCCCCAGTGATCCCAATTCAACCCTGGTTCCTTTGGGCTACTTGTTCCATGGAGCCCACTTGGGTGACCAACAACATGTCTTGATTGGTCTCCACAGCCTTTGGGGAAAACCGGTCCTCTCTCTGGCAGAGGATTGGGGCCGCCTGCCAGCCCTGGTGCCTTTCTGCCGGTGCTGCCTCCAAAGGAGCCTCCCCACGCCTTCTTTCTCCCGGCCTCCTCTGCTCTCCAGCACCCTCTCCCAGCTGTCTTCCACCCGGGGCTCCAGATGCTTCTCATTACACTAACTCAGAGCAGGCGGCCCCCAGCATGCCTTTCCCAGAGATGTTATTTATTCCTTTTTATTATTTTTCTTTCTGGAAACGTGGAGCCGAGGCAGAGAGAGGGAGGTGGTGGTGGTGGTGGAGGAGGAGGAGGTGGAGGAGGTTTGCTGTCCTGGAATCCACAGAGGGGCATTTTATCAGCTCGAATGTGTTCAACAGATGGCGGTTTGGCCGGCCATCGGCTGCTTAAGTAGGAAACCAGGGTTGGCTTGTGGCAGGACTTTGCTCGCCTGCTTAATCACTTTGGTGGATGCTCCTCCCTGGAGCCAAGTTCCAGGAGAACCTCACGGGGCGGGGAATAAAGCAGTTGTGTTTTATTTACAAACACTTTCTGCTAAAAGCATGGGAGGTGGGAATAAGGGCCCTGCAGATCCTGAGAACCATTGGAGGAGGGCCAGAGGACTTTCTCTGGAAAGATCATAAGATGAGACCCCAAAGAGCTTCCTGCTTAGAGCAGGAGCTCCTATCCAGGAAGATTCCTGTGGAAACCCCACGTAGAGGAGAGGCTCCCCCCTTGCTCTCTCTTCATGGTTTATCTTGCCCGCTTAGGCCAACCTGCCCCTGCTGCAACGGGAGCTTCTCCACTGTGCCCGCATGGCCAAGCAGAGCCCGGCCCAATACTTGGCGCAGCACGAGCAGCTCTTGCTGGATGCCAACGCCTCCTCACCCATCGACTCCTCGGAGCTGCTACTGGAGGTCAACGAAGGGGTCAAAAGGCGGACGCCAGACAGGTAGGAGGCCAGCGTGAGTGAAGGGGGGAGGGCAGGGGTGGGCCTCCTAGGCTGGGGACAGCCTTACCAGCCTTACCAGGCATTATTCTTAAGAAGGACTTGCATGGCGCTTTGTAGAGGCCAGGTCCTCATCCGGGAGGGTCACAGTCTAAAACAGCAAAGGGGGCTGATAGGTGGAGGAAGGAGCATCTCCATGGCAGCTGGTGACCCCACTGGGAAAGAGGCGAAGCCATTCTGGGTCCTTCGGCTCCCTTCATTAGCAGGAAACCCATCTCCAGGCATCTTTGCCCCTCAGGGTGGCCGACATAGAGCGAGGATCCAAGCTCATCCAGGAGCTTGAAGGATTGATTGCCTGTCTCAACTGGGAAGCAGGGAGCCCCAGTCTCCCCATGGCTCCCCTTATCAGAGTGATCAAGGTTAGGGGACCACACAGCTCCAAAGATATATGGGTGAATTCACCAAGCTTTAGGTCGGCCTTAATCCTGAGCATTATTCACCCACCAAAAAGGTGACCAAAAAGGAAATGGTTGAACTGTAAACGTCCCTCCAGAGAAGAGTCCAGGGACTGCTTCTAAAGGACCAGCCAGTTGGAGATGTCCAGGAAGAAGCATTAAAGTGCTGGGGTCACTTCCAGGGGGGTTTGTCATTCAGTCGGTGGTCACAGAGGCTGTGTGAACCTGGTCGTTCTGGGAAGCTGGAACAGGCTGTCTTGGGCACTGCTTGCCTTCTGTTTGGGCAGCCTGGAAAATTTGCTGTAGTGCCCTGATCGTGGGGTGTTTTCTTTGTGGCACAGGACCAAAGAGAACGGCTTGGACCGCGACTCCCTGCATCCAGAGCACCTCAGCAAAAGGCCTTGCACCCTAAGCCCTGCCCAGCGGTACAGCCCCAGCAATGGGCTCAGCCATCAGCCCAATGGGCTGCCCCACCCCACCCCTCCTCCCCCCCAGCACTACCGCCTGGAGGACATGGCTGTGGCCCATCGCTACCGGGACACCTACCGCCCTCCAGATCCTCGGGACCTTCGGGAGCATCCCCGGCCAGCCGGTGAGAGAGCACACGGGAGCAGCGGGCGGGGGGAGGCCAGCAGGGAAAAGTGGCCTTGGTGGGCGGGTCCCCAAAAAGAGAGGAAGCTTGAGCACTGCAGGATTGGACCCAGGCAATGGAGGATCCTTGGAAGAGCTGGGAAGAAGAGAGAAGGATGGTGCGCAAAAGAGCTTAGTTGGGGCTCACCATCCCCTCCCCCCCTGCACCCCTCCAGGTTTAAGTAGGGGTGGAGAACAATGCTTGCCAAGCAGACAAAGGGGGTCTTTGCTTCTTTGCTGCAAACAAAGCTCCCCTCTTTAGGAGATGGCAGAAGCAAAGAGCACCTCTGATGATGTCCCTGCACAGCAGGGGTCCCGGAGCCCCCTGCAAGCCATCAAAGCAAAGAGGTTCCTGGGCAGAGGTGATATTCAGCAGGTTCTGACCAGTTCTGGAGAACCGGTAGCGGAAATTTTGAGTAGTTTGGAGAACTGGTAAATACCACCTCTAACTGGCCCCGCCCCCGTCTATTCTCTGCCTCCCGAGTCCCAGCTGATCGGGAGGAAATGGGGATTTTGCAGTAACCTTCCCCTGCCACACCCACCAAGCCACGTCCACAGAACCGGTAGTAAAAAAATTTGAAACCCACCACTGTTCCTGGGACACTCCTCAGTCTTTAAATATGGTGAAACACCCAGGAAGTAGTCATCCTAGCAGTATGTCATGAACAGAATTTGGTTTAAAATGACATTCTATAGAGCACTGCACACCAGAACAACTAGAAACAACAGTTTTTCCCCGAATACCCTCTCTCTGCTAAACAAATAATTCCCTCCAGACTGTCGAACTATTGACTAAATCTGCACTACTATTAATCTTCTCATCGTTCCCATCACCCATCTCCTTCCACTTATGACTGTATGACTGTAACTTTGTTGCTTGGATCCTTACGATTTATATTGATATTGTTTCCTGATTGCTTATTTGTACCCTATGACTATCATTTAGTGATGTTAAGTGTTGTACCTTGATGAACGTATCTTTTCACAATCACACTTGGCCAATAAAGAATTCTATTCTATTCAAATGGAATTCAGTCCTTTCTGGGGAGGCAGTTGTGGAAGTTGGGCCTGCTGACAGGAATTTGGGGGAATGGCCTGTGGTTCCCCAGGGACTGGTGGCTTCTGGGAGGGTTGAGGTCCTGTCCTTCCATCCCTGCAGCCGTCCACAGTTCCCGGCAAGAGGAGGTGATCGACCATCGGCTGACTGAGAGAGAATGGGCTGAAGAGTGGAAGCACCTCAACAATGTACGTACAACGGCTTTAAATTTTAATTGTTTATTGAATTTGTACATCTCGTGTGACTCTGGGAAGCTCATGACCATTAAAAACATCAGATACCATAAAAAGTATGAATAAACACAATGACTATACAAAACCACTATTAAAAACTCAAGGAAACCTAAAACCTAACCACATCGGTAGCTGAGTACCAAACCTCACATCCATTTAATACAAGCCTTGCCAAGACTCAGCGCCACTGTTGGCTCCCCAGAGACAAGGCCCCAGGACAGTCTTCGGGCCCTTCCTAAAGGCCGGCAGGACAGGAGCCCATCTTGGTCCTGGCAAGCAATGATGTTCCAAGGGTGGGCACCGTGATTGACAATCCCTGTCACTGGGTAAGAAGCTACTGTAGGAAGATCAAACCTTGTGGTCTGGCTTATGATCCAACCAGCAGAGGCTTGCAAAAGGGTTACCAGAACTGGGGGAAATCCGCAGGTTCTGCTGGTGGAGGGTGGTCTGCCTGGAAGTTGAACACCTCGGGAGAAAATGAAACCTTGGCAATTGGTCCGTGGGAGCTGCTGCGGCCCTTTCCTGTTGTGCCTTGTGAATCCCAAGCCTGCCCCTCCCCCCCTTCCCTGCTCCGATCCTGAAGCATGGATGAGTCAGTCGCTTTTTTTCTATTTACTTGGCCTCCCCCTTTTTCTGATCTGAATGAAGCACTCTCAAGATAGCAAACAAGAGGGTCCCCCCCCCCACCTTATTTCCAGTCACTTCTGCCCTGGTTCATTCATCAGATGCAGATTGCATGAGAAATAACCCACAAAGTTTAGGAGGGGCCAGCAGAAAAGGAGAAGCAGCTGAGGGTCAGTTGCAACTGACCCCCAAGCAGGCTAGATGGATGGGAGGGTCCCTCCTGAGCTACCTGGTGAAGGAGGAGGAGGGGGGCAGGGAGGGAAGGGGGAGATGGAGAGCAGTGCTGTTTTTTCTCATCTGCACAATGGGCTGGAAAAGGAGACCAGGCTGTCCCAGGCAGCCTGTCACATGTGGTCTTCCTCCCTGCAGCTCCTGAACTGCATCATGGACATGGTGGAGAAGACACGCCGGTCCCTCACCGTTCTGCGCCGCTGCCAGGAGGCTGACCGTGAGGAGCTCAACCACTGGATCCGCCGCTACAGCGACGCTGAAGACATGAAGAAGGGGCCGAGCCCTGCCAGCCGCCCCCTCAGCAGCACTGCCAACCTGGAGGCGCCACTGCTAGGTACGCCAGCAAGGGAGGAGGTGGGCTCAGCCCCCCCCCCCCCGCCCTCCATGGAGGCCACCCTCCTCCCGTTCTGAACAGGGTCTTGTCTGTGGAGGGAGCTCCTTCTGCCTGCCATAGGCTCTCTCTGGAGTCGGGCCTTTCCAACAGCCCTCACTTCCAGGGCCTCTTGGAAGAACGGAGGGGTGTGTGGGGGGGGGTGAGAGAATGGGGAGGCAGAGGACAACTAGGCTGCCATCCCACCTCCATCTGTCATGACTGCACTAAAAACTGGGAGTGAGTGGAGAGGAACCTTTCCTGCATTCTCCTTGCCTCAACATCTGCTGGGGCATCTGATGAAAACAAAGTCCAGTTTGTGTGGTCTGAATTGTGGTTTAAGGAGTAAGCCCCATCAGCTGGGTTTGCAGAACAAGCCAAGCCATCCCCCACATTCTGCCAATCAGAAAGGCTGGGCGAATTATTTTGGATTATGATTGTTAGTTTTGATACCCTGCATTTTGTTCTGGGAAGTCGGGGTGGAGGGTGGGGGTAAGGGGAGGGAACTGGGGGGTTTGAGGGTAGAGATGGAGTGATGGTTAATGTACAGGGATTATTGAAGATGTATAAATATAATTAATGTAGGGTCGGGTCTGCCCAGTTACCATTTTAGAACGGTGGGGAGGGAGAAAAGAGGAGAGAGTAGGAGGTAGGAAAGAGGAGAAGAGGAAGGAAGAGGGGTAGAAGAGGGAGAAGAAAGGTGTGGGGTGGAGGGAGGAGAGGATGTAGATAAGAGAAGGAGAGGAAGGTTTGGAAAGTAAAAGAAGGTAGAAGAGGGAAGAGTGTTAAAAAGGGGGGTGGTGACTGGGCAAGCCCGACTAATTGTATATAACTGTACATTGGATGAATTATTTGATACGATTGTAAAAATAAAACTTTTTTTTAAAAAAAAAAAATAAAGGCTGGGCGAAGCCACCTTAAAGCTGATGAAAGCAAGCCACGGGATGGGCTGAATGTAAGGTCTAACTTAGTCAGTCTAGAATGAATTCTTAGAAGTCCTGGATGCGTTCCACCAACTGAGATGACTTTCAAGGGGTCACACCTTGGGCAAGGGTTTTTATGTGGCTGTTAGGAGGGATCCCCTCTTTGCACCACTCTGCTGCCCACTAGGGTGCCCCAGACTTTCTCCCTGGTATCCACTTGGCTTCTGGGCACCACAGCCTCTGAGCTCAACAGAGCTGGACCCTGATCCTTGCTGCCAAGATCCTCATGTGGTATTTCCCCCCCACACCTCTTTGCAGATGCCTTTGGGTGCCCACCCCCCTCTTGGCTGTTAGTCATAAACAGAGGCTTCCCCAGAGGCAGCCACAATCCCCCCCCTCCCCGCAACTCTCCAGGGTCCAGTCAGGGATGCCAATAAGACAAGCTTGACCATGCTTGAGTTTTTCAAAGCATTAAATAGCAAGTCAGTTCATTCAACGCTTCTAAACAGATTTTTCTCATTCTGCTATTTCCCCAGATGCTCATCGTGAATTTGTATCCAGGCCCCTGTCTGGCTACATGCCGGAAGAAATCTGGAGAAAAGCTGGTGAGTTTTGGGGGAAGTGAGGAAACACTTCTCGCAGAAAATTGGCTCTTGTGTTACCAAGCAAAAGCCAAAAAAATATCCATGGGACGAGCAATCTCTGGAACCCCCCTGGCTCTTTACCCCCACCAAGGGCTGGGCAGGTGCCTCTTTGGGCTGGAATCCCCCCCCCCGTGGTGCAGCTATCTGAAATAGCTGATTGTGTTCTGGTGGGCTCCCCCCGCACCAGAAAATGGTGCAGAGGAATCCGTGGCCAGCCTTGCTTTCCCACCACAAAAAATGGGGTGAAGTGGGGTTTGGTCCCTTTGGGGTGCAATGCAATCTCTGCTTAAACATCAGGACGGGAGGAGGGATTAAAGTTGCCTCTTTCCTCTGACGGATTCTGCCACTGAATTTGCACAGCTCCCTTCATCATGCCAGCTCAAAAGCTAGCTAGTGGCTCCTTTCATACAACAACAAATGTACTAGTGGAGCACTAGCCTCAGTTAGCTTTTTCTTGTAGGCAAATCCAGGCTACAATTCAGTGGGTTGGGTGAAACCTGAAAATGGCTTAGTCAGTCATCTGGTGGGGGCTGTTGTGTGAATGCCACTTGGGTGGCTTGGCTTGTCCCGGTCTCCCTGGGGAGGGTCTGTAAGAATGAATTACGAAGGGGGTGAAGCTGTTTAGGGTAGAAACAGCAAGACCTGTTTTTTGACAGTGTGGTGCTTATTTTAGAGTTTAAACTACAGTTCTTATAATTCTCTCCTGAAACTAGCTGCCAGTTTTAGCAATCCAGGTCAGTGTGGCCTGAAAGGGCCACAGAAGGGGACCCTGGGGCCACAGATTGACCCTCCTTTTTTGGGGAAGATCTCAAACCTCCTTCAAAGCAGCAGCGTGTTGCTTTCTTTGGTGTTACCTGCCCTGACTGAGGCCCCTCTATGATTTCTGCCTTTCAGAAGAAGCCGTGAACGAGGTAAAGCGTCAGGCCATGTCGGAGCTGCAGAAGGCCGTCTCGGACGCGGAGAGGAAGGCGCACGAGCTGATCACTACGGAGCGGGCCAAGATGGAGCGGGCCCTGGCCGAAGCCAAGCGCCAAGCCTCCGAGGATGCTTTGACCGTCATTAACCAACAGGAGGACTCCAGTGAGGTAGTGACTCTCTCTAGTCCCGACCTGGAGCCGAGGGCCAGAGTAACGGGCTGCAAGCAGCCATGACTCGGAGCCAGGCGTGTGTTGGTCTCGTGGCTTCCCCCCTGTGGTTTGGCCTTGTCCTAAACTGTAGGAGTTGAGCACAGTCTGGAGCGCAGCCACAGCCCTTTGTGAATCCGCCACGGGAGAGACGGACCGTGTGTCTGGTGCCTGGTGAAGAGTAGAGGGCCTCTTGTCCCCCACGCTTGTCTTTCGCTCCACGCTGATCTCTGTGCTTTCGCCTTCTCCTGCAGAGCTGCTGGAACTGCGGGCGCAAGGCCAGCGAGACCTGCAGCGGATGCAACACTGCGCGCTACTGCGGCTCCTTCTGCCAGCACAAAGACTGGGAGAAGCATCATCACGTCTGTGGACAGACCCTTCAGAGCCTCCAATCTTCTGTCGGGACGGGCTCTTCCGGCCCGGTTGGGCTGCCCGGGGCTCCCGCCCAGCCAGACGGGGTGGCCGTGACCAGTTCCATCCCCGGCGTGGCCCTGGGAGGGAGCTCGAGCGATCCAAGCTCTGCCACCGTCTCGCGTTCTGGCACGCCAGCAACCCCAGCCCCGTTGGACACCACGTCCCGCTAGGCGAGAGACACAAGGGAACCATCACTGCTGCTGCTGCTACCACTGTTCTCCAAATGGGGAAAAAACAAAACAGAAAACTGCATTCAATGCAAATCCTCAGCTACCTGACACGTGTTTGACCTCCAGAGCAACCTCTAACTCTACGACAGAATCCTCACGAATCCTCAGACCTGGCTTTAAATGGAGTTAAGGCAAGCGCCGAGCCTCGTCCGTTCTTCAAAGACAGTGATGACGATGGGAGACTCGACTTCCCACCCATGGGATGTGGGGGAATTGAAGGTGGATTGTTGTTTTTCTTTTCTTTTTCTTCTCCTCCTCCTCCTCGGATGAGGCATCAGCAGGTATCCCCACCTCTTGACTTGGGGACAGGGAAGGGCAACGGGACGAGGCTCCCTCCGCCTCCTGCCGGAGGTGCGTTCATGGAAATAAAAAGAATGAAAGCCCCTACTCCCGAAAGAGAAAAGGGGCAGAAGAAGGCAGGGAAAAATGGATTTCAGTTACAAAAAGCAAGCCTTTTTTTTTCCTTTTTGTAAAAAAATAAAAATAGACAATAAAAACATCAAACTCTTTGGCTTTAAGTAAAACAGAAAGAAAAAAAATCCAAAAAGTACCCACAAAACCAAGTAAAGGAAGCTTACCTGTAAACTACCTTGCTAGTTAGCCAAGAAATACCATTTTCACCTCTGCTCCAAAGGAAATCCAAAAACAGAAAAAAAAAGAATCCAAACTTTTTTCCACTGCCAAAGTTTCTTTCTTCCTCCCCTCCCCCTTTTCTTCCTGCGATTGACTTCTTCTTCCTCAGTACAGAGGCTTTATTTATTAGGTTTTTGTGAACAGAGGAGTCCCGCATCTCTCTGCAACTTTCTACCCACCGCTTGGCAGAGGCCGCGGCTGCCACGGCTGGTGTCATTTCTACGCCTTTGTGTTCCTGGAGGGGAGAGGGGAAGGGGGGCACCTCATTGCACACGGACCTCGGCCTACTCCGATGTCATCCTGGAGACGTGCAACCGTGGGATTCGGAGAAATTTTCGTAGAATAAAACAAAAAACAAAACCAAGTATTCAACACTTTTGTGAGTGTGAGGAGGTGCGTTTGTATGTATATGTGTGACAGAGAGAGGAGAGAGAAAGTGTGAGGCTATCAAAACCTGTTGTGTTAAACAGCCACCACACAGCCTGTTCCAGATTCAGCCCTGCCTGCCTGCCTGCCTGCCTTCCCTTGGCTAGTTTGGTTCCCGGGCAGAAGATCTCTGCTTTTCACCTCTATCACCTAACTCCCCCCCACCCCTTCTCTGCTCTCCAGCCATCTTCCCAGGCAGGTGTTTTGCCGTTTCCTTCTTCAGAGAGGCGTCTTCTCTTTTCTTCTCCTCTTCTGAAGACCGGGCGCCTCCTTCCCTCCCTCCTGCAGCTCCTGCAGCCTTTGGTCTTCCGATGCCATTCTGGGTTCATCAGGCTCTTTCTGGAGGAAACCAACAGATGTTTGCCTGGGGAGGAGGTGGGAGGGGAGGAGGAAACCACAGTATCCAATGGTCACATTCTTTGCATCACTGTACAAAGCACTGAGGACGGGAGTGCAATATGGGGGGGAGGGGGGAACGGCATGGCTGCAGGGGGGGACAGGGGGGGACTCCTTACAGATGGCCCAGCCAGGAGTTCAGGGCAGAAATGTTGTACTTTTAATGTGAATGTAAATAGTCTTTGCAAAAAGTTCCAAAAATATTGCTAATAATCAGAATGGTGATGATGGTGAGGAGAAGAGACATTTGGCCAAATAATGGAAACAGACAACCACGAAAGGATGTCGCAGGTGGGGAAATGGGATTTTCCTAGGAAGAGCCACTGCTGTGCTCAGGAGAAGGGGGAATTTTCTAGACGTGCAGAACTCGGAGTTTTCTCAAGGAATCTTTTTTATCCCCCTTAAACAGCCTCGTCCAGCTTCCTCCCCTTCCAGTTGCTTGGCCTGCAGGCCTTTCTGGCTGGGGAGCATGAGGGTTGTCGTCCAATACCTCCAGAGGTCATCCAAATGGGATGGTGCTACCATTATTCCAGCCACTGCCTCCATGGTACTTCTTGCCTTCATCTTATGTTCCTCCTCCTCCTCACTTCTGACTGGCCCCTCACGTCAACCCCGGGTCCACTCCAGCCTGGGAAAGGGTCAGGCAGGGAAAGAGACCGAGGTCTCCAGAGCATTGCAGGGTTTTCTCCCAGTTCAGGGCGTTCCTTCTGTTCTCTCCAAATTCAAGCATCTCCACACCTCTTCTTCTCCTCTGGCCACATATATGAGGCATTTCTTTCACCAGAAGGAACGGTTATTCTTGCAAGGGGCTCATCTCTCTCAGTTAGACGGAGTTGCATAATGTGGATTATGGGTTCGCTTTGAACTACTGTGGTTTGCACTTCTGAAGCCCTGGAGTCCTGACCCTGTGCTGGTTGAGGTCTTGATGTTCAGAGAGGTGATGGGTCAAGGGGAGAGGGGATTATGGCCATCTTGGGCTGGCTGGTCCGTCTCTTGTTTGGCGTGCCAGCAGTCTTTTTTCTGGGCAGTGGCTGTGTTGTTGTCTCTTTCTGACTCACTGGGAACCCAAAGGCAGGCAGGAATTCTTGGGAATTTACAGTATCCCAAGAGATAAATAGGTTTTCGTGCAAATTAAAAGCAAATGGGGAAGAGAAGGGAATGTCTCTGCCAGAGTTTCAAGTAAGTCTCCCAATTCTCAGAGCTATGATAAAATGTTATCACTTAGATTTCACTTGACATGATGGCCTGAATTGGTGGCCAGTGTAGCGGTGGCAGCTGAATTAAGTGTCAGTGAGTTCGGAGGGATCTAATCTGAGCCAGAGTGTTTTGGGCTGCAGCCTAGGAATGCCTTGAAGCCCATCTGCAAACTCTTACTTGTGAATGAAGCCAGTTGCAAAGCTAAAAGCAGGGCGACCTTTTTACAAGGAAAAGGCCACTTTGTAAATGTGGGAAATTGTACATCCTTTTGGGCTGGCTCAGATCAACTTCACGCAGCTATTTCCAAGTTGACTTTTCCCAGGGATTTTGACAGGCTGTTGAATCCATCTGTGAGCCGGCGCTCTGCGTCGTTCCTGAGAATCTCTGAAAAACGAGCCAAACCAGGGAATCCTTTGCTCATATTGCAACATTGATTTGGGTTATTTGTGAGGAAGGCAGTTGGTACTGAATGTGCCACGTGAAAAAAAAACCAATTTGCTGTAACTATAGGTTGCTCTTGTCTTCTTGAGCGATAATTTCATGGGTCTCCTGTAGATCAAAGGATGCATTGCTTCTTTAGCTGGTTGATGATTTTTGCTCCATCCTTCTTTGCTTCCTTCTTCTTTCTTTATGCTTCCACATAATGAAAGTTCCCAACTCTTGAGACGGAGATCGCTTCTTTCCATGCTGACTCAGTTTACGATGCCCTTGAATTCCCTTCTTTGCAGCTCTCCATCTCTTAATCCTTCTCTGCTAGGGAGATTTATCTTTTCTCCTGGGAAGAGGCTGGGATGACTTCAGAAGATGGGCCTTCTCCCTGTGGGTCACTAGTGGTGTGATCCAATAGGGCCACTGTTATTTGTGGGCTTGATTTACAGGTCGGTATAATGGCAGGAAGAAGCCATCGGGTAAAGCAGGCATACTTCTCCCCTGCTGATCCTGAGTGATCGGCTCCCTTTGCCTGCGGAGCAAATAGGAAGGAAAGGATCTGCTTGGCTCATCAGTTGGGTCTCCAGGGTCAAGGGGACCATGTGGATGCCACCAGCGTGATGGCTTCCTCGTGTGAGAACATGAGGTGGGAAGAGTAGGCTGGTTTGTCCTGAAGGAAGGAAGCTGTTCCAGAGGCCTGTGGGAGCGGACTGAGGTCACATCCCCATTTTCTTGAAAACAGATGCTCTTCCCATGTGAGGGCTCTGCAGATGGCCAGCGCGGCTGTGTCATGGTGACCAGATGGGTCCTTCTGTCTCTCAGGATAGAACCTTGGCTCAGAGAGTGGAACACAAGGCAAAGAGGAAAGAAGCACAGAGCAGCTGGTGGAAAAATAATCCCAGCACCAACCTAGCTTTAAAGACTTTGCTGAACCTCATCAGCTGGAAACCAATCCATCACCCATCCTCACGTAGTCTTCCGCCCCCCTCCCCTCCCCTCCCCAGCCCAGAGCTCTGGTTCAGGATTAGGGGTGGAGAACACGATCCCAATCCTTCTCTGTGGCTCTCACTCATTTCCTCATAGTTCTTGTGGATGGGGAGCTCAGAGAACCAAAGTTCTCCTTCATTTGAGTTTCAAGCTGGCTCACCTCTCACAGCCGGCTCTCTTCCTGGCAGGAAAGCACACTGGATTCGGGTCAGAGGTGGCACATTCCTGGGTCTTGTCCCAGGCCTCGAGTGTCTCTGCCAAAAGACTCGGAAGCTGCCAGTTACAGGGCAGAAAGGAGCCCCCATCCTCCCCAGGGTGGAGGAGAAGCACTGTTCTCAGGGTGCCCAGCAAGCAAATCGCTCGTAGAACTGTGCAATACTTGAATCAAAGGGTTTGGGGATGAGGAGGGCCATTGCTTGTACCGAGCAAGATGGGAGCATGTGTGAATGCTTGTAAAGATGTGTCAAAAGAGGAAAATCATAGAAATCTAAACAAATCAAATTAAAAGCAAAAGAGAACCCAGGTCCCCTCTTCCTCCCCCCACCCGCCCCACCTCGGTGTTTATGGGTTTCTGTGGCCATTCCAGAGAAATGACTAAGTGGTAGAAGGGTTGAGTTTGGGGAGCCCTTCTCTTGGCATGCTCTCCTTCCCCCCTTTCCCCTGTGGTTTCCTGCTTTCTCTAAATGTACTGTATGTTTGACCCGTGGAAGATGTAAACTTTATGATTCAGGTTATGTCTGTTCTTAACTCTGTATCTGTGTAATAAAGATGGTTTAATATCATGCAATTGTCTCCATTTCTCCTGTGTCCACAAAAGCCCACTTGCACACCGCAGCAGAAGAAATGAAAGAACGACCTTGCAGTCCGCTTAGATTCCCAGGCCAGCACCTCAGCTTGAGATAGCTCCCAACAGGCTTTAAATAGCCAGCATAGGAGTGGGGAAGGCTTCTTTCGCCCAGCTCGCTAAGCCAAACCCAAAGTAGCCACCTTAGGGCTTAGCCGTACAAGTCCGGCCACTGAAACCCAGCAGGAGATAGGGAATCCGGGGTGTGCGAGATCAAGTGTTTGGTTGGATCTGGCTTAATGAGATGCAGGTTCCCCCCCAACTACGTCCCATTCGACCAAACCTTTCATAGGTCTTTGACCAGGTGTGGATCCAGCCTTTAAGCCAGACTTCTGCCCCCTTAATTCGGGAGTGACTTCACTGACCCACAGCAGCTCTCCCGGGTTTTAAGGGGCCCCTGCCCTTCAACTCAGTTTGCACAGACTCCCATGGACAGACCCCTCCGTCTGGATGCTCCTCAAAGGGAAGATGGGGTATAAATCAGTGAATTGACACAAATAACAGCCCTGAGTTCAGGTTAAGATGGAGGGTGTTTGTTTGCTCTTCCTCCCCTGCTAGCCTCGCCCCCCCCCCATGAAATGCTGCACCTGATTGGCTGTTAAAGAGATCAAATGGAGTTCCAGAGGTTCTGCCTCAGCTGTTGCTTCCTCCAAATTTTGCCTGGCCTTGATAGGTGGGGGAAACGGGCAAGGGTTTGCTGCCAAAAAGGTGTGATTAATCATGTTTGGACTTGGGGCAAGGTAAGATATGACTGTAGGCTTGGTCTCCTTGTTTGCAGGAACATCACTTCTCCTCTCCAAGGGCTTCATTTTTGTAATTAAGAGGGTCCTTCATGGTAGAATCACAGAAGTTTGGATGTTGGCTCACTCTGAAAACATAGTGGCTTGTTGCTTTTGGTAACTGTTGGGGCCTTAAGTAAGGTTTAGGGGTTACAAGCCATGCACACAAGCCATGGCTTAGTATAATCATGATTTCAGCCAATGTCTACCAACTTGGAATGTCCTGAAAGAGTAACAATAATGGATTGCACAGCTAACAACTTTTGCTCTTGGAGACAGATAGACTGACCAAACTGCTTAGGAGGGGTCATGCTTGAATATTTTGCACCAATGTGTGTTTGTGTGTAAAGCTTAGATGGCAAAACATTTTGCCTTTGCTTCTGCAACGAAGCTCTATATTTGCCTGAGCAAGTCTTGCTCACCTCCACGGGATGCCTCCAGGAGTGCATCATGGGAAGGCTCTGCAGCCGACCTCCCTGCCCTTAGGCTTCCAAAGCCTCATCTGAACTAGCAGCACAGCCATTGTTGTCATGCATTCAAAAACAAACAGCCCTTAAGCCCAGCTTTTTCTCCTTGGCCCGCTCCCATTATAAGCTGGGTCTTACTCCATTCCCCAGCAATTTGCGGGCAGGGAGCCATGGAGATATTTTTGGAGGAAGGTTAGGAGTGGTCACAGGGAAGGGAAAGCGTCTCCCACGGGCTCTTGGCTCGTCTGCAAGGCCAGCTCGAAGCCCCTGCACAGCAGTTGCTGTTGTGATCTTGTGGATTCTGCACACTTTGTGAAGTGTGCTAAAGCCTTCTCCGCAATCACATTTTATTAAGTATTGTAAAATACAAAATACAAAAATAAATAAGAGGACGATGAGGAGGAAGGGGGAGGGAAAGTGAGGAAAGATAGGGAAAGAAAAAGAAGCAATGACTTCCAACTCCCTCTGTCACAGTAGAAGAAGGCTTGATATGGAAAAGAATGAAACTTTGATGTTGCAGATTAAATTGATGGATCTTTATAGAAATGACTTCTTCATATTGTTACGGAAAAACAAAAAACTATGACCGGTTGCATCAGATAAAGCCTCCTCAACATACACACACGTATTTGGAAGGCTTGTCCTTCAGAGGCACTAGACTTCGTCTGAGAAGCTCTTGGTCACTGATGCCAGGCCCTCAAGTGGGCATGAGAAGAGGGGCACCTAGAGAAGGTGGGGAACTGAGGGAAGAAGCCAAAGAAAGGCGTCTGGGTGGGGAGAGGAAGAACACGGCTGCTCTGTCAAGGCTAGGCAAAGGGAAGAAATCCACCATGACACCTTCTAGGGCGAGGCAGTCAAAGTACCTAACCTTGCTGATGTGACTTTCCCCAAGCCGTCCCTTCCTTGAATCTGGATCCTGGTGGTGTGATCCTCCTGCTTCCGACACTGACCATTCTCCCTGGGACGCCGCTGAAATTTCTGCTTGGCAGAAAACCATGGAAGAAGATTCGGCCTTGATTCCCGTGGAAGGGGCCAACAAAGAGGCTCAGCAGGCAGAAGACCCAGTGAGTCTTACCCTGAGACTTGGGTCAGCTCGGAGGGAGCCTCTTGTATGGGAAGGTCTCCTCAAGGCTTAGGCCTCCACTGCCTACATTGGGGGTGGGGGGTGGGGGCAGGTCTACACTTCTTGCCAGGACAAAAATGTTGGAGTTTGGAAAAACCAGCACCATTGGAGGGCTGGGAAGGGCCATGTCCAGGGAAGAGGGCTGCTTCTCATGCTCCACCTCTACTTTGGCTTCCCCTTGGGGTGAAGGAGCTGGAGGCCATCAAAGCCAAAGTCCGTGCAATGGAGAAGGATGATGAATGGTTGCAGGAGCTACAGAACGAAGCCAAGTCCCTCCTTGTGAGTTCAGACCCAGGTACGGTGCCTTTCAAGCAAGGCTGTCCAATGGGGGTTGCCCCTGGGCCCTTCCTCAAGTGGGGGCGGCTGCTCTGATCTGAGGTTTCAAGAAAGAAAACGATCAGAAATAATAGCATGGGGATTGCAACTCCTCAAATTATCAGGTGCCATATTCAAAGGCTGGCCAACGAGGGCATTGGGCTGAAAAGGCTTGCAAAGACCACCCTTTCCCTAACTACTGGAGTTGTCTTTCTTATGCAGATCTTCTGCTACCTAGAATAAACGAGAAGAAAGTGGAGGCTGACCAGCGCTCGATCTATGTGGGAAACGTAAGAAAGAAAGAGGGTTTAGATCATACCTACTGTATGTGTCAGAATCTGTCATGAATCGTGGGCTTCTGTCTGAGAGGTGCTCCATTTCCTTCTGACTTTCTCCCAGTTATTTATTTATTTAGGCGGCATTATTACATCAGCCAGGAGGCTACACTGCTAATGCAGAGTAGCAAGTGGACTGCCTGTTTACCAGCTTTGTTAAGTCCACCCCTCTGGTACTCTGGCTTCTCTTCAGATCCTATAAATCTTTCGGCTTTTACTTTCTCCCCGTGATAGGAAGCAGATCTTAGACCCTGCATTTGTGGGCATTTACTCCCAGATGCCTTGGGTCTATAAATCATTTCACAAAGTGGAGTCCTGGATGCTGATAAGACTACAGGGCTCTCCAACAAGGGACACCAGAATTCATGAGCGTGATCTTCACAGGTAGATTATGGAGGAACTGCCGAAGAACTGGAGTCCTACTTCAACAGCTGTGGACAGATCAACCGAGTGACTATCCTTTGTGACAAGTTCTCAGGCCATCCGAAAGGGCAAGTGACTGATTGTTATGGGAAAAGGGTGGGGGGAGAGTTGGTTAAAAAAGAAGGGGCTGCCTACCCAGGTTGGTCCAGAGCCTTTGTTTCCTAGGGCAGGTGGGCTATCATCTATTTCATCTATCAGATTTATTTGCCACTCATCTCATATTCAACGACTCTGGGCAGCTTACGACATAAAATAAAATAAGGGTTATTTATTTTTATTTAATGTCCTCTCTTCTTGCAGGTATGCCTACATAGAATTCGCTGACCAAAGCTCTCTCAAAGCAGCCATGGAACTGGACGAAGGCACATTCAGAGGCCGCATCATCAAGGTAAGCCCTGTGGGGTGGGGGGCAGTCCTGGTGCAGGATCCTACCATTAGCAGGGAGTTGTTGCTGGGTAGAGGATATCTCTGACCCCCTAATTCCTGCTTGAAGATTCCCTGGAGACCTTGGTTGCTGTCTCTCAAAAGCTGACTGCCGTCCAGGTTGAACTTCTGTCATCATCATAGTTTCTCTTCCCCTGAGTGGCTCATTGGAACACATTTCTGCAGAACACTTTTAAAACACTTAGTGCCCTTCCTGGAAATTTTGGAAGCCCCGCTGGGCAGATAAATTCAAGGCTGGTAACTCAATTGGCTGACTTCAGCAGATGCCTTAACCTTAAGCACTGTAACACTAACCCATAAGTTCAGTTTGACAAGATACAGTGGCAGGATTCAGACTGTGTGCCCTGCACGGAGAAACTGTGTTATGTCTGAAAGGGATGGCTTGGTTTCCACCACATGACGCAGCTGCACAACCTGCCACCATCTTTGGTACGTAGTGCTGGCATGTAATGCTGATATGCTGACTAACTTTAATTTCCCTTCCAAAGAGTTGGGTGCGACTGTTTTTTATTGCCTGTCTTCTTATTTCCACATTCTCACGCTTGTTTCCTTGGCTCCACCTTGTTTTGGCACCAGGTGCTGCCCAAAAGAACCAACTTTCCAGGGATCAGCTCCACAGACCGCGGTGGTTCCAGGGGTCGCTTCCGAGGACGGGGAGCCCAACCACGTCATGCCAGCTTCTGTGGAGGGCAACGTTCCAGGCCCCGTGGCAGAGTAGTCAGGTGAGTGGGCAACATGGCACCCTTTCTGGGAAACTATCCTGGAGTGGGATGAGGCTGAATCCTGACTCCATTAACTCTGTGTCTGAAGGAAACCCAAAGTTCTCATCTGGCTGCAAATTACAGCATAGCTCTAGTTTTTAAATGGCTACTTTCCCTCCTGTTCCTCTAGTTTGTTTTTCTCTACCTTGTTAGTTTTACGGTTGCCATCTCAGTCTTGCAGAAGTCCAAACTGCATTTCTGCTTTTGTCAATACGGGGTAGTGGTTAAGCCAGCCCAGATCCTCAGGGAGGATGGGAGTGCCACCTCCCTGGGTGATTAGCTCCACGAGCAAGCAGAGGGTGGAGATCTTTTCCTGAATTATCATTCTGTACTGGGATGAAGATGCAGGTGGACTAAAGGGGAAGATGATGAAACTGATGATGGGAGTTTTGTGCACCCACTTCTTCTTCAGGGGCCGTGGGAGGATACCTGCCTGGTACACGCCTTACTAGATGGCAAAGGAGACAACTCGAGCAACACACCAGGAGGAATTCAGAAGGGAAGAGAGGAGGAAGACTATCTGTATTTGTTGTTACTTGTCAGCCATTTGTGAGGAGCCCTTGTCCCATTTGTTCAGAGCGCAGCCATCCTTCTTCTCCCTGGTAAATCAAAGCAGTGGGTGGCAAAGAAGCCAAGAGCAAGCACCCAAATCTTGCTGGCCTGGCGTGTGTGTGCGTGCGCAGTTTTCTCTTGGAAGGGCCTGGATTCATTTTCATTCTTCAGCAACTATATGCTATTATGGGGCGAGGGGGGAGCGGAGGCTGCCATTCTCTTTTGCCTGGATGCTTAAAGCCCTTAATTTGGGCCATTATGGGAAGGTCAGCAAGGGGGGGGGCACTCCTCAAAAAATATCTAGTTAATCAGCATGCCCTGTTGCCGAAGCCAACCCCCATTGCCTCCACTTTCCAAACCCTCTTCTTAAAATCACTAAAAATTGGGTGAGTTTGCGGGAGAGGTGATGCAAACCCATCCAGTTCTTTTTTTTTGAAAATTTGGGGTCTCCCTGCATCCCATTAGGCAGAGTCCTACAAGCAGCCTGTTATGATTTGTGAATGTGTGTGTGTGTGTGTGCAAGGGACTGGCAATAGGGGTGTGGAACAGCACATCTGCCCTGCCGTCTTTTTGCTCTCCTCCTAAAGGTCTTCACACACATTTTTGAATGCCCCTCCCTTGTGCGGCTCTGAAGACTTGCTAGGAAAAGGGATTTTCTGCAAAAGGCAGGCCAGCTGGGAGGAAAGCAGGGAGTCTTGGGGTTCCAGGGATGGATTGCTGGTCACTGTGTCCCCAAATGCCCTGCTCCTCATTTTAAACTAATTTAAATTAATTTAAGAAGTTTCTTCAAAATAAGTATAAAGGAATTTTTACCATAGGGCTCACCTGCTGCAATCTTGTTTTGCACACCTTTTACCCCAGCACAATCTGGTACATCAATTATTGCTGCCAATGCAGCTTTCGGTGCCCAACAAAACCCTTTTTTATCTTTAATCCATTGTGGAGTTTATAAGAAAGGTCAGCATAGCAACTTGTGAATTCTTTCAAAATAGACTAGTTCAAGTTCACATTTTATTGAAATGATCTTTCCCTTTAAGTCTTCTTGCAGCAGACCAAAAAAAAAAAATATGGAATTTGTCCTTGGATCTGTAAATTGTGCCTCAAAGTTTTATCTTTGAGCACTGGAGACATCGGAAGCGAGTTTTACCATGTTAAAAAAAATTCATTTTTGCAAGTGGAAAGATGGGACTGATCTGCTGAAAGCCTTTAAAGGAGGAGGGGGGAAGGCCTCCAGCTTAGACCCTGTGAAGCTGATCTGGAAGTGCCAGGGCAGGCAAGGCTGGGCATCTTACACAGGGCAGTTTCCTGGGGATTGGGCCCTACATGAATAATAAACTGGCAGAGGTTGAAATAAGCAGAGTGAAAAAGGAGGGTTATATTAAAATGAATGTATCAATGAACAGATATGTAGTTTATATAAAGTTTCATGTTGTAAGACGTTTATCTTTTTTACAAAATAAATGCTCCTGCTAGTGAAAATTACACTTTACAACCACAGTGGCTGCCCGCAGACTTCTCTCTGGCATCTTCAGCGCTGAGCTGGGCAAACAGCAGCCTTTTTATATTCACTCCCCAGTGTAAATTAGGGATGGCATTTGTCATGTGGCTGCATTGTTATTATTAAAGACAAGACTTAGCAAAAAGCAAGCTGGTGGGAGAACTAGCTTAGCTTTCTGACATCCTAACGTACTACGTGAAAAGGCATTGGAAAGCATATTAAGGAGGAATTTCCTGACAGAACAATTAATGAGTGAAACAATTTGCCTCCAGAAGTTGTGGCTGTTCCAACATTGGAGGTTTCTAAGAAGCAATTGGACATTAGTCTGAAATAGTGTAAGGTTTCCTGCCTGAGCAGGGGGTTGGTCTAGAAGTCCCCCAAGGTTCCGTCTATTATTCTGGGAATTATGCCCCTTGAGTAGCTCTGCAAACACTTCAAACGGACTGAGCAAAGGAATTTATTTTAAGGATATAGCAGCAAAGGACAGAAGAACATGAAACCACTCAGTGCAGGGTAGGTCTTCTCAGCCTAAGGAGCTGGTAGAAGAGGCAGGACCTTCAGCAAACTTGAACCATCATGGACATCACCATATTATCAAAGGCCCTTGAAATGCAGAGAGAGGAAGCTTTTAAAGCAGGAACCAGATCACCCCGCCCAGCCCAACCTGAAAATGAGCTAATTTAGGAGTACAAGAAGGGCAGTTCTCCCCTTGTGCAGCTCTCTATGCCCCCTGCTAGTCATTGTTCTGCTTCGCCAACATCAGCCATCCCATTAGCCCACCTGCTGAACCCAGCAGCTTCCTTTCCCTCCCCAGCTGACGTCTTTCCTTGGCTTTTTCCATATTCTTCTGCCCAGAACCCTTTTGGTCCATACGCAAAGCCAAACAGCCCCAGTTGGTACACCCAAAACACATCTGTGCTTGGCAGCAGACTAAGCAAAACCAGTAGCTCTGTATGCAAAATGTTTCCCTAATAAATAACCCTGTTCTGCCCCATTCAGTCTCTGCAATTTAGCAAACAGGTAGCAAGCATGGAACTGTATCACTTGAACTATGCCCTAAGTTCTAGGATACAAGCCAGGCATCATGGGCCACGTTCAGGCATCATGGTAATCTACTAAGCCCAAAGTAAGCAATTTAGGGCTAGTAAAACATATGAATCCGTGAAAGGCAGTTATTGCCTCCTCCCCTGCTCCCCCTACTGTCAGCATTTGAGTTCTCTTGCAGGCACCTAGGACCCTCTTAGGGAGATCTATCCAGGCTTTTGTTTCACTACCAATTCAATTGGCTGGCTGGGGGATTCTAGGAGTTGAAGTCCACACTCTTTCAAGTTGTTGAGGTTGAGAAACTCACCTAGATTGGATTTGGTCTCCAGGATTGTAAAAGGGATTGCACATGACATCTGTATACGAATTATGCAATTTCCTGAACATCTGCAAAGAAACCACTTCCGCTTTATTTAATCACAAAAGGGCTTATCTGTCCCCAGAGAGGATTCTGGGAGATGTCTCAGACTTACACTACGGATTTCATTGTCTCGGAGGGCCGTGTTGGAAGAGTCCACCACCATCACAAACTTGACTTTGGAATTGGTCACGTAGCCGTAGCTGCTTGGCTGGTTAAGGGACACAGACTTTTGGAGACTGGAGGCTGACCTCCCACCCCTGCGTCTCTCCCTCATTTATCCAGAGGTGTCTGGGATCAGATTGGGGTTTGATCTGCCACTCAGCTACACATTGGCAGGCCTAGGAGAGCCTGACTGCAAAAATCAGATTACTAGACAGACCAGAAAAGACAGAGAAGACCCTCACGCTGGGCTTTTGCAGCCCAGTTCTGACAACCTGAGCCTCCCCATCTCCTACGTCGATACCTCCAGGGTCATCCTAACTAGATGGAGGATTCAGTACCAGAGGCGGCTCCTGTTTGCACAACCGATCTTAAGCCACGTCTTATAGCAGGGGGCTCCAACCTTGGCAACTTTAAAGCCTGGAGGACTTCAACTCCCAGCAACCTGACTGGGGGATTCTGGGAGTCGAAGTCCTCCAGGCTTAAAGTTGCCAAGGTTGGAGCCCCCTGTCTCGAAGCATGTTTTGCAAACTTGGGTGGACTTCAGATCCCAGAATTCCCCAGCCAGCAGGATCCACTCTGGGAGCTGAAGTCCCATTTCCAGGCTCTCTCTGTCTGCTCCCCCCAGGGGCAAGGATACACCTTGTAGTCCTCGGTGGGGTAGAGGAGGCCGAGGTAGAGCTCCCGCTGGTCCACCAGCGCCTTCCCCAGCGCCGAGACCTTCTCGTCCACCACGTCCAGCGAGGTGTGCACCGTGTAGTGGAACTTCAGCTCGTTCTCGGTGGGGATGCTCTTGATGTAGAGCGGGTAGTTCTGGCGGGGGAGCGAGGCGGTCAGAGCGGCCGGAGGGAGGGAGGGAGCCCCTCGGGCGGACCCCTTCCCCTCCCCCCCTCCCCCTCCCTCCCGCCCTCCCCGCCCTCCCCGCGCCCACCTCCTTGGCGATCACCGCGATGCACACCGCCATCCTGGCTCCGGGCGGGCGGCGAGCTTCCTCTGCCCTCACTTCTGCCCACGTGGCCGGCAACCCACCAACCGCGTCGCGCTCCGCCTGCGGGCTTGGAGCGCGTGACCCGCTCCTCCCCGCCTCCCCCTAAATCCCGCTCGCAGGGAAAGAAGCAGGACGCGTTTCTGGCCAGCTTTACACTTCCGGCTTCTCTTCGAAGGCTCCGTGCGGGGCTCGGGGCAGGCCAAGGCCTTATCTACTCATTCCACGGACGCTCGAAAGCCCCGCCAGCGGCCCTGACGGAGGCTTACGTGGAGGTGGTGCGCCGAACGGAAGGGCCTTTCCCCGCAGCCCTGAAGGAGCTCCTCCCCCCTGTTTGGCTTTAGCCCTCACCTTAGACGGGGAGCCGGAAATTGGGGTGACCCCGCTGCCTGGCCGCTTCCGTCCTCTTTGTGCTCGGCTTTTTCGGTCCCTCGACGGGGCGCTGGGGCTGCTCAACCTGGGCGTTGCCATGGAGACGCAGCCCTGGCGGCGGCGGCTGATGCCGGCCCTTTGGGGCCTGGCCCTCTTCTGGCGCCTGGGGGCGGCCGCCAACCTCTCCTGGACCCCGGCGGCGCCCAACCTGGTCCTGCTGCTGATGGACGACGTGAGCGCAAGCGCCTCATTCCGGGGAAGGGTCCTGGGGGGCGCGGAGTTGGCTGAAGGGGGCAGAGGGGAAGCCCCCGTCCGGTCCAGCAGCCCCGGATTTGGGTGTGGTCGGGCAGCCGCCCAACTAAACGCCCAGGCGGGGAAGGCTCTTATTTTATTATTACTAACAGTCTCAGGAGAGTTATACCCGATTTCCCAGGGATCTCCTGGTGGTCTCCTTTTCAAAACCACCCAGTTCACTTTCAGAGGTCGAAGTTCCCGCCCCCTTCGCAGAAGTCATTTTCCTGGGCTTAAAATTTGCCGGCTCAAAGTCTCTGCAATTGCCAGGAACCACCCTTAGTCCAACTTCTCAAATGGAAAATCAATTGGAAGTGCCTGAAAATTACCCTGGTGTTTCTTCAGCCCCGGGGGGCTGATTGGCAGCTCATTTGGTAGGGAGGAGAAAAAAAACACACACACACCTTTCCACTGTGACTGCAGCTCTTGGAAATTGTAAACAGCGAGTCCCCTCCACCTCTGGGTGGTGAATTGTGCTATAGGGTCTTAATCGACCTGAATTTCCACTGGGTGTCTGGGAGCCTTTTTGCCTTTTTTGTCTGATGTGCAGTCTTGAAATTCTTGCATTCCAAGTTTCTGGTGGTTTCCTGCCTCTTTCTGCCAGGGATAAGTTTACCTTTTTGTTAGCTTTAGCCTGAAAATCTTTATGGACCGGTCAATCTCTATGGATACTACCAGATTTTTGAAGAAATATTGAGGGCTAGTGTTTATTCAATTCCTATGCCACTCATCTCTTCCAAAGTGAGTCTACTACTTATACTTTTACACTACTTTGGCAGACCAGAATCCCAAAAGTTGTTACTTTAGAAAAATGGTTATATTATGAGAATTGGGGCTTTCTCCCATTGCACATTTTCTGCATTCTGAGTAGTATTTCAGTTCAGTTTTGATCAGGATAATGGAATGGCCTCCCTGCGATTGAGGCTCACCTCTTCTCTCAGCACCTCCCCGGAACCGTCTGGAGGAGGACTGGACCCCCAACAAGTGAGGGTCACAGGCTTTCCCTAGACAGGCTGAAATCTGCTGTGATTGATGGCTGCCCCTCCATTTCAGGACAAGGCCTGTATACCTGCTTTAGAATTCAGCTCTGGGCTCTTGATCTGTTCCTGTAATTATGATTCATCAACCACTTTAAGGAAATTATTCCACTTTTCTGCTGACTGAACTATTAGTAAAGAATTTCCTAATGGGCCTCTTTATTTAGTAAGCTATTTTTATGCTGTTTTTGTTGCTGGAAATTGTTGTATACATGAGCGTGTGTATTCCTTAGAAGAAAGTTCCTCCTGTTTTGCCTATTTTTCTGTACAACAAAGAAGCTCTCATTTTTTCTCTTTTTATTATTTTTCAGTATGTGTGTGTCATTAAAAAAAGTTGTAGATGATGTCTGGCTAAGAGTTTGAGCTGCAGGTGCCAGTATAGAAAAGCCAGGCCTGGCACCATTTCCCAGGATTTTCCTTTAATTTCATAATGCTGAATGGAAAATTCACACAACGGCCACAAAATGACTTATGCCAACATGGAGTACATAATTTCCTTGCAGAATTACTTGCTTTGAGTTGTTGTGAGGGTCACCAGTAAGTTAATAGCCTTTCACACTTTTACCTTAAAAACAAACCGTGCTCAAAAGCAGCCACTCTCCTATAAGAAAAAAATAGCAGGAATATTATCCTAGTTTGATCTGTTCTGGGCCCCTTGGTGACTGTGGATGGAGACCAAAGTCTTGGGATATAAATGTTCTCCCAGAGGGATGTTAGTAGTGGCGCTATCACATTCTTAGTTTGGTTGCTTGGCTTCCTTATTGTCCCAGAGGAAACGGACAATATCCATGCTTGGTTGATAATCTGTGTGAGGCTCAGTTAATACGGGACTCAGCAAAGTTGAAAGCTTTCTCCCCTTTTCCATGACCCTTGTGGAAAGAGCTGGTCCCCCTCTTAAAGTGGGCGTTGCCAAGTTGGATGCTCTAGCGATGCTTTTCAGTACTTGAATGAAAAAAATATAAAGGTTAAAAGCTAACTTTCTGGCTCTAAAAGCTTTTATTTCTCTTGCCTGCTGGTGTTTTCTCAGATGGGTTGGGGTGACTTAGGTGTGTTTGGAAATCCTTCCAAAGAAACCCCTAACTTAGACCAGATGGCTGCAGAAGGGATGCTTTTCCCAAGCTTCTACACTGCCAACCCTCTCTGTTCACCATGTAAGTAGACTTGAGAATCTGAGGGAGATGTCATTTAGGGGGTACAATGCTTTTTCTTAACAACTGTGGCATTCGCTTAATTACCACTGCAAAAAAGGTAAAATTGGCTGTGGTCGCATGGTAACCTGCTTAATGAGCAACGTAACTTCCAACTGTAATTCCAGGCCCAATTGTGGTTGTAAGTCAAGGATTTCCTGTAGTGATGCTAAAACAGCAGAGCTATAGTCATTGTTGGGTGCTTGAAAGAAAGTCAGGCTTGGTGGATCTGCTGTCATCGTCATGTTTCTCTTTTCTCTTCAGCCAGGGCAGCACTCCTGACAGGCCGTCTCCCTATAAGGAATGGCTTCTATACCACCAATGCCCATGCCAGAAACGGTAGGTCCTCTTCCTGTGAGATCTGGCCTCAGTGTTTCATGTTAAGGGAGACTTACAGGGTGCGTTTGGCTAGCCTGCAAAGAGAGGAAAACAGGCAACCTCAGAGGTTTTTTTGCTGATCATTGAAACTACCACGAGATCCACTGAGATCTTTAAAAAACGTAACTTGTGTTCTAGAATTTGGATTAAGTCTGTGCTTGCTTCTGCCCTGAATGGGTTAAGGAACATTTGACAAAAGAGGAATTAAAGTAGTTGTGTGTTATTGTAGTTTAGCAATCTGTTTGAAATTTACTCTTTTAGGAGAAATATGTTCTCTAAACTCGGCAAGGGCATCTGGAGGGCATCAGTAAGCTGCCCATAATGAGCACTTTGCTCCAGGATTTTTATGGGGAGATGCCAGCTTGAGCTGATTGGAGGCCAATCTAGCTGGCATTAGAATTGTTTGTTCCAAAATGGCAGATGCTGGAGGAGACCATATGTTTTGAAGCATGCATTTACAGCTCCAGATTGATGCATGCTGCATGCTGGCAAGTGTGGGTGTTTCTCTCTTTGCTGGAAGAGGAGGGCTTTTCATAGAATGACAAGGGCAAGAGAGTCACGGAAGAATGTGCACAGCATCTAAAATAGGCTAAGGGCCGCTGCATTGCCTTTCTTGGTGATGGCTTAATAGAAGTGTGTTAGTTAGGGTAATTGAAAAGTCCTGTTAAATGGCTATGCTGGGAGTTACAAGATTCTCAGTGACATTTAATAGTTCTTGAAGGTGTGGGTGGAAGTCTTTTCCAGCCTACATCATCCAAAGGCGAGCATCAGGGATTTAGGGCCCAGAAAGAAGCGGTTGACTGAATCTGCTTTAGGCTGCGGCATAGCATGAAGATAGAATCAATCATACAGGTAGTCCTTGACTTGCAACCACAATTGAGTTCAAAATTTCTGCTGCTCAGCGAGACATTTGTTAAGTGAGTTTTGCCCCATTTTACGACCTTTTTTGCCACAGTTAAGTGAATTCCAGCACTTGTTAAATTAACACAATTGTTAAGTGAATTTGGCTTCCCCATTGACCTGGCTTGTCATATCATCACAAAAGGGGATCATATGACCCCGGGATACTGCAGCCATCATAAATATGGCCCAGTTGCCAAGCATCTGCATTTGCATTTAGATGATGTGATCAAGGGGTTCTAAAAGTGTGAAAAACAGTCATAAATCACATATTTTAGTGCCGTTGTAACTTTGAACGGTCACTAAACAAACTGTTGTAAGTCAAGGAATACCTGTACTTGTTGACCTTTGGAAGACTAGCATGACCTTCCTAGTTCTTCTTGACCTCCCAACAGCGTTAGTGCCATTCACTGGGGCATCTTCCTGGACTGGCTATGGAGTTTGGGAATGGAAAGCAAAGTGTTGCAGTGATTTTCTTCCCTTTCTCTGAGGCTAGTTTTAGGCAGTGTTGATAGGTGGGGAGATGTCCAGCCTGCAGCCCCTGGAACCATCGAGAGTCAGTGTTAAGTTGAATGGCTTTATAAATCTAAATTATAAACAAATACGTATCTTCTCAAGTCTCTATGGCTCGTTCCGTACTTGTCGAAAGCCTACTTCTCTGCTTGTTTGCAAAGCAAGATGGGTCAGATTTGCTGCTCCGTATATGATACGCAAATTTCCTGGATTAGTGTTTTACCCCTTCCCTTTTATATCCTGTGTATTTAAAAACCCCAGTATAGTCTTTTGCTTTTCCTGATGTAAAGAATTAATGGGAAGTAAAGGCATACCTTGAACAGATCCCAAGAGAGTGTTGTTGGAATGTATTCTTGGTGTGTTTGGCATAGCCTGGTTTAGATGCCTCTAATCCTTGAATGACCCTCAGACCTGTTCAGGAGAGAGCACCAGCTCACAAATCCAATTCCTGGGGTTTGTTCATCTAGCTAAAGTGTTCTTGTCTTCATGCAGCCTACACACCCCAGGACATAACTGGGGGCATCCCGGATTCTGAGCTGCTCCTTCCAGAATTGCTGAAGAAAGCAGGCTATGCCAATAAGATAGTTGGCAAATGGTAAAGTTCTTTTTTTCCTGGCTACTTTATTTCTCTGTGCTTTTGTAGGGGACCTGATCAGAGTTCTATCTCAGTCTGTAAATCTTCAGAAATCTAGGCAAGCTATCTGGATAACTATGTGCTGTGATTGATTTCTGAGCTATCCATTTGCTTCTTGGATTCCTTTTCATCACCAAGGACGATGCTGCAGTGCTTGTACCTGGTTGCCAGTTCTTCCTGTTTTGACTCCCTTGGAATTTGGAGATGTGGCCCTTTCCTCTCAGAGGGGAAAGTGCCTCTCTCTGATCCCAGTTAAATGTACCATTCCCACAGGAAAAAGGATTGATGATGTTAGCACACCTTTGAAGAGTTGGGCCATAATCTAGATGGGCAGAGGGTAAACGGAGAGCTGGTGAGCAAATATTGACCTCAATCTGCCTGCGCTGCATCCTGGGAGCATCTTTAAATGAGGAAAGAGTTGGATCATTTAAATTGATGACCCACCTCTGTAGTGCTGGCGCAGGTGTTAAGAACAGAAACAGCCAGGAAATGATTCGCCTACATAAATCATGGTTGTTAAAAAGAAGCTTGCAGCAGCTGCAAAAAATAATGTGTTCTTTGATCCACAGAAAAATAGGAGAGAAAGAGACCGAAGTGGTAGTGTTCCTCCTATTTATCACCTGGTTCATTAATGTCTCTGATTGTTATATGGCAGATTATTCCCCAACCAGGTGCTCTCCAGAGAGGCTGCACGCGTGTTGGGTAACAGATTCAAGCAGCATAGGATGGCTTAACTGGAAGAGGAAGCTCCCTGAAATGCTGCCTTTCCAGGCAGCAGATTACCAGCCTGGGCTGGCTCAGTCTAGGGCCAAAGATCTGCAGCTCTCCTGGTGGTTTTAGTTGCTTAGGCTTTTTAGTTTAAATCCTGGAAGTTTGTTTTCCTCTCCAGTGAAATTCAAAGCAAGATTTGACTGAAACAAAAGCTCTGTGAGGGATATGCAGTTATTTGACTCTGAAGTGGCCACATGGCTCCAGGAAAATAGGAGTTTTCAGGTGACAGAGATACAGTGTGTAGTGAATGCATATTTCCTGGAAATCACACCCAGGAAAAATCACCCAGGAAAAATCTCCCTGCATTTTTCTCTGCTGGAGGCCAATTTTGTGCCTGGCAGGCAAGTGCAGTTCCAGTGAGCCCTTTGTAGTTGTTGTTTCTCCTGTGCCATGCTGTGAGCAACTTATTTTCTGTCCCATCCTTATTCGCAATTGTTCCTCTGCCCCGTTGCAGACCAGCCAAAGAACCCGAGGCTGTTGAGCAGCTCCCTGAGAATAGCAAGGAGCAATACATTACTCATGTGTACATGAGCATCAGAAAATGGTTTGGGTTATAAATTGCCTTAGGAAATCCTGGTTTTTGAAAGATGGCACAGCAATTTAAAAAAATCAATAGATAGCATTGCTCAGGGCAGGATGGAGAGGAAGGAGCCAAGCAAAGAAGCTTGAGAAGTGGGAGGAATGAATTAGAAAGATTGAAGAAGTGCCATAAAGAGGTCTTCCAATGCTTGCTGCTTGGCTCTGGGTGTTATTTCCATCCTCCAGTTCCCTGAATTGTGATTTTTTTGTTTTGAACGTAGGAGCTGTTGACTGCCCTCTGATGCAATTTCCCCCCTCTTTGGCTAATAATCTTTTCTAGGCATCTGGGCCACCAACCTGAGTTCCATCCCTTGAGGCATGGCTTTGATACCTGGTTTGGCTCTCCCAATTGCCATTTTGGACCGTACGATAACAAAGCCACCCCCAACATTCCTGTTTATAGGGATATGGAAATGATCGGCAGGTAACCTTTCTTTTTTATATCACTCACTTCTCTTTGTTCCTTTACTAGTTTTGCTCAACTGGTTTTGAGCCTTGTTTTCATGGGCAGCTTTGGAGTGCATTCTCTTGCTTTTCTTCTGGCCAAATTTGAGTAGTGGTTGTATTGCTTTCCTTTCCTTAAGAGACCCTGAGGCTGTAAGTTTCTGGATCAAATACCTGGGCAGTCCTCACATTCCAGAATTTCTGCCACAATACAAATACTTGCAGTGACAATGATAACATCACTTTGAAAGCACATTGAGAGATCTGGACCCATTTATTGAGAAACTACTACATGTAGTAAATTATGTATGAACTTAGGGTTATACATTAATCATTGAGAAGTCAGGAAAGGCCAGCCTCCCACTTACTTCTTGTCCATACAGCTTTATTTCATTTTTAAAATATATTTACAGGTCATCCACTCATTCCAGGTAGCTCATGTTAAACAAGCTTCAGACATGAAATATAGTTCATCCTTCACATTATTATCTACTAAGAGGGAAGAGAAAGTTTATATTTTAACATGAACATTTCCAGCTTGCAGTTCCTGAAGTTGTATCTGAATCGAGAATCAGTCATAAGCTGAAAATGTTTTTCTAACCAATGCAGCCACGGTCCACATCTTTAAACCTGCACTGAAAAGCACACACAAAAACACACTAGGGAAGGTGGCTTGCAAAAACATACATTTAAAAAGAGCTCCTTATAAAATAGCATGATGATGAGGAAATGAGTCAGAATGAAGAAAAGGCTAGAACAAGAAATTGAACAAGTCATAGCTTGACTTATTGAGCTGATTGTGGCTGCTGTCAGCAACAGCCTTCATCAGGAGGAGCAAACTCTTATTCCTTTATTTTTGCGTACCTAAAAATGCAAGGAATGTTTTTCTGGTTGTCTTTTCTATTGTAGGTATTATGAAGATATAAAAATTGATCGTAAGTCAGGAGAAGCAAACCTAACTCAAATGTATTTACAGGTAATTTTGTTCTGAGAACACCTGTTTCAAACCCAAAGATCCTTTCTGTAGCCTGGGCGATTGCATTGAAAGTTGCTTCTCTCTTCCAGGAAGCCCTGGATTTCATAAGCAGCCAGCAAGCCAGCCATCAGCCATTTTTTCTCTATTGGGCCATCGATGCCACCCATGCTCCTGTGTATGCCTCCAGGGAGTTCCTGGGCACAAGCCAAAGAGGATTGTAAGTTGGTTTTGAACAACATATTCTCCTTTCCCTTCCCCGTTGTCCCAAGAGAGAATCCCAAATCAGTCCTTAAAACAAAGGAGTGTCTGCTGTAACACTATAGTTATTTTTCCATACACTATGGCCGTGATGGCGAACCATGGCCCAAATTACACCAAGCAAGAAGACTATAAATCTAATGTCCATCAACAGCCACATGTAGCATTAAAAAGGGTCGTTGAGGTCTTGTTTCTGGTTCTAAGAACTATCACCATTAGTATAATTAACCTGGTAAGAATGGTATAAAATCTATGATCAATCATAGCACAACTAGCAAGAATACATGAGAATTCTTTAGTTTCACAACATACTGACAAACCTAACCATTGTTTCAATTTGGAAACTCTGACCATCATAGACCAACCCAAGTCCAAGAACACTCTGGCAACTCTGACAAATCAGCCATCAAATGACCTAGACATAAACAGTACCAACATCTGTGTACAACAAACAATGAAGAAACCCAAACGAAATCAACAGGACCAAAACACACCCTTACCAGCAATCAGCACCTATATGAGCATAAACTCCAAGATTAACATCAGACCAACTGTCAAGAAATGAACAATACTAAATCAACTAAGTGCCAAGTAACAAACAGCTCAACCAAAGACCCTCCAAGACCACTTCCATCAACACTGAAACAAGCCACTAGAACCTAAGTTGAGAGCAAACCACTCTCTCTCATACCATTTATAATATTCCCTAGTTTGATAATGAAACATTTGCAAGAAAACCACCAATCGCAGAAAGCACCAAGGACTTTTCATTTCAACTGTGAGCCACAAATCTTTATTTTTATATGGCGTCATGTTACAGTGCATCAACAGGTTTACTTTTGGTTCTAAGAAGTCTGGCTGGTACTGGCATTGTTTCTAAGGAAGCGAAGGTGGGAGGGAGGTGATCCAAAAGGATTCCCTTCCAGTTGGAGTACTGAAGGGGTCCTCAGGAACTGGAGGTGGCTTCCAGCTGAGCGCTTTTGACTCCTCCAGGGTGATTCGTCCTCACTGCTCACTCAGCCTGAAAGGGTCACCCAGTGGAACCCCTGAGAGGACATCCAGTGTGAGTCTCCCAGAGTGTGTGCTCAGGGATTGAATGAGACAGGCAGCAGGCCGAGTCTGGAGGCCCCCTAAACCTTATTTCTTCCTTTCACAGAAATAATGCTTATGCAAAATAGGAATTCACTACTAGAATCCTTACTTCTTACTATGATGGGATGCCCTCAGCTTAGCCTCACCCCTCTTCTTTTCTCTTCACTGCTATTTTACTGGGAAAACTGATCCCGCCCCCATCTTTTACCTGCTTGGCTAGTTAGAATGAGCATTCTATATAAGTATAGTTTTATAAATGCAAATATGATTAGAAACAATTTGTATTAACACTTCTTTTGTACAAGAAATATTATTACAGGCTAGGCCTTCAATTTTTTGCATTTGTTTAGACCTTTTGGAAACATAGTTGTTTTTATAATGTGTTATTCTTGTATTATAAGCTGCTCTGAGAGCAGTGTACTGTGGGATGTTCGCTCATAAATGATACTGCTGCATATAAGAGACTTTGCAAATGCTGTGCACCGTATACATGCAGGTCTGTACACACACATGTACATACAGATATACACTGAGTATCCTCCGATAACTTCATGTCCACCTCGACTGCTTTGTAATTTCTTCTCCCTGTCTCTTAGGTATGGTGATGCTGTGCGGGAAATTGACTTTAGCATTGGGAAAATTCTTCGGCACCTTCAAAATCTGGGCATCAGCAACAACACCTTTGTGTTTTTTACATCTGATAATGGAGCCGCCCTCATTTCAGCCCCAGAACAAGGTCAGTTTTTTCGGAGTGGACCTTGGTAGGGTTGGGACAGAATATTAGAAGGCTGATTTGTTTTCTTCCAAAGGCATTGCCTACAAATAATTATTTATACCGGGGTGGGGGTGGCGGGAGGAATCAAGCTGACAGTGTCTTTTTGAATGATTTATTAGCCCATTAGCCTGAATTCAAATTCTACCTTTCTCTGCCCAGAAACGTCTTGGAATGATTTTCTCTTTATGCAGGAGGCAGCAATGGCCCTTTCCTATGTGGCAAGGAAACGACTTTTGAAGGTGGCATGAGAGAACCAGCTATCGCCTGGTGGCCAGGACACATACCTGCGGGACAGGTGATAATCTGGGGGGGGGGGAGGGGGATCTCTTCTGTAGGACTTAACAGTAGTTTTCCTTTATATGGCACCCCTCAGGTCTATAGGTATAATAACGGCATTTACTGCTGGGTTGTAGAAAATAGATGGTTTTGAATTCTTTTCATGTCCTGTCACTTCCAGTTTTTGGCAATCCTGCACCATAGTGAACACTGGATTTGCTTAAGCACTAATAAAGCTACTAAAATCAGGTCAGTCACGTGGCCGATGCATTTGCGACTTACGACCATAATCTGCAGGCTCCACTAGGGTGGTGTCTCAAGGGCTGCCTGTAAACAGAATTTTCTGGCCCAGTTCACCTGCTGCCTGTGCTTTCTCAAAGGATCCAGCTGCAGGACTTGTGCTCCTTTCAGTCCTTCTCCTGTTCCAGCCACCCCCACCCCCGCTTTCCATCTCCTTTCCTCCTCTCCCCCCTCCCCCCCCCAGTTCTGCTCCCTGAAGGAGAAAAGAACATATCAAGCCAAAGACAGCACTGCAACCTTTTCTTCACTATCTCCCACAAGGCACAAATTGAAATTGAATTAGACAGGGATATCAGGTCTGCTTGCTGTGATAAATGTAAAAGGATTTTATTTAAAAACACCCTGACATTTGTTCACCCAGTTTCAAATATTTAGCTTTCCTCCTTTCCATTCCTGGCGGGGGCAACTTTATTAATTGTCGCCTTTGATTCAGAGTTAGAGCTTGAAAGCGCTGATAACGCCGGAGCTGCCTAGTTCTTCTCTCGATGTGGCCCGCGGCAAAAAGGATTTCATTTTCTTAAAGACGCTCTGTATGTGCTGAGAGTTTATAAAATATATATAAGACCCCCTCTTCTCACGCACGGTAATACGGGCTGTTGTTTGCTGATATGGAAAATATCTGATCTAGCTCTTCTGGCTTTCATTATTTATTTTTCACCAAGCCACGACTCTTCAGAACGTTCTCTTCCCTTCTCTTCCCCATTTTGTTACGGGAATGGCAAAGGAAGGAAAGAGATTGTCGACAGAAGAAAGTGCTACATTCACCCTCTGAAAATAGGAGAGGGCAACCCCGCCCCGCCCCTAGCAACTTCCTCCTGTTTCCACCCCCGCCCCAGATTTTATCTCTCCAATGTGGTGCTGCAGATAAATCCAAGTAGCTGTAACATTGGCATTTAGCTTCTTTTAAGAAGTTTTCTGTCCTGCATGCAGGGAGCAGGGTGGGAGACGAGTGACAGAATTGGCTGTTGAAAATGAGCTGTCGTCTCCAGGCCCGGTGGAATAATGGGGAGGAAGAGCGAGGCAGTTGCTGGCAGTCCCGGGTGGAATGGGACAACTTGCTACAGCCAACTCATCACGGCCAACCTGCTGTGGGACAATTTAACAATTCAATTTAATTATTTAAAATAAATAAATATTTTAATTTTTGTCATTTGTGTTTCATCGAGTCCCTCCTTTTGATCCTTTTTAAAATGATTCTATTCCACCATTTCTTTGATACTAGTATAATTGTCATACATCCTGGGCTGAGGAAGTTTTTTATGCAAAGCAAAAATAAAAAGGTCCTTGGAATTCGCCCAAACATTCCACTCACAGGGATCTGACCATCCGTTTCTGGTATGGGGAAATAATGTAGCTGCATCCCAGAATCCCAGCCCTAAAATTTTTATGTGGAGTTGAAATTCTGTTTTTTCTGCATCTCTAACAGCATTTTTCAACCATAGCAATTTTAAGAAGTGTGGACTTTAACTCCCAGAATTCCATACCTCTTAAAGTTGCCGTGGTTGGGAAACGGTGCTCTGGAGAACCCTGCTGGTGGCTGTGGCTACAGCATCCCAGATTGCTTTGGAGGTCCTCAGCCTCTCTCTCAGGCACTTGGGAGACCAAGAAGCAGGGTCAATGTCTATTCTCAGCCGTCCCGTCATGGTTGTCCTAAAGATGCTTTTTCAAAAGGCAACTGGACTTGCTTGGTTTGAATAAAGCATAACAGTACAAAAATCCAAAGGAAGTCCAGTTGCCTTTTGAAAAAGCATGTTTAAAAATCTGGGTACTCAAGTTTGGACAGAACAAAGCCAACCACCCTGAAGAAGCAGTACAGCTTAGTGGCAGAGCTCCCCACTTTTCCCACCAAAGGGCCTGATCCAGACACATCTCTCTGCAAATCCTGGGCTGGGCTAAAAGGCCCAGATAGAGATAAGTTTTTCAGCTTTGCGTCACTGAAGTAAGAGTTCCCACACATGCTCTCGTCTTGTGGCTTGCAGGTGAGTTACCAGCTGGCCAGTGTGATGGATCTCTTCACCACTTGCCTCTCCCTGGCAGGACTGCAGCCTCCCGGTGACAGGCAGATCGACGGCATCGACCTCCTGCCTGTCCTCTTGCAAGGCAAACTAATTGACAGGTGAGTTATGGGCACCTCCCACCCCTTGCAGCTTTCTGCCAATCCCCCCTCCCCGCCCTCAGCCTTATTGAGGTGCAGCAGAAATAGGTGGCTATTTTTGGAGCCTCTTATTATAGAAGGGTTACTCCTGTCATTTGTTTGTGAGGATGAAGCACCTGCTTCCTAAAGCTTTTGTGGATGTTGTATCTGGAGCTTGAAACATACATCGGTGACTGCCTTGTCACTCCAGGTAGCTTAGTGTTACACTGCTGTTACACAGGTCTGCCTAATTACTATAGAGATACGGTAGAATAGGTTTGCTGTTGAGGCTGTTTCCACATTCCATGTCATAAGCCATGACAGGATGTCGGAGTTTAGCAACCCTGGAGGACCACATGTTTATTCATGCCTCCATTAAACATGTAGACTTAATAGATGATACTTCAATGTCCTCGATTTTCACCAAAATTTCTCTGCTTAAGTTATGGGCCTGCGGTCTTTATCTAAAGAGCCCCTTCCAACAGTTCTGCTACTATATTTTTTAGGTCAAGCTATGGACATGATACAATACAATACAGGATACCAGCACGACCGACCTAAAATTCGTTCAGCCTAATTAGATTTGGTCAATTAAAAGTCACATAATTCCAGGAAAGACCAACTTACCCCCAGTCTCCCTAACTCCACAACATTGAGTTTGTACAAATAATGTGGTGCTGTCTTCTTTTTTTGAAAAATAATTGTATGAAATATATATGTTGTTCTATTCAAGTTCAAAGCAAATTTCCAAAGCTTGGTTTCTCCTGGCTTTGGAGCTGGCAGTTTGGCCTCCTATATCTTTGGCATCTCCATCACACAGGTGGCTTTCTCCCTTGAGTATTTTAAGTCAGCGGACTCCTTCGTGTGAAATTTCACAGCCTGGTAGTTCAAGGATGAACAATCACTGGCAAGACAATTGGTATAACGTTTCATTCTGGCTTAGCTAGGCAAGCTCTCCCTCTTGATGGATGCTTTTAAAAATGCTAATTGAAAACCTTGCAGAAGGGCTATTAGAAGGCCGCCTGCTCCTGACTGATAGCTGAGTTGCTGGCCAGGCTTTGCTAAAGAGTTTGTCTCCCTTATCTCTGTAGCTGCCTGGAGGGGTGGGGGGAAGCGACTTGTTGGGACATGTTACATTTCTCATGTGGCTGTACATCTCTCTTTGTCCCTCCCCACCCTCTCTCAATCAGACCAATATTTTATTATCGTGGCAATGAAATGATGGCAGTGCGGGTTGGGCTTTATAAGGCCCATTACTGGACCTGGAGCAATTCCTGGGAGCAGTTCAGCCAGGTAATTGAAAATTAATTCCTTCCTTCCTTCCTTCCTTCCTTCCTTCCTTCCTTCCTTCCTTCCTTCCTTCCTTCCTTCCTTCCTTCCTTCCTCTATTTTCAGAAGTGATGCTTCATCAAAACATCTACTTCAATGCAAGATGTAGTTTTTAGGTAGTTACAAAAGATTTTAGGGAGGATCAGTATTGTATTAAAAAGAAAACATATAGATTAACAACTTTAAGAGTCTTCAACTCCCAGAATTCTTAGAACTGCCAAGTTTGAAAAACGCTGGGCTTAACTCTTCCAGTATGCTTAACCTTTCCTAGGGGTGCCTTCTGCTTCTCTCACCAATGTTTGCCGTTCTGTAAGGCCTCAGTAACAACCCCAGGGAGAGAAGGGGAAGGCCCTTTTCCAGTTGCACTCAGACGTGCTTTGTTTCTCTGGTCAAGTTAAGCATCTCAGACCTGCTGGAAGAAAGGGCCTGTTTTTGCCTTGGATCGCTTGCCGCATGTCTACCTGGTGTGCCTGTGAGAAAGAGCACAGCTTTGATGAGGGAGTTGCTGGTTCCAAGGGTATCCCCCTGCGAGTGGTGGCAGACGTGCAATTAAGGGGTGTTTATTCCTTTCTAAGTCTTTGTTTAACTGCTAGTTGATAAAAGCCAGCAATTATTCTGTACATCATAGGGTGATTAAAAATCCATTGCTTTCCTGCTGCTTGTGTTGTCTGCGGTTGGGGTGGGTGCAACTGGAGCACCCATTTAGTGGCCAGAACCACCATTAGCAACACAAAGCTTGTGCGAGGGCTAAAATTGGTCCTGTTCTTCTGGTGCTCTGATACTGATTACAACACCAGCTAAGAGTCGTTTTTTTGTTTTTTTTTAAAAAATAGAATGCTAACTATCATTACATTTTCAATTCCAGATGCTTGAAACACCCCCAAAGTCTAATTGCTCTTTAATCTCCTTTTTGCTGTCTCCAATTTTTTATCAATATTATTGATAGCGAAGCTGGGAGATACATAAACAAAAGCAACTTGAGGTAGTTGGTTCCTTTATGAAGAGAGAATATTAAACACATATGTTGAACATGAGAACAGGGATTGCAACAGCCAGCAGTGGCTGAAATCTCCTCAATGGATACAAATCAGCTTTTTAATTGGATATTTTCCTCTACTGAAGCCAAGGGAATAATGCAAAATCTACCTAGAGGTTTCTTGGGATCTGACAGGTGTCCAGAACTGGCTGGAATGCCTCCGTTGAAGGCTGGGATAATGGAGGAAATGAGGGTCCAAAGGATGTCTCCGGAGACCCAGAGGGTGTCCTTCTCCTGTCTGGTGTGTGAAGTGGCAGGAGTGGGCATCTTCAGGGATCTCCTTTCAGGGGCAGGTGGTTCTTCTGGGACATCCTATGGTTGGAACTACAGCCGCTCAAGACTTTTGCTCTGGATGTGGAACTTGTTCCCAGATTTGCCCAATTCTGTTCATCTTAGCTTATCAAGAGAGGGCACCAGTCTTGCAAAGAGCACCTGCGTTTCTCAACATGCCAAGCAAAGAGACGCAAAGCAACTCAGCAGGAAATCCACCTGGCTAAAAAGAAGCTGGCAGAGTCGTTTTGCAGCTGTAACTGACCGAGGAAGAATATTTACTTAGCTGCCATCCAGAAACCGTAAAAGGGCCATTGTGATTTACAAGTGGTTCTTGTTTGCACAGTTTTAAGTTGTCATCCCTTGATTAATGGGTTGTGTTGAGCAGAAGGGAAGATGGGTGTAAATAACTGAGGTATGAAAAACAAGGCTTCTGGAGGGACATTTTTTCTGAACATAATAATAGGCAACTCTTTAAATCTGGACAGACAGATTAACACCTAGATGCACTGGAGAATCAATTAGAGATGCCAAAGAGTTTGAAGGTTTGGAAAGGATGCAGAGGCTTTGCTACAGATGCCATGTTGCTTTGGAGATGTTAGGATTCCCCCCCCCCAAGCCTGTTTTATTCTCAAGGGTGTGGGGGGGTCACTGCTACAGGGATGAGGGGAGCTCTGCCAGCTGCCCTTTCCCTTCCAGGTCCGGAGTGGGGCAGATGAGGGCACGCCTCTCAAGTCCAAAGCAGCCTTGCCCAGATGTGGAGGCAGCCTTGGGGAGTAGACCATTTGGGCGTCCAACCTCTGGCAGAGGATGGCCCCCTCCTCCCTCTCCCCCCTCTGATCCTACCTTATTCTAACCTCAAACATTGCAGTAGTGCAGTGGTTCACGTTAGGAAAGTGGGAGGGGGCTCTGTTTGGAATCCAGAAAGCACGTTTCAGCTCCCCTTTGCAGGAAGGCAGGGTTGGCTGAGCGGAGAGTGAATCCACAGCAGAAGGATGGAGATGGTACCCAGGTGAGGGGTTGCCGGATCAAAGGATGTTCACTGGCAGAAAGCCAACTGGCACCTGCCTGTTGCTTAGCTTCTTGTTTATATTTCTTGAGCATCTGTGGCTGTTGGCTGGGAAACAGATGCAGGAACACAGCAGCCGCAGAGCAGGGTGACCGTGATGGTTGGTGTGGGTTAGAGGGAGGAGATCACACGGTTGAGATTCAGCGCCAGAGGCAGACCAGGGCACGCCTGATCCGTGAAGAAGATAGGTTCTTCCTGATACTTGAGAAATGGACGCTGGAGGTTTCAGGGACATCATTAGCATATCAATAAGAGAGTGAAAGTGGACTGCTGTTTGCAGGGGACATTTCTGGGTAGGACGGTGGAGGATTCTGGGCCTGTTTCTTAAAAGTCTGGCAAATCTTCCAGGTGCTTTTATTAAGAATTTACATTCCGTGTTTCTCCTGGTATTAGGCTTCCGAGCTTCCAGGTTGGGACACCGGACGTCCTGTGATATTTGTTAATCTCGACTAGCAGCTACTTCTGCTACTTCACAGCAGCCAACACAAAATAGAAGGCTGTAGCATCCAAAGCCAGTATTTCTCAACCTGGTGACTTGAAGATGTCTGGACTTCAACTCCCAGAATTCCTCAGCCAGCATAGCTGGAAATTAAAATCCAGACATCTTCATGTCACCAATACTGTTCTAAGTGGTGCACAAGACGCACAGCGGAGAGCCTTTGTGTCTGAGCGGCACCAGATACGGATGTGCAAAAGTACAAAGACAGGTGGAGGGAGCAGAGTGTCCCTCTGGCGTCCCCCTTCAAGAAAAGAGCAGCCCTTCAGGCTCTCTCGGGAGAAACGCTGGCTTTGAGAGAGGGCCAGTGGCACAGCCAGGGGGTTCCCCTGCACATCCTTACTTGGAAATCTGTGTTGACTCTCTGACGCTGCCACCCAGAGGGAGGAGATCTGTGGCTAATGACCGGCAGACAGATTTTAACCCACCCCTGGTGATTACTTGAATGCCTAATTTCAGGCCTGTGTTAACATGAGAAGGCAACGGAGTCTGTAAACCGAACAGCATGGCAGCAAATGCCCAGAGAATAAATCCTTACCTCGTGCAAAAAACCCCACATTTGCACTATAGGCATGCCATACTAATTAGCATGCTCTTAATTAAATAGCCTTTTTGATTTGCGTCCAAATTACAATTGTTCCAGTTTCGGCTTTTATTAGCTGTTGTCATAGCCATTGTATTATTTTCCTCTCTAAGAAGAGATTTGGGCTTGCAGAAAAGCAAAGCTTGCTGGGTCTCTGGGCAGCCAAAGGTGAAAAGGTCAATCACCTGCATAGCCATTCAAAACCCATTCGAGGGTTGCCTGCTGCAGCTTATCAAAGCTCTCCCTCCCTCCCTCCCTCCCTCTCCTTCCTTCCTTCCTTCCTTCCTTCCTTCCTTCCTTCCTTCCTTCCTTCCTTCCTTCCTTCCTTCCTTCCTTCCTTCCTTCCTTCCTTCCTTCCTTCCTTCCTTTCCAGCCACTGAGACAGGAATCTGTAGCTCTGTGCAGATAAATGGGATTTCACGAGCTTCTAACCTTTATTGAAAAGCAGAATATTAACTGCTCCACTGACCAGCCTATCCATTAAAGACACACAGGATATTTTTAGAAAATTGTTTGCCAATCACATCCCTCCGATGTCTGCAAAGAGACTTTTGGCTGAATGCTTGTTTTACGTGCAAGCAGAGTGCAGCCGCGCCACCTCCCCGCCCTCCCTTAATAGCACCCTTGGTCTTCTGGGAAGCAACAGCAGTCTGGAAAGATGGCCTTGGAGGAGGAGGGGGGGCGCTGGGGGAAATCTGGGCTGCTGTGACCACCAGCGATAGGCAGGCGAGGAGGATGTTCCTGGAAGAGGCCCATGCATTCCTTCCCTGGCCCTGCCAAGGTGGAGGCAAGAGTCGAATGAGATAATATAGCCTGGAGTGGACGTGCCAGGATGGAGGATGCCATTTGAGGCAGAGGGTTGGCACTCCTACCCATGAGTACTTTCCTATGAAGAATTGAGAAATAGTGCCCAGGGAGAGAGGAACCTACCTAGGGGAGAGCTGGGACTCACCCACTTGCCCTCTTTCCTGCCACGCCTGTGATCCTTTTGCCACCTGTGTAGATGTGGACTGAGCCTGTCCTGGGTGAGATGATTGGTATCTCCAGGGCTGGGAAGGGTTTCATGTATCACTTCATGTTCCATGTGGGACTTCATGTTTCACAAAGCCTTTTTTAGCCAGGCAGGTTGCCAAGAATCACTGCTGTCCCTGCCACATCTGGGCTGCCCCGGAGATGTTCCAGGCTGCACTCCTGTGTGCTCGTGTGTTGGTGAACGAATCCAGAGGGCAGATTCCTAGTAATTCCTAACATTGTGGATGGGTGTCCCAAAGGCAATTTTCCAAAAGGCAACTGAACTTCCTGGGTTTTTTTCCTTGAAAACCTTTTGCTTCTCCTTCAAGGAGCTTCTTCAGTAAACAGTAAAAACCCAGAAAGTCCAGCTGCCTTTTGGAAAAGCACCTTTGGGACGATTGTGACCTGGGTGACTGAGACTCTCCAGAGCCGAGCTGAGCGGATGGGCATGTGGAGTGCTTAATACAGTGAATAAGTTAGCAGGGGAGAGAAATGATCCCAAAAGGAACAATTCGCATTTTAGCTTGATGCACTGAAGGTCCAGGCATGGCTTCTGCTCGGATGGAGAGCAGTTGAGTGAGAAGACAGAAATCATTTGGGCCTCTGCTGCAGCTCCAGCTCTTTTGCCTTCCTTTGCCCCCTCCCTCCCTTCTCCTCACTACTGACTTCCTCTTCCTTTCCTGGTGCTGCAGGGCATCGATTTCTGCCCGGGGCAGAACGTTTCCAGAGTCACCACGCATGAGCAAGTGGAGCACTCGAAGCTCCCCCTGATCTTCCACTTGGGAAAGGACCCTGGAGAAAAGTACCCGATCAGGTGAGGAGGGAGGGGTACCTGAGCGAGAGGACCCTCCCATCCAGTGAAGGGAAAGGGGTTTCGGGGACCTGCTGGGGAAGGAAGACAACGCTACTCTAGGTGGACCTTTGGTGATTCCTTCTCCTCCACTCCACGGATCAATCCAAAGGAAGCTGGTTTTGGAAAGGGCTACCATCCCTTGGATTCGCAGTCCTGCTGGAAAGAGAGGGAAAAGGACCTGAAACATGCCTGGGACAAAGCTGGTGTGCTACCCCCTCCCCCACCCTTCCTCTCAGTTCCGAGCTGATGAGGCTGCAGGCCACGGCAGGGTTAACCACGGAATGAGCTCCGTCCTCCAAATCCGCTTCAAGCAGGAGGAGGAGGAGGAGGAGAGGGGACAGATTGCGGGAGCACAATTACGCTAAATGAGCTAAACACACATCACACCTGTGCCTGGGACCACCTGCCTCCCCTTCCGTTCCTGATTGGCTCTCTGGGGGCCTCCCGGAGGTAAAGTGTTAATTAGTGTAATGACCCTGGACTCCGTCCACTCTGTGCCTTCATCCAGAGTCTGGAATAATTCCGGTACACAGGGGGAATCTCGCAGGCAGACTCCTCTCCGCGCCACCTGCTCACCCAGCACTGCCTCGCTCTTCCCTTTCATTGTTCCATTGCGATTCCCAGCCGCTCTTACAGAGGCTTGAAGAGACGGAATACAAATTTAGGGCATCCCATGGCAGAGCGGCTTGTTGCTTGGCGGAGACAAGAGGCATTCAAGACACTTGTGCGGGGGTAGCCCCACGGCTACCATGAACATTGTGGATTCGAACTGAGATCCCTTGTCATTTTTTGGTCTTGGATGGCCCTTGCCAAGCACATCTCCCTGGGAGCAGAGAGGTGACCTGGACTGGCCTGCCACCAGTTGGTGGATGGGTGCTGCTGGCCTTCCCCTTTGGGAAGGATGGGAGCCCGAGGCCTGCCTGCAGAAAAACCAGGGTTCGGTTCTGCCTTGAGTTAAGCAGGCTGTTTTGGGTCCCCAAAGATGAGTGAGCATCTAGGGCAGTTTTGCCTATCCTTGTACAGCAGAGTTTCTCAACCTTGCTGATTTTAAGAGGTCTGGACTTCAACTCCCAGAATTCCCCAGCCAGCCTGCTGGGAATTTATTGCACTCTGAGGATAGAAGGCCAGGTCTCTGAAAGTTGCCAAGATTGAGAAATAGTGTCATACAAGCAGTGGTGGGCTGCTGCAGGTTCGGACCGGTTCTAGTGAACTGATAGTTCCAATGATCCGTTGGCCCCGCCCACCCACCCCCGCCCTATCCTGTCCTATATTTCCTTCTTTCTGGCTCAGCTGGTTTCCACGCCTACGCTATTCTACTTAACTTAGAAGGTAAGCAGCTGAGCTTCAGATTGCTGTATTTTTAACGCTACGCGCAAATGTGTTAAGCAAGCATGCACGCGAAACCTGTGTGTGTGCGCAAATCGCGAGCTCACTGTTGTTAAACCGGTTGCAGCCCACCACTGTGTAGAGGGTCTGCTGCTCCATAGCACAGGATCTGTTTTGCTGTGGGGTAGATCCTTTAAAGCTTGACTTCCTAGCTGAGCCAGCAAGATCAGATCACCAGCCGGGGCAATTTCCCTTTTCCAGCTTCCTTCCTCTTTGCTCAGAGTTGTGGTTCAGCCTCCCACCTCTCCCCCCATGGAGTTTGATTGCAAGCAATGAGACACACATCACACGCTTCCTTTGGGGCACCGGAGGGTTGCCCAAGAGGACGGTACTGATAGGCATTTGTGAAAAGTGCTGCCACGACAGTCCCAGGCTTGTGAGTACGGTTGATCTTGGAGAAGGAAGTGGGCCGGCTACAGCCCGACAGCTGGGCACCATGGTGAGCTCGGACCGGAAGCGAAAAGGAAGCCTGGGTGGGCCATGGTTTCCATTTGGTCTCTGAATGTGATTTGCACTTGTTTGTTCCCTAAGGGACTTTTAATATGATAGACAGAATGAGATTGCTGAGTCTAAGCCCTAAGATGTGCTTGAAATAATGCCTCAGAGAAAAGGAGCCATTAATCCACTTAAAAAAATACCTGGCAATGTTCGTAATCCTGATAAAAATAAGGGGGCCAAGAGGCGGGAGGAGCTGCTCCTTAAGGTAGAGGACAAAACCCTAGCAACTAACTCTCTTCTCTCTGCCTAGAGCAGTCAGTGCCCAGGGAGTTTTCTGTAAGTGATGGGACCTTTCTCCTATGGGGGTGGGGGTTGTTAGTCCCCCACAAGAACCACTGCTCTGTTCGGGAGCGGGGAGTATGAGGGGATCGGCTCTCGAGGCAGAAATCTTGTTTCAGCCTCTAAATTCCTTAACTGAAAAGGATTAGGAAGCAATTGATGAGAAATACTTTGGACTTTTAAAAACCTGGCAAACCTGGACCATATACCATGATCCCCAGCGAGAAGGGAAGTTCCCTTTCCCTGGATGTGTCCAGGACGATACTGGACAGTCATCACTGGGGGTTGCTTTCATTGGGATTCTTGCATTGAACAAGGGGTCAGACTGGATGGCCTCAAATGGACCCATCCAGTTCTGGGATTCTACAAAGCTTCAGTTGGCTGGGTTGGCTGGCTGGCAGTCCTCAACCAAGCTATGGCTTAGGAAACAGTTGGGACTGGGGCAGGGCACGTTCCTGGCCAGGTCTTCCCTGCCTTTGGGGCTCTGTTGTAGCTGTGGTTGTATTTCAGCTTCTCCAGCGCTGAATACCAGTCTGTTTTGGAAAGAGTCTCTCCCATCGTCCAAGAGCACAAGGCCACGCTGGTCCCGGGGCAGCCTCAGCTGAACGTCTGTGACAAGGCAGTCATGGTAAGGCATCAAAACACAGATAAAAACTGACCTTCCACGGCTCCTATTGTGGAGCTGGCATATCTCCTTTGATGCTGGTCAGGAAACCATCAGGGACCTGGGCTGGGTCAAGGTCTGGGGCGAGGTGAGGTGGGGGCTGTGTTTCTCTTGAGTCACGAGCTTCCCAAGGCCAAAGCTTCTCTCTCCCACTGCCAGGCTCAGTGTCTTCCGTGCAACATTGGCGTGAACGGAGGGCTGCTGCCCTTTGTATGCTGACCAGTGGGAAGACGCTATTGGCCTGCTCCGGCCAGGTCGGCCCACAGAAAAGGCAGCCGGGGGTGGGGGTGGGAATTCAGGGCCATTCAGACAATTGTCCTGCATAGGGGTGGCCTTGGTCAGGTGGCATTTGGCCTCTCCTGTGGCAGGAGGACTGTGCTGCACTGTTCTCTACCAGATGGGAAATGTAAAAGGAGGCGTTGCAGTGTCTCTTGGCAGAAGTCACGCGCAGAGCAACCCCCACGCATTCCTTGAGCACACTGAACGCCTGGAGTTTCCTCGTCAGTAAGCTGAATCCAGAATGCAGCAGGTTCAAGGTGGGTTTCCAATGGAGGGTTTTCTAGCAGGAGGAAGCCCCCGTTGAAATAGCCCTACAGTGATCCACTCGCATGGAGCTATCCTTGCTGCAGGCTGGACTTTGACTTCATACCTCAAATGCAAATCGCCTGATGTAGGCCTTCTCTAGTTAGACTCATCTGGACTGGTCTCCTGTCAGCCTTCTGCAAGGCGCCTCCAGCATCTCCCCCTTTTCCCTCTTTGATGCTCATCCTGTGAGAAAATGTGGCTGTCAGTTGCAAAAGATTTCGGTCCAGTCGGTCTTATTTTTATTGGTTTTGCTTAGCATGAAATCCTAAGGACGTTTTTGCAAGCTACAGCAATATTGTCCATTTAGGAGACGGAAAGAAACCTGGCCTTTGCAGCAGTTAAATCGGGGAAATTCTAGTTGGAATGATGTCTTAATAAATAAGCCACAATTCCCTGGGTTCGCATCGGTCTAAGCCATAAGCCGTAGTTTACAAGCCACAATGGCTTGCTTTACATAACCTGAGTCAAAACCACACCAACCACAGGATGGTTTAAGACAAGAGGGAGGCTCCTCTGCAACCCTCTTAAGAGGCTGAGCTTAATGAGATGATAATGCCTTCTGCCCCACTGCTTCACTTCCTCCCCTTAGCATTTCAGAAGTGGAAAGTGGCCTTTGAAAGCCCCCTTAATTGTCCTTTAAGTTGCCCAGGCTGGAGGGGGTTGGTGGAATGGGCTTCCCAAAGCCTTCTGCTCTTCTGGTTGGGCATCATTGCCCCCTGGTGTCAGCCGTGCAGAATTCAGAGCTCCCGGAGGGGCTGGGCCAGGCAGGCATGCAGGCAAGCGCTCACCTCCGTTCCCAGAGAAACCCATGAAAGGAAGGCCGGCAAGATGGAGTGGGTGAGGATGACCCTTTAGCAACTGACAGTTGGATTGGTCCATGGGTGGATGGGCTTCAGAAGGGGAAAGATGGGGCTGTGGGGTGGCGGGGGGGGGGGGAAGGCGCTGTAAACTCTGTGTAGCAGATGGAAGTGGGTGGGGCAGCCTTTACCAGCATGCAAGAAAGAGAGGAGGAAGATGGCACAGGTTGGCAGAGAAGTGGGGACATCCGCTGGGCTGACCGGCAGTCGGGGGGGGGGGTTGCATGGGATGGGGGTGGGGGGAGTTGGCTCTGGGAGGAGGCGGCATCTTTGTCTAGGTGAATTTTAAGGGGAAGGGGCTGCTTCACAAAGGGTTTGGTTGAAGAAAGAGGAAGAGACAGGACTTTGCTGGGACTTGGCTCTTTCTCCTAGTCTGCAGCTGGCTTGAGCAAAGCCTTCTCCTCGTCCTCTTCCTTCTCCTCCTCCTCCTGAGTGACAGGAAGAACTTCCATGGTTTTTAGCCCTGGCGCATGAGAGACACAACCCACCCCCATCACTCCAGCAGTTGGCTACCCTCCCTCTCCCAACCCTTCTCCTCCCCCCACCCCCAGAAGGACTGTTTCCCTCCTAGGAAGCCTGAAGAGCATTCTCCCCCACCCACCCCGTGACATTCCTTCTCCTCTGCACAATTTGAGCCAATTCCAGCTGATTCTCCCCTTCAGTGTCGCTATGTAAATGCCTTCTAATCCATCAGTTGCCAGACTAATCCATCAAACTGCTCATTAAAGCACAAATGTTCCTATCGCTGGCCTCCCGGGGCAGCCCTCTTCTCCGGGGCTCCTGGGAGAAGCTCCACAAACCTGTCTGTGCAAAACAATTGTGGAGCATCAGCCGAGTGCTGTGCTGTACAGGTTACACAACAAGGTGCATCTTCAAGACAAAAAGGCCCTGCCCAAGGAATAACTGTGTACAAAAGACCTCAGCTACACAATAGAGCATAGAGCATGGGATCATAGGGCTGGAAGGGACCTCACAGGTCTTCAAGTCAAATCCCCTGCTCAAGGTAGGAGATCTTACACCGTTAAATGTCTGTCCAGTCTATTTCGAATTTTCAGTGGCTTAGCTGGGCTCCTTTCTTGGTTCATTGATATCCGGCTTCTCACTCAAGAAGTTTGGGGGGGGGGGGGCTTAGAGCGCAACCCTCTCTAGTTTGGCCTGTGCTGAATGGCTGTGGGGTATCCGGCATGGCTGTTCTCATCCAGTGGGTTGATCCATCAGCCACAGCCAGCATTGATGTTTGTAGCATTTCCCATGCAAAAGCTGAAGCACAGGAGGTGTGGGGAGTGGGGGGGGGGAGAAGGGTTCTTAAGATAGGGAAGGGAGCCACTGCATCTGGCTCAAAGGCCCATGGTGGTTTTGCAAGGGTTTCAGCTGCTCTACTTCCACCGGTGCCACTTTTGAGGAAGCAGAGAAATCCAGGGCTGGCTTCACGCTGGCTGGCCCTCGCTTTCGCAGTGATGTGTGATGACAGCTGCCTGACTCTCTCTCTCTCTCTCTTTCAGAACTGGGCTCCTCCAGGCTGTGAGAAGCTGGGGAAGTGTTTGAAAGCTCCCCCTCCTGACCCAAAGAGATGCTTTTGGCCTCACTGAGAACCTGGCCTTGGCAATCCACTGGCCAGCAACTGTCTCCTGGCCGCCCTGGGGAAGGTGATTCCGCTGCTGCTTGTTCAGAAGAAAGCATCCCAAGAATCATTTGGGGCAGAGGTCTTTGAACTGGGGTGATTTTAATCTCTCCTCTCTGGAAATGAAAAAAAAAGCTTGATACTCTTGCGAGCTGCAAGGTCTCCTTCAGAGGAACCGGCTGCCCTCCTGGATCCGAGGGGGCATCTCGGGATCAGCCAAAGTCTTTTCGAGACACAGGTACTCTGTAGTTGGAACCATCCTCTTTTTGGGAAGTGCCAAGTCCTTACATGAAGGAGCTTCTGCTACTGTGATTTTTTAAAAAAACGAATGAGTTTTATATCTGTTGAGGCCAATTTTTAATACCGCTGAGCATTTGTAAGAAATGAAGGCTGGTTATATATTTGAATGATGTGGTTGTGTCTTTTTTGGAGGAGTTCTTGGGTGCTAGGAGGCCTTTGAAACCGGGGCTGTTGACGCCTGTGCTTGCTTGAAGGCTCCCTCCGGGATGGGAGCAAAGGCAGAGGCTGCTGCATCTGTGGAGGGTCTCCATCCTCCAGGTTGTCCCAAAGGCGCTTTTTCCGAAGGGCAACAGGACTTTCTTGGGGATTTTTCCCCCCTTTCGCTTCTCATCCAAGAACTGAATGAGTTGAATGAGAAGCAAAACCTTTTCAAAGAAAACCAAAGCAGAAAACCTTCTGCAAAAGCCCCTTTGGGGCAAAGCTGCCTCGGAGCTCCGAGCGAAGGTGGGTCGAGCGATTCCCGCTTCTGTGCCCCACCTGGGAGGGGAAAGGCGGCCGGGAGGACCGAGCCCCCCCCCCCTCGGCACCTGGGACCGGCGCGCACCTTGGCACAGCCACAGGGAGGCGTGGCGGCTTCCCGGAACGGCCGGCCCCGTCCTGCAAGGGGGAAGCGCAGGCCGGGCTCCGCGGGGCGACGCTGCACGGCCCGAGAGCCCCTCCCTCTCCCTTCCCAGGCCTCCCCCGCCCCAGTCCAGCGCAGTGGTTCCTCCCCGCGCATGCCAGTTGCTCCTCCGGAGAAGGGAGCAGCCCTTTTCGCCATGAGCGCCGAGGACGAGCAGAAGCGGCGCTTGATCCGCGAACGGATTCGGGATTTCCCGGACTTTCCGTCGGCCGGGGTCCTTTTCCGGTAAGGGGCCCAGAGCTCCGCGGGGCGGGGGCGTCCCCAGCGCTGCCCTCCTGCGCGGCCTTTGGGCAGAGCGCCTGAAATGCCCTTTGCCCGGCCCGGCTCGGCTCAGCCGGAGGGGAACCGGGCGAGCAGATTGCAGCTGCCTGGAAGGCGCCCTTGGCGGGACTCCCCCGCCGTCTCCCCGGGCCTCTGCCTCCCCGCTCCCCTCCCCTGCCCTGCCCGCTCTGCAGCTGCGGGCTCTGCCCTCTTACCTGGCAGCTCCCCCGGCCCGCCTCCCGAGCTCTTTCCCGCGCGCCAGCCCGGACCAGAAGCCAGGAGGGCTTGAGGAGGAGCCGCCGCGGGAAGAAGGCGCTTGTTGGAGGGGATTATGGGTCTCTCGACCGCAGCACCAGCGGCCCCTTCCAGAGCTACGTGGCTCCTCAATTTCGGAGAGGTCAAACTCCGAACTGGTGAAAGGAACTCCTAGCAGTTTCTCTCCCCCTCCGGGCACGCTTTGAATCGCCTTGGAAAGCCAAGCAGAACCAAGTCCTGGGCAGGCTCCCGGGGCAGCCCCATGCAAAAGCAGACCCTCCCCTTCCCCATGAATTGTAGAACCCTGTGTGTGGAAGGGATTCCCCGAGGAAGGGGGCATTTCCAGCCTTGTGGCGCCCTTCCCCATCCTTTTCTTCTCCCTCCCCCAGGGACATCAGCCCCATGTTGAAGGACCCCGTGGCATTCAAAGCTGCGATCGACCTGCTGGAATCCTACATCCGGGCCTCCCACAAGAACATTGACTACATTGCAGGCGAGTCACAGGGAGAGAGAGGTTGTAGCCTCAGTCGTGTAGCTTTGGGATGGGACACAGTCGATAAAGACCGAGGCCCCTTCTCCGCTCTGGAAAGAGCCCAGCAGCTGACCTTCGGCCTACCAACTCTTCCCTCTTTCTGCAATTTGGTGACGGCTAGCTCTCACAAAGTCATCATAGCTTAGCGCCATGATGGCGAACCTATGGCACGCGTGCCAGAGGTAGCACACAGAGCTTCTCTATGGGCACGTGAGCCTTTGCCCCAGCTCAGCTCCACATGCACATGCGCCTCCCACCGGCCAGTTGATTTTCTGGTCTCTGCCACATGTGTGAGGGGCGGGGTGCAAGCAGGAGATGCGCACAAATGCACAGCGGCTGCGGTGTACACACAGGGCACGCATGCACGGGTCACACGCACATGCATGGAGGGCGGGGTGCACATGGGGTCGCATGCGCGTGTGCAGGGGGAAGGGCACACTCGCATGTGTGCAAGGGTGTCACGCATACATCGCATTATGGGTGAGCGCGTACTTTTGGCACTCAGCGCTGAAAAGGTTAGCCCTCACTGGCTTAGCGTCTTAGCTTTTGTTGCTGGCATTATGCTCTTTATTGCATTGTCCTGTTTCTGTCTTCCTTGGAGAAGCTCACCAACCCCTACACTTCCTTGTCCACTCCAAAGAAAGTCTGAAGTTTCGCTTTCTCCCAATTGTGCCAAGTTCTTTATGGAAAGATGGTGGTTTGCTTGACCACCTTCACTCAGGCACAGGTGTGCTTCCTCACCTGCTGCTTGTAAAGACCCCCTCCTGATGGACTTGTCGTCTGGCGTGACCCTCCTTTGCTCTGTTCTGCCAGGCCTCGATTCCCGCGGCTTCCTCTTTGGGCCAGTTTTGGCCCAGAGGTTGGGGGTTGGATTCCTGCTCATCCGCAAGAAAGGGAAGCTCCCGGGAGCCACTGAATCCATCTCCTACGCACTGGAATATGGCAAGGTGAGCTGCAATACTGGAGGTTTTTAAGAAGAGATTGGGCAGCCATTTGTCTGAAATGGCATGGGGCCTTTTGCTTGTGAAGGGGTTGGACTAGAAGACCTCCAAGATCCCTTCCAACTGTTAGTGGTTTTTGGCTGACCTGCCAAGGGCAACCTGTGGGATTAGGGTGAAAGGCCATTGGTCCTCCTTCCTGCAGGCGGAACTGGAAGTCCAGAAGGACGCGGTGGAGCCAGGACAGAAAGTCATCATAGTGGACGATCTGCTGGCAACGGGAGGTAAGCAATTGCTGGCTTCTTGCGACATCAGGACAACTCTTGCAACTTCTGAATTGTTTCAAGAAGCTGTGCAACTTCTGCTGCTGTAGGACATGCTGTGCCCTGTGGTGGGGTGGGGGAAATTCGGGGATTTCCCAGGAGTGCGCAAGGAGACTCAATTGTAAAGGAAGAAGAGGTAGGGGCTGTGAATTCAGGCTGTGGTTTTGCATGGCAATTACCTTTTTAAAGTTTGTTTTTATAGCAAAAAATAAGGCTGGTCTTAGCCGAGTGTGTTCAGTCACAATACTGTCTCCAGTGCTTAAGGAACTGTGAAGGATCAAATGGCCACCTGCCTTCTTTCCCCAAATGGCCACCATCTCTGCCCGTTGCAAGCCCACAAGTGGGGCAGGATCTATTCCTTTGAGTCCCACCTCCACAACTGGTAGGGAGAGAAGGATGGCACCTAATCCAGAAGCCACATGGCCATAGTAATTGGCATCCAGGTGGTAGTGGGGCAAAGGTGCTAAACTGGGAGCAGAGACCTCGTGCTCTTGAAGGAAAGACAGGACCTACATTTATTGTAATATTTTTCCATTGTCCACTTGGCCTCCCCTAACAGCTCCTCTCCCTCCTTCCCTCCCAGGTACCATGCGAGCCGCCTGCGAGCTGATGACAAAGCTGCAGGCTAACATCTTAGACTGCCTGGTGCTCATTGAGCTCTCCTTCCTCAAAGGTGTAGAGGCCCTGAAGCCTTTTCCCCTCTACTCACTCTTGCAATACCACTGATGCCTTGGGTTAGTCCTCCCGTCGTCGGCTCCATCCTCCAATTTCCCAGTCCTGAACTTCCCAAGGGAGGGGGGAACTGCATGCTGACCAAACCTTAAGCAATCCGGAAAGTGCTGGGAGTAGTTCCTTACGATTTGAAACCTGAACCAAGGGCAGCCAAAGATCTTTGGCAATAGAGCCGCACTGTTTGTAGCTGGGGCACGTGTGGATCTGTTCCAAGGAAGGATGATGTGGGCTCTGATGCTCATCTCAAATGCATCAGTGTTCCCTGCCAGAAGCTAGAGGGAAATAAGATGGGCCCACTGCCTCCAGAGCGCCAGATTGCTGGGTGGGTCTTAAGCAACCCAACTGCAAAACCATTTGACTTCACTCTTAATCCCACTCACGGAGCTCAGTCCTGCGAATGTTCCTGGCAATCCCACTTTGATAAGGCCAGCTGGAGTAGAAGCTGTACATGTCCGCCTGCATAGTTTGGATTACTTGTTGGGCAAGGATGTGCTTTTTCCTAGCTGCCCTGCAAGGGGAGAGTTCTGTTTTGTGACTAGAGGGCTCCTTATCTTGCTACCCTAGAAATCACTGGAAGGACGGACGCCTGTAAAACTATTTGCTATTAAAGACACGCTGCTCTTGTACCTGGCCCTGATGGGGTTTCTTGAGACACTGTGGCTCCCAGGTCTGCTGTTCAGGGGTCCGACATGCCAAGGGGGCCAAAGGCTTCAGTGGAAGTGGTCAAAGGGTTTCTGCAATTAGTGCTCTGCCCCCAGCCTTGGGCTTCTCTTTGCACTTCAGAAGGGGAGGGGGGGGGAGGCGGCGGTAGAGATGTGCTTGTCCAGCTTCAAGTAAGGAGTTTAATGCCAAATTTCGTATGGAAATTACATTTCAGGACAGAACAAGCCTTTCTTTAGAAGAAACACCCCCCATATTCCTCCTTGCTCTCGACTCACGGACAGGATGTAGGTTTCCAACCTCCCCCCTCCCTTCCTGGAAAAGCAGCCACACTTTTTCCAAACTGCCCAAGAGTCAAAAATGGTTTGTGCCTTTAAAAAAGTGGTTTGTTGAATCATGTAACAATGCCCAGCCTGTCATGGCTCTGCCCAAAAAGCTTGTGAGTTTTCCATTGGAGAGAAAATCCGCTCTCCTGTTTGGCAAGAAAGGCGGATGCTTCCCCCAGGAAGTCCATTTTCTGGGCGTCTCTTTCCCCTCCCCCCAATGTCAGAGCTTCTCCTCTTCCCGCTTTCTCGCAGTTAGCCTCTCGGTTACGATATTGAGATCCATGGCTTTGTCCAGCTTCAGGTAATTCTCCTGGCGAATGGCAAGGATGCGCACCCAATCCGGCAGGAGCTCTGCAAAGAGGTGGAGGTGTTTTTCCATCTCTCCTGCAGGGGACGAAGGAGGACTCGGGTCACATAGGAAGCCTGCCACACTTAAGCGCCATCAATTGTGAAGAGGGTCCTCGATAGGGGCAGGGGTCTTCCCAAACACCAGGGAAGCCATTGCTGGAGGGTGAGGGGGTCTAGGCCCCCTTCCCAGGGGAAGCATCAAAATCTCAGTTCAGCGGGACAGCAATTCTTCTGCAGATCAAATCTCCAGCTGAATCTTTGGAAACTGACTGAAAACCATGTGGCGCTAAACCCAACGCAATGCTAATTTAGATAAATAGACCAATCAGGCCAAACTTTAAATGATTTAGAACAGGGATGTCCAACGCTGGCAAATTCTACGACTGGTGAACGGCATGGCTGGCAGGTTGGGAAAACCTGTGGATTTGTGGACTTAAAGAGAGATGGCTGCCTGATGGGAATTCTGGGAGTTGAAATCTGCAACTCTTTAAGACCCTGGAGAGGATTTGTTCAGCAGAACTCTCAGTCTAGGCTCTCCTGAACTGGTTTTCCTGTTGGGGTTGCAGAATCATCTGGGCTGCCAAAGGCGGTTGGGCTTTGTGGTTACTGAGTAACTAGGCTTAGTTGCCAAAGGACAGCGAGCAGCCTCCTCCCTCCCCTCCGCCACCCACCCGCCTGCCTTACCCATGGGCAGGAGCGCCTGGTAGCTGTCTATCATCCGCTGGCAGGCCATCTCCATGGAGAGGGCCTGCTTCTTTTCTGCCACAAAGACGTTGCGCAGGATACGGGCCATCTCCGGCAGACGGGCCATCATCGCCAGGCGCTGCTCTTGCTGGGGGTTCCGGGTCATCAGCGCCTGCAGCTTCTGAACCTCCTTGGCCCTGACCTGGGGAGAGAGGAGGTGGGTAAGGTCTTTGGCACCACTGCTGTAATTCCAGCTGTGAGCATCTGGTGCCAGGCAAGCCTGCTGGAAGATGCCCAGCTTTGACTTTTTCCTACATCAGGTTACCCCAACTCTGGCAAGAAGTCCCCTGTGGACTTCAACTCCCAGAATTCCCCAGCTAGCCATGATCTTGAAAGTCGCCACGGTTGATGGAAAACCTGCCCTATGGAGTAGAGGTGGCCATGGCCAGCAACTTCTACTGGTGGCCGCGGGGTGGGGTGGGGCGGGGCGGGGCAGGAGGCTGAGAAAGGGCCTATCCTCCCACCCCCAGAAGAGCAAGAGATACAAGCATAGTTGAAGGTATTGAAGGCTGGACCTCAGGCAGGTCAAGATACACCCAGGGAAGCTGGCAGGGGGGGCCTGTATTGGCAGCAGCCACAGCTCGAGGGGTGGGAAAACTCACCCTTTCTACTAAGGACTGTGAGACGCCTTTCAGGCTGTTGGGGGTTCTGGGCAAAGCTGGGCGAAGAGGCGGCGGGCTGGAGGGGCTGCTGTCTGCCGTCCTTAGGACCAGGTTGGTTAATGCCTTTTCCATCTGTTTGGGGAGGCGAAAATGCAGCTGTTCTCATTTGCAAAGGCTTGTGGTGTGTAGATCAACCTGGGGCAAAACTGCCCCCCCCCAGGCTCTACCTTGGGCGTCAGCATGCCTTGTGCCTTGGCCAGCACCTCCTGGGCAGTGGTGACCCTGTCCACGTGGGGAGGCTGGGGCAGCTCAGCGGGCACGACATCGGGCACTTCGTCTACCCGGAAGCGAGGGTGCCAGCGGGTCAGCTCGTCCTCCTCTATCACCATCGGAGGGTCCAGAGAAGCCAGAAACACCTAGGGGGAGGCCAAGCACAAGTCTCAAGACACAGGAAACATCACCTTCCTGCCCTGCCAGCAAGGGAGGAAGTGGTGCCAGGCTGCCCCCCCCCCCAGAAGTGCTTGCCTTGTGGTGCTCCTTGACCCTGGCTGTCAAGTTCTTGCAGAAGATGCTCCGGCGTTCCATCAGCCGGGATGCGCTCAGCTTCTCCCCTGGGAGTAAGAAGAGGAATCAGCACACGAGATGTTCAGCATCCCCCTCCCGTCTTAGCCCCCAACCCAACCCCACACGCTTTAGGGAAGTGAGGAAGGTGGTGGCATCCAGACAGATATTAGCAGGTCCTCGTTTCCTGACGGGAGCTGAAGCAGAAAAGGCTCTCTTACTGGAGGAAAAAGCCCAGACATCCCTGCAGACAAACATCAAGGCTGAGCTCACGCAACGTGCGTGGGCTAGTAAAACATGGCCCCTTTCCTTGGTTCTCACGGGCTGCTGTATGATGCAGGTGGCCTCCCGGCCAGACCCACCTGTTCCCAGCCCTGGTTCAATAGTCAGCTGGTAGCTGCCTCGCTTGTCCGGTCCACCAAAGGTAGGGATGTTTCTCTCCTGGCGCAGAACGTAAGAACCTGGGTATACCGTTTTTATCTGTCCCAAGTGCCGTTCTTCAAAGCGCCTACAGGACAGGAAGCAGATTAGTGGGCAACGTTAGCTTTCTGGAAGACCATGACCAAGCCTGGCGCGAGCCCTGTGTGGATGGGAAGCGGTATCCTTGCATAACCCCACGGAAAGCTCCAGTCTTGCGTCTAAACGGGTGTCCAACCATCACCCATTGGCTAGGGAACTCTGGGAGTTGAAGTCCACAAGTCTTAAAATGGCCAAGGTTGGGACACTCCTGGTCTCCGATCCAGCACCAGGAAAAAACTCACTTGCGCGTCATCTCCTGCACACCTTGCTTGACCCTGGCAAAGGTGACAGTTTCCAAGCGGTTGAACATCATCGCCACGATGGTGTCCGTGCTGCGGAACATCTCAGCCAGCACCTTGTATTTGTATGGCAGCAGCAGGCCAGGGGGCACATCTTCCGCGAGGGTGTGGAAGCGCTGGTAGGCCGGCACCTTCTCACTAGCCAGGAGGGGAGAGAGGCTTCAAATGGTGGGCTTCTGAATCAGACCTGCTCTCAGGTGAGCCAGTCGTGCCAGTGACCCACCCACACCCTCCCTCCAACTCTGCTTCAGGATAGGCAGAGCTATTTTCACACCTGGTCTCTGCAGTGGATTCCAGATCCTTCCTTTCCTCTTTTGGGGAGAGTTTCCTCTGGCGAATCTGGGATTCCAGCAACCGGGCCCGTTTCAATCGGCTCTTTAGGTCGCCACCAGATTCCAGGTTGGCAGCTCCGCCCTTGATCTTCTGCACCAGGCTGTGGATCTTTCCCAGGCGGCCCTTCAGCTCCAGGAGCTGCTTTTGGGGTGCATCCTGCACAGAAAGTGGAGATCTCAGCAAGGCGGCTGCCCTCTCCTCCCTATTTGCTGGGCTGGGATTAAGCAACGAAGCAGTGCCCCCTTTGCAAAAGCCCCACCTCAGGAAAAAAGCTGCATTAGAGGTAAGAGGAAGAGCAAGGAAGGCTGGCCAGGACACAAAGATAGGGAGAGGAGGGTGAGCAGGATTGGCACTGATATCTTAGGTCAGGTCAAGTCTGCAATGCAGGGGTGTCCAATTTTGCCAACTTTTAAGCCCTGTGGACTTCAACTCCCAGAATTCCCCAGCCGGCCCTGCCCTCACCTTCTCCTCCGGACTGGCCAGGGCCACCGAGGTTCCCCCCAACTTCAGGCCAGGCGAGAGAATCTCGTTCACCAGCTCCTTTGCTTCCTTATCCAGGGAGGAGGGGCTGGGAGGCCCCAGAGCTGCAGTGGAGGTGGGGCAAGCAGAGACCTGAAACAGAAGCAGACCCTCAGACCCCCAGTCAATCCTCGGGGTTCACACACATCCCCTACATGCCACAGGCTCCTGGCGCTCAAGAAAACCTGGCTGAGATGGGGCAAAACAGAGAAGGCACTTTGTAGGGGAGATAAGCGGTGTAGAGATGTAATAAATCAATACAAATCCTGCCAGTCTCTCAGAGCAGGCAGCCTGGTCAAGTTGGGCAGATTGGCAGGATTCGCGGGTTCGAGACCTTTCTTTCAAACAACTCCGGAGCAGCATCAGAACAACGTGCGGAGACCAAGCAGACCCCTCCCCACCCCAGCCGGACCGGGTGCAGGGAGGGGGCTTAGTCCGACCGGGCTCAACGTGGCTGCGTCCAAAGCGCCCCTCCGGGGAGCAGCCTCCAGCCCGGACCGGGGCTCGGAGGCCGAGAGCGAGGCGAGGCGGCTGCCCGTCAATCCGGCTCAAGGGACCCTGCAAGAAGAGCCGGCGGGGGGCCGGCGGGGGGCGGGCGGGGGGGTGTTGAGCCAAGAGGCGCTACTCACCGCCTCCTCCTCCTCCTCGGCCATCAGCAGCCTCTTCCTGGCGCCCCCTGTGGGCGGGTGGCGATGCTGAGCGACGGGGCCTCGCTCCGCTTCCAGCTCGGGCTCCGAGCGGCGCCTCTTCCTGCTGCGCGGCCCGGCCGGCGGGGGTCCGGGGCCCAGCGGGGTCCCGGGCGGAACCAGCTGCGGCTTCTGCTCGGGGCCGGCCGGCTCCAGCCCCGGCTCCCCCGCCGCCGCTTTCCGCCGCTGGGCGCCCCTCGGCTGCCCCGGGCCGGCTTTGCTCTGCGGGAAGAAGCGGGTCAGGCGGAGCTGCGCCATCTCGGCCGCCGCTACAATGTGGCCACTTTCGCGGGCCGCCTAAGCCCCGCCCCCTCCTTTCCCGCGCTGCGCTCTTAAAGGCGCCGCGTCGCCTCCCGGCCCCGCCCCTCCAGAGGCTGCGCGGCCCCCTGGAACCCGCCAGATGCGCCCCAGCGCGACTCCCGGCCGGCCTGGCTTCTCTAGAAGGCCGCGGGGGGGCAGTCACGAACCCTCGGCCGGGCCTTATGGGCCGCAGCCCCTAGTAGGGGCAAGTTGCAACCCCTGCCAGGGAGCACCCGTCTCCTTCGGGCTCGGGGCACCGTGTGAAGTCGCCTTGTTTTGCTTCCAGCCACCCGTTTGTCCCGTTCCAGGCGGAGGCCGGGTCAAGCGGTCCTCCTATCCCAAGGCCTGGTCCCCATCCCTATCCCAGGTCCCCGGGCCTGAGCTCTGGAGCCTGCAAGGGGCCGCTTTCCTGCCCGTCCCGTCCAGGAGCTGCCCCTGGCAAGTAGCTGCCGCGGGCCTGTTTGCCCCCAAGCCCCCAATGCCGCCCTCTTCCTTTGGGGGCTCAGGTCGGAATTGGAAGCCGCCTCTCATTCGGAAAGCCTCTCGAGGCGCCTCAGGAAACTCCGCTCCAAGTCCGGTTGCGTCGGCGCCCCTCGCTACTTTAAACCGGGGCTGGCGGGGGTTTCTGCTGCGCCGCCCGAAGCAACCCGGCAGGGTCCCGGCTGAGGCGGGGCGGCGCTTTGGGGCGTCCGGAGCTTCTGCGGCTGGGAGCGAGAAGGCCGGCCTCGATTCCAGGTAAGACCAGATGGATAAAGGGCGTGCATAAGCGCACAAACGTGCCTACCGTTCCTGTCCTATTGTTTTTCTTTTCTTCTTCCTATAGAATAGAATAGAATAGAATAGAATAGAATAGAATAGAATAGAATTTTATTGGCCAAGTGTGATTGGACACACAAGGAATTTGTCTTGGTGCCTATGCTCTCAGTGTACATAAAAGAAAAGATACGTTCATCAAGGTATATATACATATATGCTTATACCTCCTAACATTTACTCATATATATGTTTATATACTATATAATATTTTTGTATGATGTTGTGACAAAAATAAATAAATAAATACCGGGCGGGGCGGGGGAGCGTTGTTTCACCCGCAGGCCTTAAGACGGCAGACGGGGGGCAGCGGGGGCGGGAGGGCGAGAGCAGGGGGGCAAAGCGGGGGTTCGGGCGGGGCGGGGGACCGGCCCTTTGGAGCAGCCGTCGGCGGAGGAGCAGCGGGGGCAACTTCGGGTGGAGGAGGGAAGCGGCCCCCGAGCCTGAGCGGTGGGCGCCTGATCTCCGCCTGATTTCAGGGTAAGCAGCCGCCGCCAGGCGAGGGTGGGGGCTCTGGAGGGTCTCCCCGCCTGGATCCGACGTGTCGGGCCGGAGAGGGCGTCGCAGCGGGCACTAGGTGGTGCTGCAGCTCGGAGAATAGCGCCGACGGAGGGGAGGGGAGGGGAGGGGAGGGGGCGGCCCCGGCGGGTGGGCGGCGGCGGAGGCGGGCGGGTCTCAACTGGCACGTGCGCGGCCAGAGAGAGCCGGGACATCGGCGGCCGAGGGAGGCTGCGCTGCGCGGAAGGCAGGCAGGCAGGCAGGAAGGCAGGCAGAGGCTCGGTCCGGCTGTGCTGCCTGCGGGGCAGAGGCGAGACCGCCCCCCGCTCCTCCCCCGGGGACGGGCTGAGCTCCGGCGGGCCGAGGGCGAAGAGAGGGTGGCTGGGCTCGGGTGGGGCGCGAAGCCGACGGAGCCGCCGCAGCCGCACTGCGCCCAGCCAGGCGCCGCTTCGGGACTCGGAGCCCCGAGCCGGGACGATGGCGACGCCCGCCCGCCGACCCTGCGACTGAAGCCGCGCCGCGATGGAGCTGCGGGTCGTGTGCGGCGTCCTCTACTGGCTGCTGTTGCCGCTCTCGCTGCTGGCCGGTAAGCGGGGCCGGGCCGGGAGGGGGGCATCGCCCGCCTCTTTCGGCGCTTTGGAAGCCGGTCCCGATCGCGCCCCGTCGCACTCCGGCCGCTAGGCTGCTTCCTGCCTGAATTAGCTAGCAGGGTAGAAGGCTGCTGCGGACGGTCTGTGCCGGGGAGGACTAAATGGACTAAATGACCTTTAAGACCCCCTCCCGAGCCCGCAGAAGCGCCTTGGCTGTCACGTAAGCGTTCGAGGCTGGCTGGTGGTCCGTGAACCACCCACCAGAGAGAAAGGGCTGCGAACTACCCCGTGGAGCGGGCGACCCGAGGGGAGAGCTGGGCGGGCTGGGCTAAAAGCCGCCTTGGCCCTCCTCGCGGAGGGGAGGCTGGGGGGACAGCTGGGCTTCTCCTGGGGAGGATTTGTATTGCACGCAGGCCCCGTGCGCTGGCTGTGCCCGCAGAGGCGGCTGCGGAGAAGGAAAGTTGTCATCCTGTGGCGCTTCCAGCTTCAGCTGCTGGAGCCCTTCCAACCTGTTAAACAAACCCCAGAGGAATGTTGCAGGCGCCCAGGTCGGAATCGCCTGGTGCGAAGGGGTTAGTGATTAAAAACAGTCAGTCTCCTGGATTGCTGTGGTTGTACTGAAGCCTAAACCAGCCAGCCAGTCTGCTGGAAGTGCCCAAAAAAAGTCAGAACAAAGGTTTTTGCCAGGCAGCCCAGCAGCTCCCTGGGTGAAAGTAATTGGCTGGGTAGGTAGGTGTGTTGTCTGAAGGTAGCAATTACATGTGCTCACTTAGTGGTGACACATTTGAAAGCTGTACAGTTCACGTACTAAAGTGACTTTCTTATGAAGGAACTGAATTAGTGGGGACTCGTGGAAAATGGATTTTGCAGGTCGCTTCAAACTGTAGGGCCCGGCAATTTAGGGATGCAGAGTCCAAAAGGCAAAGTCCCATTCTGGGGACCCTCAGGAATGAAACAGAATTGTTGGAATCACAAACCTCCCTTCAAATGCCTGCTGTGTTATGTGAAAAGTGAAGAGTCAGCATACAGGGTATGAATTCTAGTGACAAGAGGCTGAATGGAAGGAAATGTGGGAACAGTGACTCTTGTGAGCTGACAGGGAAGAAAAGAGCTGGCAGAGGGAAGGGTGATAGAAACGTGAGATTTTGTAGGGAGCAAGAACTCTCCCCCTCAAAATCCAGTGGAAGAAGGGCAAATTCCTGGAAGTTCAGACACCCCCCAAATGCAGCCCCATCCTCTGGGCTTGGAGGAAACAGAGAGAGGGTCCTTCTAGCATCCTGCTTTGGCTCCTCACTGTAGAGACGAGATGTGGGAAAGACTTGAATGAGGCTGTATCAGAAGATGCTACGGCGTGTGGCCTTTCCAGTGGTGGGAAGCAAAGACCGGCAGACATCCAAGTGTGAGGTAGCCTTGCCTTCCCAAATCCGAAGGGGAAGAAGCCCAAAATCAGCAGAGAAGCAGAGGTAGGTCATCAGCTAAGAACCTGGTGGCCTCTGCACTTAATGCTCAGAATTGGCTTTCTCTGTCTCTGCCACTATCAGCAATTCCAGGGAATTTCTAGAAGTCTGAATTGTTATTGTTCTAGGTTCCCCTTTCAGCCAGAAGCGAATTCCCCAGGCCTTCTTCAGTGGCCGTGAACGCTTTCCTGTTTAGTCATAACTAGGGCAGCCTGTGCAACCAGCTTTTCATAGGCGCTTCTGGTCTCCCTCACTGTGGCTGCACTGGAGTTAGTTGGGTGAACGGCCCTGGGGAGACGGGGGCCCGGCTTGCATCATGGAGACGGCTCATGAATTTATGTTGTTTGTGTGATGATCCCTTTTCTGTGCGTCTGTCTTAAAACAGGCATATACAGGCACACATACTCAGGGATATGAACCTGAGTATCCCGAAAGCTTTTTTTGCTGAAATCTGTTGTGAAACAAGGTGATGCAAGTTTCTTAATCTGCCTCTTACCTCATTTGAGGATTATTCTGATTGGGGAAAAAATCTGTCCCATTAGAAAGCTTTACTACAAGCCTCTCCTCCCCCACCCCCCACCCCTTGTGTCTGCCTTAATTTTCTTGGCTTCTCCTTCCAGGTCGAAGGGCAATGAATGTGTCCATCCAAAGAGATTCGGCCTTTTCTCTTTTTCTCCCTGTTCCCACCACACACACACACCACTGTTTGAAAATCACTCTGTAGCCAATCTGTTTTACACAAATATTTAACCAACACATACATCCCGGCCCTTCCTTGGACTGTTGTGAAGGTGCAGCAGCCAGTTTATACAGTAGCAGCAACAGCAGGAGGGGGGGGGGGCTGCATCCATCCAGGTTGTTCAAGGGAGAGAAGCAGGAACATCTTTGGGGTTCTCCGGTGGTGAACGACATGAGTCTCTTCAGCGGGTACTACTGATTTTCCTCAGACCAGCTGGCCATTCCGTTTACTACGCCCCGCTGTGCAAGGCGTGTTTTTTTTAAAATCCTGCTTGTAATGGTTGCATGCTTACACACTGGAAAAAGGAGGAGATTGGCCAACACTTCCTTCTCCTCCTCCCCCCCAACCCCAAGTTCTTTGCAAATTGTGGTGCTTTGGTTCTCACCCAAAAACCCGTTTTCAGCAATAAACACTTTTTAAAGTGCTCTTCAACCTGAAACCTGCTTGGCTTCCGTGAATTGTGTCCTTTGTAGAGATTTTGGAAGAGAAGGTTATCTTGCACTTGACCGGAGAAAATACTGGTTTGCACATGTGAATTTTACATCTGTGTTTTTGCAAGTGTGCAACTGTGCCTTTAAGGCAGGAATGATAACTTTTGAGCAAAATGACTCCCCAGTGAAGCCAGATACTACCATACCAGAGGTTGAAATAGCCCGAGTTTGGCTGCTGAGACTGGGGACGATGGACTCTGTAGTAGAAGCTTATAAAAAACTACCAGGACGGGTTCCCGGTTAGAGAGGCCTTGTGGTGACAGATGGTATTGCATGCAAGCAGAGCAGTCTATATTCAAAATACACTCCTTTTCTTACACGGGATGAGATGAAGGCATATTCTGTGGGTAATCAAAGGCTTAGGCTCATAAGGCTCACCCTTCTAACCCCCCTTTTGGGAGAAGCCCCCTTGGCAGCAGCCTTTGCATTCCAGAAAGATCAAGTCAACCAAGCAGCAGCCGTTTCAAGGAGGGACATAGCTGGCTGGGGGATTCTGGGAATTGAAGTCCACACACCTTTAAATTACGAGGTAGAGGAATACCGTTGCGGAGAGAAGGGGCAGTTCTTCTGTGCCTTGTCAGACTGTGTGTGTTGGGGATAGGAAGTCAGTGGTTAAGAGTGGCTTCTTCTTTGAGTTCATAGAAGTGGAGAGAGGGTCAAGGTGCCAAGACAGAATGAGTGGTGAACGCATGAGTGTGGGGGGGGGGGATGATGATGCAGAGGTATGTCAGTAGGCACCCAACCAGCATATGGATGCCCTCGGTGCCAGTCATTGGCTGAGATGGACCAGATTCTTCCCCTTAGCTTGCCCACCACTTGTGTTTGGAGTTTAGAAAAAGTGCTGTTCAAGCTTCATTTGCGGTTGGAGCTGCGTGGCCTAGTGAGAAAAGAAACCTGCAGAATTTTGGGAGCCTCAGGCCGGCAGGGAGCCTTTCCTTGCAGCTGGCCTTGGCAATCCAAGGCTAATTCCTTGACTGGCAAAATAAAGTTTCTGTGGGTCTCGCTCTCTCATTGCCTGCCCCACCAGTGACTCACCGAGCCTGCAGGATGTGAGCATAAGAACTATACCTACAAATGTTGCTCTGTCCAGAAGCAGATTTTTTTAGGCCACCATTCCTGACAAGGACACGCTGCGGAAATAGTAGACCTGTTTACCTCCATTACACAATCCGGTGGCTTTTCTGCAGCCTGGATGCCTTCGACTCTTTCAGCTATTTATAGTTTCAGGGTTTGGCCTCAGCTGCCTTGAATGCCCTTTGGCCTGCAAGAGTGGCGCAAATTTGACATGTCTAGGAGAGACATTTGTCAGTGTTGCTGTGTTTACAGGGCTTAGTTTTTGCCACCTGGATGTGCGGCATCCCGCAGCCTCTTTCGGGCTTTAGTACGCTAGTTTAGGTCAGGATCCTGTTGTCATTCCAAGTACGGCAGGCTACTCTGGAGTCCTTACCTGAAGAGTTGTTCCATGGATGGTGTGTATCTGAACAAGCAAGCTGGGGAAGGCAAGTCTAGCCGGGTTGTGGGGCTGCAGTTAAAGGGAGAGGCTGAACCTCACGATGACTTTATATAAAAATTTCTATAAAATTCAAGATGGGCTACAATGTCACACTTGAAGATGTGTGGACTTCAACTCCCAGAATTCTGGATGGGAATTCTGGGAGTTGAAGTCCATGCATCTTCCGGTTGCCAAGCTTGAGGGTTAGGGTTACACTGGGATAAGAGTTGGAACAAAAACAGGAAATGTCCTGCTATGAGGACTCTCCTTTCTCCATCTGAATGCGTCTTTACTGTTTTCTGACCTCTCTGTTCTTGCCATTATCCTCTATTGGCTATTTTCTCCCATCCCTTTTAACCCTGAGCTGCACTGGGGGTGGGGTGGGGGCTTCTTGTAGAGAGAAATAAAAGGAGACTGTTTGGATTTCAGCGGGCTTGGGGGTGCTTCTCTTTGTGTCTGCTTTCTGACCAGGAACTCCCTTGTTGTCCCAGAGGTATCCGCCGGGCACCCTCTTCATAAAATAAAGGCAGCTCAGCTCCAAGGGACCCTGACTGCTTTTTTCCCTTTCTGGCTTTTGCTGCAGCAAGTTCAGTTCTAACTTTGTGGGTTGATCCCCTGCAACGTGTGTTGTATGTGTGTGTGGTTGTGTGTGTGTGTGTGTTACGTTGGTAATAACAGAGAAATGTGTGACAGCGAGAGGGCTTATGAAAAGTTTTTTCCCTTTGTTGTCGCTCCATCTGGCACCCCTTGTCTCTTTTCCAGGGGGTTTGGCTAGTTTGCCCGGCCCGCAAGAGAGATGTGTGCCTGGAACAATTACGCTGAAGGAAAGAAAGAGTAATGCCAGGGGAAGGGCCGCTTCCCGCCACTTACTTTCTTCCTCCGCTGATGGAATTGTTTTGAAAGTCTCTCCCATGGCCGTAAGAAGGGAGACAGCTGGAGTTGCTTTCCCTCGCACACACTGAACCAGGAAGTTTGCTTCTCTTAACTGTTTGGGTAACGTGCGCGTGATTAATCATAAATGCTGCACGCAATTATACAGGCACTGACTGTTGACTTAGGTTGCCACATGTGGGGGTTTTCTATTTAGTCTGGCTTTTTAGCAGTTTGCTGATCGATGGTCCTGCAGGGTAAAGATCTGAGGGTTTTTTGGTTTTTTTTATCCTGGATAAGAAAAAGAATATTCTTTGAAATGTAAGGACTAGATTGGGGAAAGTGTGATGGATGTTGTAGTCCAACATCTGCAGGATGAGGAGCTTGAGGAATGCTAACAGAGGGAGGCCATGGAGAAATTCTCATTGGACTCCTGAGTGGGTGTGGATGGGGTCACACCGTTAAATGTGAACATTGCAATTGGGCAAAAAAAGAGCAGTGGTGGCGCAGTGGTGACAATGCAGTATTGCAGGCTAATTCGGTTCACTGTCAGCAGTTCGATCCTGACCAGCTCAAGGTTAGTTCAACCTTCCATCCTTCCGAAGTGGGGTAAAATGGAGACCCCCAATAGTTGGGGGCAATGTGCTGACTCTGTAAACCACTTAGGGCTGTAAAACTCTGTGAATCGGTATGTAAGTCTAAAGGCTATTGCTAAAGCAGCAGTTTTTCTTCTGTTTTGTGGCATGGAAATATTCTGGAGACTGTTGCTGTTGGAGCAGAGCAGAAGGTGGTTTGGGTGGCTTCTCTTCTCCCATGAGGCCCTGGCCTTTATCAGGGGGTCTTGGCTGGGGAGTGTCATGGATCCCGCAGCATGGGAAGAGGAGCCAGAGTACTTCACTGGGGAAGGCAACCCCTTACTCTTTGGGGTGCTTTCTCCAACCTGCCCTCTTCAACCACGGAAGGGATGTCTGTAGGAAGTGGTCAAAAACCAAGAGATTAAAAATGGGTGGAGGCTTCCACAGCTTGGGTTCCTCTGATTTTTGGGGTCAGGATGGCTGGGGATTCTGGGAATTGTAGTTTCTTCCCATCGGGGCCCCCAGAAGCCCCCAGTGTTGCTTATGAAAGCAGGGCCTTGGCTCCAGAAAGGTGCTGAAGCTGAAGCCTGGATCAAATTAAATGTTGGCTCCTCCAACCGGCTCTCAAGGCCGGGAGATCAAAAAGAGACTTCTTTGTGGCGTCTGCTACTTTGTGTCTTCTTCAATTCCTTCCTAGGCTGAGGCGTCTGGGTGGGAGTACACACTGCATGTACACACACACACACACACACACACACACACACAGCCTTCAGAGACACTGATTTCACTTCCAAGATGCTTCTTGTGAACTCGTAGACACAGGTCGATCCTTGGCTGTGGGGTGGAGGAGTTAGAGCAGTGGATTTCTGCTGGGAAGGTTCAAATATTCCCCCCCACCCCTGCCCCCATGCTCTGAAGATGAGATCTTGAGGTAGTTGCCCCCTCACCCCGTCCTACCTGACAGGGCTGCCGCCATGAGGAAGAAGGGAGGGTGACATCTGAACTGGGGCCCTCTGACTGCTATGCCCCCACGGGAGCTGCAAGGGCAGGGAGCCAGGGCTTGGCACACCGAGGAGTCCTGCGGGCAGAGCCCTGGACCCTTGGCAGGTCAAGCAAAATTCAGGACCCATTTTGCTGATTGGTGACCCAGCAACACCGGATCCCTTTGTTGGATGGATTTCTCTCTCTCTCTCTCTGCCGCCTGTCACTCAGGATCTTCTCCCCAGTGCCTCTCTGGTTGCATTGAGATAAATAAAAGAGCATGGCACGTGGGAAGGGCCTGGAGAGATGGGCAAGAGCCAGTTCCGAGGGACTGGCCAGGTAAGGGAGGGGGCAGCTGGAGAGCGGGAGGGGCAAGAGGCCCAGGAGGGACCCCAGAGTTTCTCAGGCTGTTAAGGAGACAGGTGTGTGGGAGTCTGTCAGTGTAACTTTACAGCAAAGTAGGGTTGGCTTACCTGGCTGTGATCCTGATTTACACAACGAGGTTGACAAAGAACACTCTTTGGGGAAGGTGCGGCTTCTTTACACAGAATCACTTCCAGCTGGCAAGAATCGTGTCTCGGTATTTGGATGGAAGACACATAAACAGAAGAGGTTGTCCTCAATTAATGACCATTCAAAGTGGGGGGAAAAATGGACATGACCATTTTGCAAATGACCCTGGCGGGAGCGTCCCCAAAAGTCCCGTGATCAAAATTCTGATGCTTGGCAACTGGCAGGTATTTATGACGGTCGCAGAGTCCTGGGGTCCTGCGGTCCCCCTTCTGCGACCGTCTGACAAGCAGAGTCAAGGGGGAAGCCAGATTCGCGTAACAACAGTGTGACTAACTTAACCATTGCATTGATTCACTTAACAGCGGTGACAAGAAAGGTCGTAAAATGGGACAAAACTTATTTAAAAGCTGCCTTCCTTAGTAACAGAAATTTGGAGCTCAATTGTGGTTGCAAGTCAAAAACTACCAATGCGGGGGTCCCCAACCCCCACAGGCTATGGGCGGGAGGTGGGCCATGCTCATGAAACCAGCCCCTCGCCCCACCTCCCACCACTGCCGCTAGCCGGAAAGTTTGGTCCTGCTGCCGTAATATTATATCTTTTGAAGGAGACATGATAGAGCTTTAAGAGAGCTGAAATCCTGGGCACTTTATGGACTCCTCCTCCAGGGGTTTCCTTGAGAAAAGCCTTTCAATATAGTTGACTCTACTGATGTATGATACCCCCTCACGTCCCGTCTCTCCCCTCTGCTGCTCCTCCCGCAGCGCCAGCCCCACCTCCTGCCCACAGCTTTCCACGAATGGGTTGCCATCCTCTTCGCGCCACTTTCTTCCTTCGTGGCAAGAGAAAGCTGGCGGGTTTCCCCTCCTCTCGGGCTACCCTAGGAGGCGGTGGGGGGGAGGCTTGGCTCTTCTGTGTCTGACAGGCAGAAGGAGAAGAGAGAAGCTGGGGGGGGAGTTTCCTCTCTGGCACAGCAGCAGCCTGGATGGCTGGAAGGGAAGGGCAGGACTAGGGCGCTCAGAAGGGGAGGGGACTCCCTGCCCTGCCCAGTGACTCAAGCGGAGGCGGCAGCCACCACATGGCTTCCTGACTCAGTTCCCCGGAGAGCAGCGGCTGCTTCTTTCATTAGGGAAGTCTGAATCAGCCCGCCTTGCCTGGGGGGCCCCCCCGTTGTGCTTGGATAAATTGCAGGGCTGGCAGCCACATCTGAGCCAGTGGGAGCCCCCTAAAAATCTACCCAACTGATAGCTGGAAACTTCCTGGCCTTGGCTGGGCAGGGTGTGTGTGTGTCCTATGGGCATTTCAGCAATGCAGGTTTTGGGGAGTGGGAGGCTGCCAGCCTTATGGTTCGAGGCTACCAGGTTACTTAGAAAAGGGCCAGGGGTTCCTCTGCTCCCCCTGGGCTTCCTCATTCAGCTGCTAGGACAGATACAGGTAGTCCTCGACTTACAATAAAACCCAAAATTTACATGATCATCATAAATAGGAGTCAGTTGTCAAGTATGTGAATTTTGATCATGTGACCCCAGGAATGCTGCAACAGTTGTAAGCGTGTTGAAATGTCTTTGAATATTAGTAATTAATATTTACTAATAAATAGTACGATTAGTGTTAATTGTAAGTCTGAAAAATGGTCATGTCTCATTTTTTTTTGATGCTGTTGTAATTTTGGTCACTAAATGAATGGTTGTAAGTTGAGGATAACCTGTAGCCAGGGAGTAAAGTTCACCCAAAATCTTCTCGGTAAATTAGACCCACCGCCAAGGGCCTCTGGTGGCTCAACAGACTAATGCAGTCTGTTATTAACAGCAGCTGCCTGCAATTACTGCAGGTTCTAGTCCCACCAGGCCCAAGATTGACTCAGCCTTCCATCCTTTATAAGGGAGGTAAAATGAGGACCCAGATTGTTGGGGGGCAATAAGTTGACTTTGTATATAAATATACAAATAGGATGAAGACTATTGCTAACATAGTGTAAGCCACCCTGAGTCTTCGGAGAAGGGCGGGATATAAATGCAAATAAAAAAAAATTGAAGGGCTGCTAACTTTAGTTTTTCCTGGTGCAGGAAATCTGCATCTTGGCCTTCCTTCCTTCCCTGGAATGCCTGCTCGTAGGTTCCACCCTTCCCCATAGTTTATTTTAATTATTTCCTTACTTAAGAGATCTATAGGGCCGCCTATCTTAAGCAACTCTGGCCGGTTCACAAGAAGGAAACCGGTGGCTATAAAACAATCATAACAACAATAAAGTCATAAAATGAAAATCCTGTACCTTAACTATCCCCATAGGAGGCCCCACAGCAAGCTCAGGTGCCCCCTTTTCCTAGTACCTATCCCAGTGTTTCTCAACCTCAGTCCCTTTAAGTTGTTTGGACTTCAATTCCCAGAATTCCTTGCCGGTATAACTGGGGAAGCATAGCTGGCTAGAGAATTCTGGGAGTCGAAGTCCACACATCATAAAAGGGTTGAGATTGAGAAACACTGATCTGTGCAATCCTATCCAGCACCGGGGTTAAAAGCCAGGCCTTAGTGGCCTTCTGAGAAGCTAAATGGGATGGGGGGGCTGCCAAATCTCATGGAGGTGGGGTGATCCCCAAGATAGGAACAGACACCAAAAAAGCACATTTCCAAGGTTCCCCTAGAACAGGGGTCTCCAACCTTGGTCCCTTTAAGACTTGTGGACTTCAACGCCCAGAGTCCCTCAGCCAGCAAAGCTGGCTGAGGAACTCTGGGAGTTGAAGTCCACAAGTCTTAAAGGGACCAAGGTTGGAGACCCCTGCCCTAGAAGACAGGATTTCAGGGAAGCCATGCATTCAAAAGATCTGATCCACCTGAGCCACCAGGGAAAGAGTGTCTGGAGCATCTCGGTCGCTGGCCGCTTCAGGGCCCGGGGATTTCTCTGCTCTTGGTCATTCCCAGGCCTCTGTCCTTACCGGAGATGCCTGCTAGATGCCTGCATTTCAGAATTGAATTAGTTTCCATAAAAACAGGATGGGGTGGATAGGATGGTCCCTCCGCTCATTTGTATTTTTTTCCATTAAGCCGGAAGCCAGACCCAGGCCTGTCTCTCTCTGTGTTCTTTCTCTTCCTTTTGCTTTTTCCTCAGAATTAAGGCCAGTTTGGTGTGAGTAGACCTCTGCCTCGCCTTCCCTGGGGGAGCCCAGAGCTCAGATCTGCCTTTCCATTAGCACCAAATCGGTGTTTCTCTAGCTGCTAAGAAGAAATTGGCACCTGGGCTTAGATTTCTCTGAAGCTGAACCTTTCAGAAGAATTCTTTCTTCTCCCCCTCCAAAAAACAGGGCCTGTTGCACCCACCTCTCCCCAAATCCCAAACCAGCCAAGGCTTCCTCCTAAGAACGAGACTGTTCTTTCTCTCTGTATGATCCCATGACTGCATGAGTGAGTAATCTACTCTTCGGCCTCTGCTTCTAATCTGCAATCCAACCTTCAGAGATTCCGTCTGTGGATCTAGTAAAAGCAGGGCGACCTTGGCAACTCTTAAGACTTGTGGACCTCAACTCCCAGAATTCCCCAGCCATCGTTTCTCACCTTAATAAGTTTCTCAAATGGTACCCAGTTGCCCCAGACAAGGAAATCCAGATTATTTTGATGTTTGGGCTCCAGAGCCTGGAAATGGAGGCGGTGAGCAAAAGAGAAGGCCTTGGAAAGTGGGCCTGAGGCCTGTTTTGGTGGCTCGTTTTGCATCCCTTTTTCTCTGACAAGAAAAATGCCTTGGAAACATTGGAACATGCCTCACTTGGAAGCACAAAACACATTTTAAAAACTTAAAATGTATCTTTCCAAGGAAACAGAGAATCATGCTGACTTTGTAGTAATAAATAATGTTTGCTGTTGCAAGCCAGCTTGTTGTTTCAGGTGAATTGTCCAGGAAATTTGGCAAGTGTTGCTCTCAGACATAGCCATAAGCAATCATTCCACCCCCCACCGTCCTCCTCCTCCCAGCAGGCCAGCTTCTGTCATCTCTGCAGGGCTGTTGTGCCCAAGAGAACAAGGTGGCTTGGCCTGCAACCCCCACGGCCTGACCTGTGGAAGCTGGCTGCCCTCCCTCAAACCAAGGGTGCTCCTTTCTCCCCCTTGCCTCCTTCAGGCAGCCTGGCTTTCCCATCCGATGTATCCGGTTCTGAGCGAGTGCCGGGGCGCGTGCATCAGAACTGCTGGGCCAGCCCAGTGATGTGGTTGGCAGGACCGCCAAGCCAAGCCAAGGCAGCCCTCAGGCTTGGAAGGCTCCTGCTCTTACTTGAAAAGAAGGAGAGAAGGAAAAGGCACATCTGTCTGAAACATCTTCTGAGAAAGCATTTGGTGAGCTCAGCAATGGCAAGAATTAGGTCAGGGAAACTAAAAGCAGGTCAGTGGCTGGAGTGAAAAACTAGCAGGGAACCGTCCTGGGTTTCCCTGTGGTTTGGGGGCCTTTGCCAGCTCCAAATCTTCTTTTTAACCCTCAGACGACTTTAGAAATTCCCAACCGTTCTTTCAAGATCTCTGAAGCATGCTTGGATTATACATTTTAGACAGTTCCTTCTGAAGGTAAACCTCTTCCTGGGGGGGCTTTTGATTCATCATCTTCTCCTTTGTCGTTGAATTAGATGACCAAAAAAGTTAATATTTAAGACAGTGTTTCTCAACCTTGGCAACTCGAAGATGGGGTGGACTTCAACTCCCAGAATTCCCCAGCCAGCATGGAATTCTAGGAGTTGAAGTTCACCCATCTTCGAGTTGCTGAGGTTGAGAACCAGGAATCTTAAGTTCCCTGGGTAGGATAGTCCCAATGGAAGTTTTAGTCATATGGGATCTGGAATTTTTTCTGGCCTGGCCTTGCTAACTGACTTTGTCCCCCTCTGACGTGGGACAAAGGAAAAGCCCCCTCCTCACACATGTTGCCAGTGGCTGGGTCAGGGGAGAGGCCAGAGGCAGCTGAAGAATGTGGAAAAACCGCCTTTTGGAATGAGGGAAGGGCAATTGGGCTTGGCCTTTGCAGGTGCCCCCCCCAAGATAAACAAGGGGGGGCCAATGTGGCAGTGAGCCAACTGAGGTTGCCAGAAGGCTGGAGGAGGAGCATTGCACTTCTGGAATTTGGTTGGAGAATGGTCTGCAGAACTGGCTTTTTTGAAGTGGCTTCCCCCGAAACATAGGAAAGACTGTTCCCACCCCCCCAATCCTCTTTGCACCCTGGGCTGGCCTGGCCTGTAGGCCTCTGAGCTGCTGGACAAGGGGCATGTTTTATAGCCCAACCATTTGGGGGCTCTCCCCTTCCTTTGGGCCTGTCTGCGTGGGGAAAGAGAGTCCAATTCTCTGGTGTTCCATGCCTCTGCCGGGACATGAGGCATTTTCCAAATAGGAGCTAATACGTTGTGAATGAAATTGGAGGCAATGAAAACTCATCCTAAATGATGACAGCTGGAAAAACAAATACGGTATTTTCTTTGAGCCTCAGCCAGGGTTGCAAAAGTAACTTGCTTGGTTATCTCCGGTGACTCAAAATTGCCTCCAGGTGACCAGGCACAAACCCTTGTGATGAATAGAAGGGCAGGACTCCTACTCTTCTTTTCTCAATTTTGACTCAGTTGGATACGTGGCTGTTTGCTCACCCATGTCTTTAGGTGTCCTGCATCCCTGGACATCTGAAGGGGATTTGCCTGCAGGACCCTCCCCAGATGACCCTCCCCAGATGACCATTAGTGCGGGTGGTCTTTTTGGAGGCAGGGAGCCTGGGCCGTGTCTGCATGGCCTTCTTGACTGAAAAGATGGAGCTGCCCTAGCCAAGAAAAATTCCAACTGGGTTTTTTTTTCCTCCTGCTGCTGCTGTTTCTCAGCCCTCCTGCGGCTCCTACTCCAGGCTGCATCCTGATTCTACTTCCTCTTGCTCCTCTTCCTCCTCCTCCTCCTCCTCCAAAACAGGACAGATTGTTTTCACTCCCAAAACTAAACTGCAATTTTTGCCTGAAACTTAAATGGTGAGAAGAGTGGGTCTCGTGATTGCAGCTGAGAAGCTGCTGCCAAACTTGTGCAAGGCTGACCTGGAGGCCCTGCAATGCACTTTGCACTTCTCCTTGGGGTGGGGGGTTGGAGTGTGCTGGAATTCAGAGTGGGAAGTGCTGTGCGTTGCCCCCTCCCCTTCTCTGCACAACTGCAGGGACAGATCTCTCGTCAGTGAAGGGAAAAGGAGGGTTGGGTGTGTTGGGCTTTGTTGGGTTCACACAAGACCTGCTATGGCACCCCTTTTTAGACCCAAATTGGAAAGAGACCCAATGGTTGCTAGGTAGACCCAGGAACCTCTGCCTAGATTGCTGAAGAACTCCAAGGGTGAAGTTTCTAGATTTCATTGTGCAGCTTCCTTTAAAATAAAACACTTTTCTGAGAATAACGTGGCCATTAGATTCTGGGTGGTCAGTGGTCAGCCCTGCAATGCAGAGAGCAGGAACCCCCATTTCCTGGCCTTTGGTGGAAGAGGCTGGCAATGCAGGGGCCGAGCCCTCCCCAGGCCAGATGGGGCGAGGGAGTCAGAAAGTGACCGCTGGGCTGGGCTGGGCTGGGCTGGGCTGGGCTGAGAGCAGCTTCTGAAATCTGCACCAGGCTTTCCCTTAGTTTATTCTAAGAAGGCTGTGAAAGCCTCCCTCACCCAGAATCTGGTATGGGGCACTCCTGTTTTATTTTCTATCTGGCTTCTATCAGCCTGCGCATAATTACCTTCTTGGATGGGGCACCATGGCTTGTAAGATGTGATAAATGGTGCTGGCATTTCTGCAGCCGCCTGCATGGCTGATTGGGCTGTTCGGATGCGCTTCCTGGAGCCCAACAGACGGAGGACGAGTGAGAAAGACCAGCAGGGAGGCGGCTTGGCCGTGGCTGGTGCAGAGATTAGAACTGAGGCTACTGCTGAGATGGACCCGGCCTGCCGGGTAGCTAACGTTGGGCGGTGGGGGGGGGGGCAATTAGAGCTTGCAGGGGTGAAGAAATGCAAAGCAGCTGCCAGTTCGACCTGTCGCCCTTCTCAGCCTGCTGCTCATTCGTTTCCTTGTCGCATTTTCATTGCTTGCTCTGCAGCCGGGGAAGAATTGATGACATCTCCCAAATCCCCAAGAGCTGCTCAGCCACCTTCCCCAAACCACCTTCCTATTTCTTTCCCCTGATCGAAAAGATCCAGCAATTACCTTTGCAGAGAGCTTTAAAAAGTACAACTCCTGAGAGCAGCCTCTTCCTTCCTGCACTCAGTCTGCTTGCCTAACATGCTTTGGGGGGGGGGTGTTAACTGAACTGTGGTCTATTTGGCCTGGACTGTGTGGCACAGGTGCAGGGGGTTTGCCCTGCAAGGTAGAGTAAAATGTGGTTGGCTAGTTTGTGGTGCCGTGTTGGTATGAACAAAGCAGTTGCTGATCCTAAAGGCCAGGACAAAGTGCCTAACATTTATGGTGACCCATAGCAAACAGTGTTTCTCTCTTCACCTAGACTACAGCTATATAGCTCACCTTTAAAGTGTGCGTGCAATTAAACCAGAGTTTCTCAAACTTGGCAATTTTAACGTGTGGATTTCAACTCCCAGAATTCCCCAGCCAGCAAACATTGAGTTAAACCAGGGTTATGATACTGACCTTTGCTTTGGAGGTGGAAAGAGGGGGGAAAAAAACCTGGGCCTTATAATGACCACCAATAAGTTAGACTACAATATCAAGAGAGTTTTCCTATCCGATGATGAAAAGAATGAGAGCCCATATTTGGGGAAGGGGATCTTATCGAAGGTGGGTTGGGGATATTTTCATTCACCAAACCTTCAGGGAAGAACTTGCTCTAAAGCGGAATGATTAAGAAGGAAGGCATTTCCAGCTGTTTGTTCCTCTCCCCACCTTATCTCTTAATTTGGCTGAGTCCTGGAGGTTTTTAGGGAGACCAGGAGGCTGGGAGGATTGAGCTGGGAGCCGATTGTGTAAGACTCCCTGTTGGAAGTTTGCAAAAGTTCTTCCACACCCTGGAGACACAGACTTTTGAAACTCAGCTCAGTGCCTCCAACCTCCATTCTCGGCTTGGCTTTAAGCATCAAACTGGCCTTTTGGTTGTGCAAGCCTGGCTACTCTGCTACCCTCCCCTCTGGACTGTCCCGCTTTGGTGCCTGGGTCCTGTGCAATCTTCACTGGGGCGGGGGGGCGGGGGGAGGGATTCTCCAGTGGTCTCCTCCACCAAAGCAGGATAGTCAGCCTCAGTCGACAAGTGGTGGGCCCCAGCCCAGGTCTCTTTTCAAGGGGTTGCTGTAATGGAAGTTGGGTCGGGTGCCACCACTTGCTGACTGTGGCAGGGTGTCCTTTGGAATGGAGAATTGGGGAAGGTGGAGTTGAGCATCCTAGGTCCCCTGCTAAGAGAACCGGATCCCAGCGTCTTGAGCAGCCGGAGACGATGCCAACGGCAGAGTGGGACGTGCGTTCTCCCCATTACTGGCAGGTGGATTTCCTCTGCCCTGCTCTGAAAAGCGATCCTGCCTTTGGCTTCTCTCCGCTTTCATCTCTGCTGTGGATTTCTAAATTAAGGTTATAGCTGAGGGCCAGAAATTCACAGCCGCGTAGCCAGTGCAACATGAATCTCCACACATTAATATCCCCGGGCTTGAGTTCCAAGCCACAACTGAGCTGCGTTGCTGTTTTTGTGCCCCTTGCATTGATTCTCTTGCCACAGAGATTAAGAAGAGGAGGTCATTCCTCCTCCCCTCGATAGATTTATTATGGGGAGGGCCTGTTACCAGTGGAAAAATGGATGAGGAGGGAAGAAGAGAGCAAAGCAATTCAGGGATCTTCTGAAGTTGCAAAAGCTGGACTATGTACTACTCCGGAACCAAGAACAAACTGCTTTACTGTCTTATTTGTGGGCATCCAGACCTAACACCCCACAGCTTCTGCTGCTGGGGATTATGGAAACTGGAGTCCAAATGATCTGGAGGACACCATATTCAGTAAGACCTGCTCTGTTGCTTCCAATTCAGGACCCATCCTTTTAACCCTCAAAGCAGGGGTGCCCAACCACGGCAACTTTAAGACCTCTGGACTTCAACTTCAACATGCTGGCTGGAGAATTCTGGGAGTCCGCAGGTCTTAGAGTTGCCATAAAGTTGGGCACCCCAGCCTTAGAAGAGGTCAGCTTCTCCATTCTCCTCCAGATTCTCTGGATAGCTGAGCTGCGGCTGTTTTGTGCAACTCAGGAAAAATGACAGCTTGCTTGGCTAGCTTGGCACCACCTCTGCCTCCCCCCACTTCCAGGTTTCTGCCTGTAGGGAGGGATGGAACAACATAAGCAGAAGAACCTGGAAAGCCCCAAGGAAGAAATTGTTCTGCTCTAAGGTTCCTTCTCTGACCTTCCCCTTTTTTTGTTCCTTGGGGTTTAAGCAGGGCTTGATCCAGCTGCTGTGGTTCTTTTGTTTGCCAGATGTGGGATGATGGGGTGGAGAAGACATCAGGGGAAGGTGAGCCACAGCTCCAGCTTTCAAAGAATGGACCACAAGAAACACTCGAAGTAGAGTTTTCCAAGTGTGGCAATTTTAAGATGGGTGTAATTTAGCTCCCAGAATTCCTCTGGCAGCATGCAGTAGCTGTGGAATATTGACTTTCTTGTGCTTTGTGTCCCCTCCTCATCTACTCTAGTCTTGAGACTCTTCCCCTCCCCACCTCTAAATAATCTGTCGCTGCAACCAAAGCGAATGCAACATCTCTCTTGTTGCACTCACCTCGACTGACGATTGAGCCCGGAATTATGGTCATATGTCATAGCAGTCATTAAGCAGGTCAACATGTGACCCTGTCCGATTTTATGAACTTTTTTTGCAGTGGTTGTTAAGTGAACCTGCAGTTTTTAAGTGAACTTTTTCCCCCCAAATAGATGTTTTTTGTAAATGCCAGAAACCAGCAAAAAATGCCAACAATCACAATTTTGAAACCATGGGATGATCCAGATAGTTATAAATGTGAGCCAGTTGCCAAATATCCAAAATGTGATTATGTGGCCATGGGGGGTGGGGTGTGTGTGGCTGTTGGAACGTGTGAAAATAATCTGCCATAATTTAAACAGTCACTGAGCTGCTCGCCAAGATAAGAAGCTAGGCCTCACCGCTTGCCTTGAGGAGCTTCCCTATTTAAGCCAGGATTCCAGTTTGCTTGTTCTGCCCCCAAAGACCACCTGGTCCTGTCAGTTGATTTCCAAGACCCCCTTAAGGGAGGGAAGATCCCTGAGAAATCCTGGGCGATCCTTCTGACCTGTGTGCTGATTGCATTTTCCCTCTTTTCCCTCCGCAGCCTGCCTCTTCCGATTCAATGGCCTCTCGCTGGTCTACCTTCTCTACCTCCTGCTCCTGCCGTGGTTCCTGGGCCCCACGGAAGACACCATCAGAGGTAAGGAAACCACGTCCTCCCAGCTTCCTTCTTCGGGGCACAAACCAGGATGCTGCACCCCACCCCCACCCCCCACCCACCCTTTGGCCCTTTGGAACAGATCCGCTTTCCTGCCCCTCACTGGAATAATTCTGCAAACGAAGCGTATTTTCTTCCCTCTTTTCCTGCTCCTCGTGTTTTTGCCTGTTGCATTCTGGCTCTCTGTGGTTCAGAAGAGGGTTGACCAAACGCGTTATCTTCTATTTCTTTGGAAACGATGGGGATCCAATAAAGAAATGATTTTCTTTGCTACGGATACAGTGAGCACTCAGGGTCGTGCTTATCGTCTGGTCTGTCTCGAAGGGCTAACAAGCCACCCAGCCAAGGAGGAATGTGCACCCCGGAAGGAGCTTCAGCCCAGCTGCAAACATCTGTTTCCCTGCAGACATCCTGGAGAAAGCCCAGGCAAGCCACTGGGATGGAGGAAGAAGCTGCTGGACTCCCACATCTGCTCCCCCTTAGCCAGTTGCCCATCAGAGCAGAGAACAAGCCCACCTTTCCTCCCAGGGGTGAAATGCTCCCGGTTCTGACTTGATCACTCAATCCGGTAGCGATGGTGGCGGGTGCTTCGGAGAGCCGGTAGCAAAAATCCCTGCCCCCCCGCCCGCCCAGCTGAGCCGCAAAAATGCTTTTAAAAGTAAAAAAAAAAGCCTCTGATGATCGCATGGCTCAGTTGGGATCGTCAGAACCCTTTCAAAGCATTTTTTCTACAATCTCTTCGACTGAAGAGGCTGTAAAAAAGAAAAGGCTTTTAAAGGGTTCTGGCGATCAGGCAACTCAGCTGGGATCGTTAGAACCCTTTAAAGGCATTTTCTCTACAACCTCTTCGGCCAAAGAGGTTGCAGAAAAAATTATTTTAAAAGTTAAAAAAAAAAGTTGGCCATGCCCACCCAGTCACATTAACACACACACACCTCACCAAGCCACGTCCACAGAACTGGTAGTAACAAATTTTACATTTCACCCCTGCTCCCTCCCTCCCAGGGGCCTTTGCCCTGGTTTCATCTCCCCAACTGCCTGGCTAGAGTCGATTTCCTTCCGGTTGCTCATCCCAGGGGTCTGCAGGTGACATCCCCTCAGCCGGGCACTGTGGCCAATTCCTGGCTGGGCTCTGGCAAAGGGCCACACCGTCCACAGGGCGTTTCCGCAGGGAGTTGGAATAAACCTTTCCTGCTTGGAAAGCCGGAATCCTTTTGGCTCCGCCTGGTCCAGGCAGACTTGTATGATGGGCTTGAGCAGTTTTCTCACTGTGGCCACACAGAGTGGCCACACCTGCTTCAGGAGCGCTCTTTGACCAATGCCAAGCAAGGAGACGATCCTTTGCTCGACTCCCCTCATCCATTCTCGTTCTCTGCTCATCGTTAGGTGGATGTTCGCCTTTTCTTCAGGAGCCCAAAGTGGCTTTCTTTATTTCAGCCTCACAACCATCGCCCTGTAAGGGAGGGGTCTTCCTTCTGCCATGTTTTCTTTCTTATGGATTGGCTCATTTTTAGCTCCCTGCAAAAGGGAAGAAGAAAGAGGGGGAAAAAATATTTGCAGAGCAAAGACTGAACTGGTTTGTGGAGCCCCCAAAATTCTCCGGGATGCTCCATGCTGCAGAGACAGCACTGGGGGCAAAACCCAGCCACCACCACCCCGCACCTCCCCCCCCCGCCCCCCCCCCCGCTGGAGAACAGCCCTCCTCAACTTTTCCCTCCCTTTTCACCCCAAGGGCCCACTTTGTCAAAATGATCTGCTTCCTGCACAACTTGAGGGTTTCTGAAGATCATCTTCGCTGTCTAAATGCTCCGGACATAAATAGAATTACAGACAGAGCTTGGCACCCGTTCAAGCAGCATTTCTGCATTATAGCAGGGGTTTTTTTCCCTCAGGAGTTAGAAACCCAGACTCTTCCTCCTTGTTCCTTTTCTTCACGGAACTTTCTGCTCTTTTGCGGGTTCAGCTCTGCCGGTTTGGGTGCCTCAAGTTGAGACTTGGAGAGTTTTCTTGGTCAGCAGGTGAGCCTGGCTTTTCAAAAGCTCCTTTCAGAAGACCAGGAGAGCAGGCGAGAGATGCGTGCATTCCCACGGGTTGGCAAATCCTGGCCCTGCAGGCCATTGTATCACCGGGAGGTCACGGTTGCAAAGGCAAGTGGGGAGTCCTCCCAGGGTGCAGCCAGCTTCTTCCAGCTCTTGTTTAATCAACTGTCCTGCAGAAAGGAAAAACAGGCCTCTTGCACAAATATTTGTCTTCCACGGGGCTGGCAGGCAAGATTGATGGAGATCTCCTGGAGCTGGAGGAGGGTTGGGGCAAACAGTCCCAGCAGTTTCCATCCAAGGGAAAGGTTGCTGCAAACTCTTCCGTAGATTGTCATTCTTTTAGTTCAGCCGAGTTGTTGGTTCCCTTCCAGTTGATTCTGCTGTCACACAACGTCCAAAAGCCCCCTTCCCCCACCTCGTTGTGTAACTTTATGGCTTTATGGCCAACCATGTGATATATTCAAAACTGGCATCTCTGCACTTAAAAGACATTTTAGGGCCACTTAAAATCCGCCTGAGATAATCCGAGTTCTGGGACATGAAGCATTTGGCCGTCAAGGAGATTAGCTCATGTTGTTTCTTCTGGTCCGGTTTCAGCTATTCAGGGCAGTATTGTTTTTTTGCCCACACTTTTAAAGCTTTTTCCCATCTTAGCTTTTTAAAAACAGCATGTAAAATAATCTCCGCACCTAAGAATACAAAAAGAACCCTGTTGGAAGTATTTGTGCTCTAAATGCTTACGTTTTCCTGTTTGGTTGCTTTTTAAAGTATTCAGCTAGGTAAATTAAGACAAAAATACTTTTCTAAGAGAAGTACTTTTCATGCTAACCATGGATTCTCCGGCTGTGTCTAATGATGAAATCAGATTCGGTTAGAGCAAGCGGCAGATGGAACCACAAGAAACCACAAATGCGTGAAGCCAAACTTCATAAATCCAGCGAAGGCCTCCAGCGATGCTCTTCAAATGTTGTACAAACTTTTCCCTCCCGGATTGCTGAGACTCAGCTGCAAAGAGGCTGGAAAAGCTGATTTGGGAAGCCTGTGAACTTTCGTCCTTGTCAAGACCCTTTACAGGTGGTCCTCAACTTACGACCACGATTGAGGCCAACGTTTATGTTGCTAAGTGAGACATTCATTAAATGAGTTTTGCCCCATTTTACAACCTTCTTTGCCACCACAGCCATTAAGGGAATCTATGCAATACGGTTCTGAACTGAATCTGACTTCTCCATGGACTTGGTTTGTCAGACGGTCGCAAAAAACATAACCTCAGGATTTTGCAACTGTCGTAAGTATGAGTCAGTTGCCAAGCATCCGAATTTCAATCACATGACCATGGGGTTGCTGCAATGGCCCTGAGTGAAAAAATCATAAGTCAGTTTTTTCAGTGCTATTGTAACTTCGAATGGCCACTAAATGAACAGTTTTAAATTGAAAACTACCGTATTTTTCCGACTATAAGACGCACTGAGCTTTTGGGGAGGAAAACAAGGGGGGGAAAAATGTGCCTCCCACCATCTTTCCGGTATTCATCTGGCCTGTTTGCAGCGGCCCATTCAGTGAGGTCCATTCATCCCCACCTGTTTGCCGCCTTCACCCTTTCTAGAACAGCTGATCAGCACTGCACCAGGGGTGAAATCCAGCAGGTTCTGACAGGTTCTGGAGAACCGGTAGTGGAAATTTTGAGTAATTCGGAGAACCTGCAAATACCACCTCTGGCTGGCTCCAGAGTGGGGTGGGAATGGAGACTCTGCAGTATCCTTCCCCTGCCACGCCCACAGAAGTAAAAAAAAATGGATTTCACCACACCAACCCCCCCTTTCTCCCCGCTGCCATATTTGGAGTATAAGACGCACAGACATTTCCAGCCGCTCTTTTTTGGGGGGAAGTGCATCTTATACTCCGGAAAATATGGTATCTCTATAGCGTCCTGTTCTTTGCTCCCACTCTTTCCTCCTCCTCCCCCCCCCACCCGCAAATATATTTTGGAATATGGAGGGGAGCAGAATGAAGCGTTCTTCCTTTCCAGTCCTCTCTCTTCCAGGTGGGTGGGGACTTGTTAGTTTACATTATAAATCAGCTTTACCTTCCCCACTTCCATAGCTCCCGCTGTGAGATGATGGAGCCCAGCCAAGAAGGGATAATTAATCCAAGTAATGAACCTGGAGGGTTGGGTGGGTGATTGTCAGGCTGAATAGCTGGAAGGAAGGAGGCGGTGAGGGGCAGGAAGGGGATGCGGGAAACGGCCTTTCTTTGCCACCCAGAGCCATGGAGCCAAAGGGGAAATGACACGTTGCTTAGAAGGAATTATGGGGAGGATAGGGATTGAGATCCAGACTAGAATCCCTACACATTTGGGGATTGGTCCTTATAGTCAGCAATTGCCCACTCTGACTGGCAGCATCTTCCAGGGTTTTAACCAAATTAAATGTCGATGCCGGAAACTCAACCTGCCCAACCAGTAAAAGAGGCTTTGTCCTCAGGAAAATGCCATGACAACAACAAAAGTTTATCTTATCAGGTTGGCTGCCCTTTTTTTTTTTAATTGCCCCATGAGGCTCACCGAACGGCATTGTTTAGCGCTGAGTCAAAGACCGACAAGTAGAGAAAAGAGTTACAGAGCAGAGGATGTCCATTGTTCATTGGACACAACCTGCTGTTAAGTGTGTGCTTTTGTGTGACACTGCTCTCCCAGCCACAGAACAGTCAGTGGTGACCTCGTCCCCACGCCTATTAACTCAAGGACGTAACTCGGAGAAGAGCCCCCGCCTGGGCCCCTTCCCCAGGAGAGAAGAATCAGAACTCCTTGTAAATGTGAATGGAGGGATTTCAAGTTGGAGCTTGTCTTTTACTCCTGGAGATTAAGCCACGCTGGCATCAGCTTCTGCCCATCGAAGGCAATGCTTCTTGAAAAGCTGGCCCTGGTTCAAAAGTTTTGTTTTGCTTGTGTGTGTGCGCCCTCACACTCCTTCAAGACAGCTTTGATTCCTGGGAACTGTCTAGACAAGTCCCTGCACTGTTGTGAGTAAGAGGTTCGGAAGTGGATTGCCTTGCCTTCTTAATTAACACAATGACCTAGCTGGCTCTGAGCCTAAGGCAGGGCTGGAACTCAGGGCTCCCTGGTTTCTAGTTGGGTGCCTTTACTGTGACACCAACCTGGCTCTGCGCCACCACTCAGCATGCCATCAGTTTTAAGGTGATCCGGGACCCTGATTTTGCTGATGCCAGTTCTATCCACATGTCTACTAAGAAATAAATTATAGTGTTTAATGAGACTTATTCTCAATAAAGTACAGGTGTAGTATTAGGTAATGGCAAAGCAGAGGTACACAGCAGCTGCCCATTTGTGTGGTGTGTAAATGTCAATGTTGAATGATGTAAATGAAGCAATAATTTAGCAGTTATATATTCCACAACTAACCCACACACTGCTTCTCCAAGCACGTGGCACTGAAGATGCCACCTAGACTGTAGCAAAACATCTGAAAATGAAAAACCAGGTTTAGAGAACCCCCATAACCCATCAAGCCTGAGGAACAGAGAGGCTCTCCCATAGCTAGCAATCCAGTCCTAAGATTTCCACCCATAACAGTTAAGTGCAAAGCTGAGTAAGGACTGCCTGTTGCAGAGATATTGCTAAGTACTATATAACCCCAATGTTTTCCCCAAACTAGCTGTAGTTCTTCACATTGCAGTGAAACTTGGGTCTTGAATGTTGTTGGTCTTTGGCTCTTATGAGCCACTACAAGCATGGCCAAGAGTTAGGATGATGGAGAACATAGCTCCTCACAACTGGAGGTTCTTTGGAGCTTTTAGTGCATTGTTACTCTGTGGACAGGAGCCAGTTTAGGTAGTTTTGGGGCAAGGGGCTGAGGACGTTCCCAGTTGTGGTGAAGAAGGTTGCTTTTTGGGCAGGCTGGTCCAGTTCAGGACTCCTCTCTTAGGTGACCTTAACCAAGCTACTTTTAAGTCCTCTTAACCTCAGCTACATCTGGAGCAGGGGCATAGTTGTCAGCTGTGTTGGAAAGACCCACATACAGTAGCCAAAGGTGAATGAAAGGTGCTACACAAGGCTCCCATTTGGCATTCTGCAGGTCACACTGGACGCCTCCTCCGAGCGATCTTGGGAACCAGCATCCTTTTCCTTCTCGCTCATTTGGTCTTCCAAATATGCCTTTACACAGTGCCCGGCTTGGACCAGCTCCTCGGAAGCAACTGTGAGTACCATGTTGCTTTCCTGTTTGACAGAATCTTGATTCAGAGAAAAATGACAAGCAGAGCAAAGGACAGTTGTAGTAAAAATGTAGAATAATGCAACAGGAATTCAGTGCTTGACAGAATATTGAGCAGAGAAAGGGTGGGGGGCAGGAAAGGGGATACTTAATTCTTTCCATTTATCGGTTTTCTTCCAATCCTTTTTTTCCCCCTCTCCACCTGCTTTGTTCTCCCAAATGGCCATTTCCAGCTGCTCACCCAAAGACGTTTAGTACTCCTGCAGTCCTCAAGGGTGTGTTTAATCCTGCCCAGGAAAATGGCCAACCAAGGTGGCTAGAGATTAGCATTGACCTTTGAGAATATAAATATTGACCTGAAGCTGTAACACAGAGCTTGGAAGACTGGACTGTGAGCCCAGATGTGGCTGGATTGAAAGGTCTGGGACCTGGTCCTGTTTGGAGATCTCTCCTTACCATGGGATCTGCTGTGGGCGGTGGGGGGGGGAGAGCCTCCTTTCTCACTTCACACCCTAGTATCTGAACTTCCCCCCCTCCTCCCCAAAAAGCCCCTGGAAATGTTGCTGTTGTTTCCTCCTGAAATTCTCCATCCAGGTGGAAAATTCTGAACCTTCTGAAGTTTGCCATCACTGTTCTCCAGAAACAGGGCTACCTTGTTCCAGCTAAAACCTGTGTTTGAAACATGCTTCAAAATTCAAAATATTCCCAAAACATAAAGTTGGTTTCTTAGTGATGAGAAATGTTATGTTATGATTTTCCCCTCATGCTTTCCCTACAACTTTCCATACATGGAACAAATTCCTTTATCTGCAGGGGATCTATATAAACTGTTCCCCCACCCCCTTGACAGGAGAGCTTAACCCACAGCTCCACATTACCATGTTTGGAAGCGTGTTGGTGGTTTACTTGCGTTGGGTCCTTTCACGGCCACACAAGCGTAGCAGAAGAAACAGGTTCAGCAGCCACTGGTGGGCCTTCTTCCTAGATGCTTGTGGGTTGGTGACCAATTCAGTTTAATTTTCCTAAGTTAACTCCACTTCCTAAGTTGCTCCACTTGGTTTCGATGGGCGCAGAATCCCACCAGCCAAAGCCAGAGGTCCTAGTGGGATGGGAGAAATATACGGTGGGGACTCCGGAGGTCAGCCGGGGGTCCTCAGCCAGATGCCCTGTGGAAGGAGCTACGTCTGACCTACCGTAGTAACAGAGATGCGTTTTAAGCTAAAGAGTCAAAATGAGAATATAATCAGAATTTATTGTCAACTGATTAAAAACAGCTCTCCCAATAGATTTGGAACATCTGAGATAGCTTTCAGTTTCTGCTACTATTCAGAAATCCTCAGCTCTGTGTTTTGGAGCAAAAATAGATGTGTGGAGCTTTGGATCCCCAGAAAAGGGATTTTTTAATCTTAAGCCTTCAGTTCTATCTCTTGACTGTGGAAGCAGCCCAAGGTTGGATCCAATTCATCTCGCCTAAGGAGGATAGAAACTGGATCCTCAGTGGATTCATTTGCTGCCAATTGAATGTGCTTGAATTGCATTTGAGGTCAGAGCTGGTAGCTGATTCAGTCTCTTTTTTTACTCTCTTTGTCTTCCCAGGCAGCACATGGGAAACTCTGGCTCAGCACATTGGGGTTACCAGGTAAGGGCGGAAAGTATGGGGAGAGCTGCTCTTTCTAAGATGTCCACCATGTTCTCAGGGAGGGGTATTTTGGAGCTCACCCTTACGATTATCACCCCCTTGGGCAGCTGGGGGGCAGGATTTGCCCTCTGGTTCATTATTTGCTTTAGGGCTGCCCAACTCAGCTGTTACAGATGATTCTCTCTCTCTCTCTCTCTCTCTCTTCCCCTCCCCACGCGCCCCCCAATTCTAGGCTGGACCTAAATGACATCCCCAATTCGGTGCGCTTGGCAGCCCCCGACCTGGGCATCCTGCTGGTTTCTGCCATCTGCCTTGGCATTTGCAGCCGCTTGCAGCCAGCAGGGGAGGTCATCACCTGGAGCCATCCGTCTGAATCCCCCCTCCCCCAAGAACAGGTGAGCTTGGCGTGGATCGGCTGGCCCTCAGTTCTCCCTCAGCTTCCTCTCTTCTCTGCTGAAGCAACTTTTCCCCAGTCTGGGCTCATCCCAGCAGGCTGGACTACAACTCTCATCCTCCCCAGCCCTCCCGACATATTGGCTGGGAGCAGGAGCCAGCTCTCCTGTCATCCCAGCTCTGTGGGTGGGTCCAGGCAGAGGAAGGCCCACCCTCGATTTTTTTTTAGGGCTTCTCCCTGTGTTCTGGGGGCATTTGCCCTTCCGACTTTCCGCTCTGCCCAAGTGGAACTGGGCCAGCCTTAGAACCAGCACTTAACATTTCTACCTTTTTCCCTTTTCCCCCCAAATCCTCTCTGCTGCCTGTAAAACCCTGCAATAAAACAGGATCAAGAGTGTAAAAACCCAGCTGGGTGCATCTCCTCCTATGCAGGGAGGAAAAATGTGGGCCTTTATTCTGCCCCCCACGTGCCTCTCCTATTTCCCCTTCCTGCTGATGTGGGGAGGGGGACTAAGGGGGAGGAGAAGCTGCCAGCCATAATGGCTGGTTCCCCCAGAAAGAGGGGTGGGGCATTTCTCTGCTCAGGACATGTTTGGCACCGTGGGCTGGCCTTGGAGCCAGGGGGTCAAGGAGGCAGAGCCACAGAGCAACTTTGCAGGGCAGGAACCGCCACCCTGGAAAAACCACACTGGGTTGGGGAACCCGAGCCAGGCAGAGAAGCCAAGACAAGCCGCTCTGTGTGGAAGGAACTTGGCAAAGCCCTTGTGGGAGATAAACAGGGCCAGGTGTTGGTCAGGGGGAGGGAGGGGCCTTGTCCATCAGAGAGCACCAGCTGCACATCCCTCCCCCCCCTTTTGGACTGTCAAATCATCCAGATTGGCAACAGCAGCTAAAACTGGCCATGCCTTGATTTATAAACTGGGAGGGGCCCCAGTCCCTTCAATGCCGGTGGCTTCGGTTTTTCTACAGTGGTGTTATTCTATTTTTTTTAATTGTGCCTCTGGTAATGAAAATTTACCACCTTTTTAAAATAATAATAATAATAATAATAATATGACCTGGCAATCGAAACTACACGGCTATGGATGAAACATGGAACAGTGATACCCATTGTCATCGGGGCACTTGGTACCATGTCCAAGAATTTTATAAGATACATCAACAAATTGCAGCTTCCTGCAATAACACCAGCAGAACTGCAAAAAACTGCGCTACTTGGAACATCTTAAGAAGGTACTTGGTTGATACCTCGGATGCTGGCAGCAACCCGTATCAACCATTAGCACCAGTCAATGGTATTTGGGATGCATTTTTAAATGTTCAGTTGACTGAGTTTCATGTTTAATGAATAATAATAATAATAATAATAATAATAATAATAATAATAATAATAATAATAATAATAATAGGATGCCCATATTGAAGGGAAGAGGAGGGCACTTCCATTCTGCAGCTCAGGCTTCCACATTTGCCCCCAGAGGGAGATTCTCCCCCTTTTCGATTGGGTATTGAGCATTTAGTTAGAGCTTTGTCCTTCTTCCAGTCTCTGAATTTCTCAGAGACCTGATCAGCTTTTCTAGAATTCTGCCAGGTTACATTAAGCTCCCCCCACCAGCGGCAAGTTGGTTCCTCCCTGCTCCCAGACCTCCTTCGCAAAAGAGCGTTTGAGTCTCTTGTAGGTGTTGAGTGACCTCTTGTGACTTTTCCCTTTCCTTCAGGAAGAAGCAGCCATTGATGAGGGCCACTCAAAGTCCCACGGAGGGACTGACGCTCCGGCCCCAGGCTCACCAAGGCGGCGGGCACAGTTGGCTGCTCGGCTCCGGGTAAAGGCTCACGGGCTCTTGATGGCAGTTGGAAAGATCTTGGCTGTTGTGTTAATTGCACTGGCAGGTAGGTGTTGAGGATTCTGTGGAGAGGGGATGACCCAGTTGTGTATTTCAAAAGAACCTCCTACTCTGAGTATCTGCATCTAGTTGGAACCTTTTAGGGCTGCTTCTTAACAGCTAGAAGTGGAGTAGACATTCTGTCCAATGCGACGCATTCAAGAATATTGACCAGTCCCATTGAAGAACCCAACCCAGGTCTCTTGCCTTGTTAATTAGAAGCTTCTCTTTTACAACTTTTTAAACTGAGCCCTAACAACAAAGGCAGAACTCCTTGCTAGGCCTACTCATCCCGGGTCAATAGGAAGCAATCCTCCAGAACAGGAAGCTCCCAATTACCCAGGGAAAGAAACCAAAGGAGACCGAAACTCTTCTGCTCTAGAGAGAAAGCCGCTATCAGAAAGGAAGAGGCTACTTCTGGGGTGCTCCTTGATCGCCAGTGATCTCTAAACCATCTCTGAGTAGGAATGAGAGGGTTGTTGCCCAGCCCATCGGGAAGGACTCAGCTGGGGGAACCTGGGACCACAGAAATGTGTGATGGCTTCATGGATGTTCAGATCTTGGTGAGAAGAGTTAATCAGGACTCTGCAGGAGCAAAGAGAGCCATCTGGAACATGGAGCTGAATCACTTTTCTGGCAGGGCTGATGTGACCTCTTAAGGGTTTTCCAGACTTCTCCTGACATTAGCATGGAGGGTTAACTCTGGATTTGTGGCTCCAAATTCCTCCTGAGAACATAAGGTTTGGATTGGCTGTAAGAGAGAAGCCGCCTGAAGTGCCTCTGCCAGCCAGTCAGAGCTGGTGGAGCCTGGCCACCCCGAAACCTTAGAGAACTATCAATAAGATCATGGCAGTTGGATCAATGTTTCTTGCCTTAAAAGAAAAGGTTCCAGTTCTTATGCTCTCTTTTTTGGCAAAGGTCCATTATGCCAAGCAGCCACTAAATCTCAAGTCTTCTTCTCTGCCTTCCAGGGATCACCTTGCCCTCGGCCTTCTCCAGTGTCTACTACCTGCTGTTTGTGGGCCTCATGACCTGGTGGGCCTGCCACTTCTCCACCAGCCACCTGGCCTTCAATGCTTTGTGCATCATGGTGGACGTCTTTGCTGGGGGCCACCTCATTTGCCTGTATGGCTACCAGACCCCCTTCATGCAGAACATCCTTCCACCCACTGGCCTCTGGGCACGGTAAGTGGGGTGTCCTCTCCATTGCTCTGGAAGGATACAGCCTTTGGTGGCCTGACATACACCACCAGGATTTATACCAGGATTTTGTTCCTGTTGGAAGACTTCCTTGCTGGTGGGGGGATACTGCATAGTTTGTGCCCTGTTATTCTTTAAACATCCTTCTTAAAATCAGGGTGACGGGAGGAAACCGCTTTATTGGTGTAAATGTAGATCTTCTCGAGGTTCAGTCTTTCCCCATAAAGTAGAAGGTCCTCCCTCGGCCAAATGCCAGGCAAAAGCTGGAGAGATGTCCATCGGTTGTGAAATTCCCTCCTGATCCTGGTCTCAGCAGGAGAGCAGCTGAAGTAGACTGGAAAAAGCCAGCCCCTCTGTTTTTTCCTCCCCCAAGTCCTTATAAAACTGAGTGGCCAGGATAGCTTTCTTTCCTGACTGGGGGTTTGACAGGGTCCGCCTGACTCCAGGCACCTCCTAGGTAAATAGGCCAGAGGCACGTTTCCCTTTGAAGGGCCTCCTGGCCCTGAACTCCTGAACAACTGCAGGTATTTGCTACCCTTTGGGTTAAGCATCCAAGATTCCCAGGTGGAGGGAGGGAGCTTCCCTTCCTCTCCTCTGCAGTCTTAACAGGGGACCCTGAGGTTCAGACTGTGTACCAGATGGAGGCAGCTGGGAAGATTGGTGTGCCAGAACTGATTTTGAGGAACCCAGAAGAGCGCAAAAGGATTACTAATATGAGGCTCTCTGAATATTTGCTTTCTTTGCATCTTGAAGTGTTTGGGTCCAGGGCCTCCCTGAGGAATAAAGAGTACTCGGAGAGCGACAAGATGACTTTCGGTCGTTGTATCTACAGGCAGGGTCTGAATGCTGCTTTCCTCAATCTCTCCTGTAGATTATTTGGGTTGAAGGCCATTATCCTCCCCGTAGGCTGCAACCAGCCCAACAAGCTGCTGCTGGACGTCCATCACCCCTGGCCCGTCTATGTCAATCCAGGCATCCTCTTGCTGCTCTATTATGTTTTGGCTACCTTGGTGAAGCTCCGAAGGCTGCGCTCCTCTGAGCAGGTGAGCCCAAGAGTCTCTGCGTGATTTTTGGTACCTTGGCTTCAGGAATGTCAGGGAAGGAGGAGCATCAACACACTGGAAATACCTCCCTCCTTTCACTCTTCCCTTTTAAACCGTTAAAAAAAGCAGAGAGATTCCGAGTCTTCAACCTCTGAGCTTCTGGAGCTGGAAAACCGGTCGAGGGACAAAGACCACCTGCCTGAAGATGCCAAGGTGAGGCGAGGGTGTGGCTTTGGCTCCGGGTGCCAAGTCGGGTCAGGGAGGGCAGAGCCTGCGGGGTTGGGCCCTCTTCACATCAGCAAGGAAGCAGCTGGCACAAAGAGCAGGCTGGGTCCCTAGAAGCAGCAGAACATGGCGGAGAGGACTGGGCCCTCTTAGATCACGGCATAGCCCCCTTCAGAAGGGAGTCCGGCCAGGGCTGGAAGACGGCTCCTTCCAGATGTGTCTCCTGATGCTTCCAGGCTCAGAAATGCCTATTGGGATGTAGCTGAGTTTGGGCTGCTTTGGGGTTTTCTCTGAGCCCTGATCCTTCACTTTGTACAACGTTTGCAGCCGATGCTGGTCCAGGACCCTGAGGCTTCTGGGACGGAGGACCTCACCGTGCATGAAATTGTGGGAACCGATCACTCAGGTGAAGCATTGTATTACCTGCCCTTCAATTGAGAGGGTTTTTTTGTGGGGGGGAGGGGAGGTCTGGACCCTGCTCTAAAAGAACCCCCCCCCCCCGCCCTCTGCAGCCCTCCGGAAACAGAAGCGTCCCCAGGAGAAAATGCAGCTGCTTCATTCCTTGGGCCACATCGTCATGAAGCAGAGCTACGTTTGCGCCCTCATTGCCATGATGGTGAGTGAGTGGGGAGTCCTGGGGCCGGGGGGGGAGCAGCAGACGGCGGCATGGAAACGAAAGAAAAGCCCTGGCGGCAAATATTTAATCTGTTTGAAGCAGGGGGACACCATCCTCAATCCCATTGGTGTGAGGTGGGCCAGCCCTGGTCACTCACCTTCCTGACAAAACACCTCATTCTAGTCCAGTATTATAACTGGGTTACTTGTGAGGTCCAAAAGCAAATATAAAGTGAAATATGACCATCCTTGTGCTGTAGGATAATTTAACACAACACAATAATGCAATGAGTTGTAGCATCACAGACTCTCCTAGATTCATGGAGAAGCAGGAGACCTAATCTGAAATGCTTTGGGGTCTCTTGCTTGAACAGAATTGTACAGGATTACGAAATAATGCACATCTGTAGAAATGCACATCACAGAAATTATTTTCTGTGTTTCTTTGCTTTTTGTATTTTTATCTTCTCTCTTTTTTTTAATCATTTTTCTTTTTTTTTCAAATCCTCTAATCTTGTGTTTTTGACAATCCATAAAGTTGTACACCTATAAAAAGAGAAGCACTTCCCATCCCAGCCTGCTAATCCCTCTGGGGTTCTTTCCAGGTGTGGAGCATCACCTACCACAGCTGGCTGACCTTCGTGCTGTTGCTCTGGGCGTGCCTCATCTGGATCGTGCGCAACAGGCACCACTTGGCCATGCTCTGCTCTCCCTTCATCCTTCTCTACGGCATCGCTCTCTGCAGCCTGCAGTATGTCTGGGGGATGGACCTGGAGCCCGAACTGCCCACCAAGGTCGGCTTCATGCCCCTGGAGCAGCTGGGGCTGGTGCGGCCTCCGTACCCCTGCCTGGACCTGGGGGCTAAGGTAGGATCCTGAGCCCAGATTGACCACCATGGATGTCAGCATTGGATTCGATTATTCTTTTACTGCTGTATTGGTTTTTCTTCCTCCTGTCTTTCTCTTTCTTTCTTTCTTTCTTTCTTTCTTTCTTTCTTTCTTTCTTTCTTTCTTTCTTTCTCAGCTGATTCTTGGCTAGAAGGTGGGGCTCCAGAGCAGGTCTGTCTGCTGTCTGGGGGAATCGTGCACCCTCAGCACAAAGTTGTGATGTTCACCGGTGTTTCTCAACCTCAGCAACTTTAAGCTGTTGACTTTCTTCAACTGCTAGAATTCCCCAGCCAGCGTGCTTTAAGACGCAGGGACTTCGATGCTCGGAATTCCCCAGCCCAAAAGTTGATGGTGTGCAGGACTAGAAATGACGCCCAGTTTCATGACAAAGTACAAGAATGAAGGATGCTGGCTCTCTGTGTGTGCACTTTCTTTTCTTTTTTTAAATAAATTTTTATCGGGAAAAATTTTTACGGGAGGAAAGACAGTGCAATTAAAAAGAAAAAGAAAAAAGTGTGAAAAGGTGATAAGTAGACAAATTTTAATATTGTATTATTTTTCAGTCCAGGCTGGCAAATAATTTTGATTTCAGGAACCCTTAGGAGGGGGGGTGGTCTTCCAGGAGTTCTCAGACTGCACTTTGAGAAAAACTGTTGTGGGGCTCTTTCCACTTTGCTGTTTAACTTGCAGCCCTTCCTGCCTCCTGAGACCTGCCCCACTTCCTTTGGTCCAGGGCTTGACCCAAATGCCCTGACCTCCCTTTCTCCACTGCTTCTGCCCCACAGCTCCTTTATACCTTGACCTTTTGGCTTCTGGTGCGACAATTTGTGAAGGAGAAGCTGCTGAAAAAGAAACCTCTTTCTTCCCCCCTGATGGAAGTGATGGTTATCGAGGCAGGTGAGTTCCGAGGCGCTGAAAACGGGGCTGAGAAGCAGATCCAGTGAAGAATAATACATATTTTAACTTTTAAAAACCTGACCTTGGCGGGACTTAAAGCCCCTCCCCATCCAATCTACCTGCTAAATGGATATCCAGCTGCATTTTTGCATTTGTGGGTGTTTTATTGGTGACCTCTTGGCAACCCAATATTTGGACTTGGAAAGAATTCTGTCCGGGTGATTTTCAAACCTTGTCTTAACTTGTCCTGGAGGGCAGGATTGGTCTTTAGGACTATGCCAACCTAACTTCCTGAGGTGTGCAAGCCAACATTTGTGGAATCACCTGCAATGGCCTGGGTTCCCAAAACTCACTAAGCCTAAACTCAGTGCATCGCTTTCCAGTTGGGCATGATGAGTCAACTGGGCTACAGCCCTTTTAGTCTGAATGAGGGTTACGTTCTGCACTGGGATCCAGTTCATTCCGAACCCCACTTTTCTGTTCCCCTCTTCTTTGCTGTAGAACCAGAATCCAAGCGTGATGTCCTAAAAGTCCTGGGCAACTATGTGAAGGGCTTCTATGCCAAATTCTGGATCTTAGTCTGTGCGGGCATGTTCATTGTGGTCAGCTTTGCTGGACGGCTGGTGGTCTACAAAATTGTCTACATGTTCCTCTTCCTCCTGTTCCTCACCCTCTTCCAGGTGATGACCTTGGAGCAGAGCAGTGCCAGGATTTTTAGAGATTAAGGGGCTGAAAAGGACAAGGAGGCAACGAAGGGGGAGAAAACAGGGAAAGCCACCTACTTTTTGCCTCATCCCGATGAACTGCAGATTTGTCCCTAGTGTTCCCAGTCATTGTGGCTTTCAAGCCAGACTGGTTCATCTGGATCCCTACTATTAGCCTTCTGGGAATTGGGGAAGAGGAGAATTTTACCCAAGCACTTCTACCTTAACTCTGAAACAAAAGTCCTGCAATGCGAACAAGGTCCATTCATCAGATGGGGTAGCCATCTTCGTACCTGTTCTAAGATACCTCTTGGGTCTCCTGAACAAGTACAACAAATTGGAGTGGGTGAAATGCACTACTGTGTGAAAATGACTAGATGTTTCTCTTTATCCTCCTCTGCCCCCAACTTCTTCTGCAGGTTTACTACGATCTCTGGAGGAAACTCCTGAAGGCCTTCTGGTGGTTTGTGGTTGCTTACACCATGCTAGTCCTTATAGCTGTTTACACCTTCCAGTTTGAGGACTTCCCCATGTACTGGAGGAACTTCACCCACATGACCGATGAACAGTGAGTGGAGCCGCAGCTTTGCAGCCCCAAGCCCTATGGATCTGTGGATGAGGGCTCCTTACCTGGTCTGGGATCTTCTAAGTCAGGGGATAGGTTGAGATAGATCTCTTGTTGGTTTCAAGGAAATCAAAACACTCTCCTTTTCCCAGGTAGACCATTGAGACGCTCAGATCAACTTAAGAGATTTGAATGAATTGAATGCTTTCAAATTGATTTGTCCATTCAGTAGACGATTGCACATAGGTCAGGTCCTGTCTGGTCAAAATCAGCTCAGTTTGACCTCAAGACTCAGAAGATCCTTCCTTCCTTCCTTTCTCTTTGTCCAGACTGGGTGACCTTGGCTTGGAGCAGTTCAGTGTCTCAGAGCTCTTCTCCAGCATCTTCATTCCAGGCTTCTTCCTGCTGGCCTGCATCCTTCAGCTCCACTACTTCCACCGACCATTCATGCGCATCACCGATCTGGAGCGCGTCACCTCACCAGGGTATGTCCGTTGCTTTCAGGTGGGTCGGTCCCGGCTTCCTGAGCCAGCTTTTAATGAATGTGCTGGTTGGAAGAGAAGGAAGTAAGTCAGTCTTGGCCGCTGCCCAGATCTTGTCATTCTAATCCCAGGGCGTCTTGCGGACTCTGAATCCTGCTGGTGTTCTTCTTGATTTTAGGAAGGGAGAGATTAGTGGAAGCCAGGAGCTGCTCCAGGCTGAAGACCCTGAGCCAAATGACGATGTTGATGCCTCTTCTGAAGGTAAGGGGAGAAAGCTGAAGAAGAAGGCCTGCTTGAAATGAAATAACTCTCCATTAGAAGAAAAACCAGTTGGTGGTCAACAAATTGTCTTCCTGGAGGGTGAACCTTCTGGAGAGATCCTTTTCCTCCTATTCCTCACCCTCTTCCAGGTGATCAGTTGACCTCCACCATCTCCACCATCCAGGAAGAGAACTAAACTTGTGGAGCATAGACTGATTTCCCTTTGAATGGAGAGTTATTTCGTTTGAAACTGGCTTTATCTTTCACTGGAGTCTTTGGGGAGGGCAAAGCCTTCTAAAGAACCAGACTTGGTGGAGTCTAAATATTCCCAGCTCTGCCTCCTCCTCCTTTGCCTCCCACAGACGGGGTGCCCAGCAAGTGGGGCCTGGTGCTGCAGCGTCTCTCGGTGTTGGGAAAGAGCTTCTCAGACATCCTCGGCCGCATCCAGGTCTTTGTCCTGCGCCTGCTGGAGCTGCACGTTTTGAAGTTGGTGGCTCTGTACATCATCTGGGTTGCTTTGCAGGAGGTGAGTCCTAGAACAATGACAGAACCCGGGAGGGGAACTGCTGATGGCCGAGGGTGGGGCTTGATTTAGGCAAGACACCCCCCCCACCCCCAGGTATTAAACCGTTTGGCCTTTAAAGTGGCAGCTCAGAAAGCCACAGGTGCCTGTAAGATAGAGGAGAGGCAGCCTGCAAAACGGTTCCTCCCATGAATTAAATGCCTGCAGAATCTCCATATTGAGCATGTTTTGGTCACTGAGGTGAGATAGCCAGGAAAGGCAAAGGATCTGCTTTGGCCCACAGAGGTGGTAACTGGTTGTGTGCAAAGGTGTGGGCCATGCAGAGCCCCAAATCCCCTTTCAGGCTGCAGGAGTCTTACCTGGACACATCCCTCAGCACCAGGATAACCTTCCCAGCCCTTTGCTGCCCTGTGAGGAACTTTGTTTTTTAAAATTAAAGGAAGGTTGGTCAACTCATCAGAACATTGTCTGCTGGCCTCCCCTGCACAACCCAGAGTTCCAGCTGTTGTGTGCATCCTCTTTTTTTGTTTTTTTTGTTTACATTTATACCCCGCCCTTCTCCGAAGACTCAGGGCGGCTTACAATGTATAGGGCAATAGTCTCATTCTATTTGTATATATTTACAAAGTCAACTTTGTCCTCTCCCCTCCCCAGGTGTCGGTGATGAACTTGCTGCTGGTGGTGCTGTGGGCCTTTGCGGTGCCCTACAGCCGCTTCTGCCATATGGCCTCCTGCCTCTCCACCATCTGGGCCTGCATCATCATCGTCTGCAAAATGCTGTACCAGTTGAAGATCGTCAACCCACAAGACTACGACAAAAACTGCAGCTTGGTAAATGCGCCCCCCCCTTAGACCCAGAAATGGGGGGAGAGGGAAGCACCTTCAAACCTCAGGATGCATGCGTGGGAGACAGTTCCAGAAATAGATAGGGAAGAGGAAAAAATAGTGGTTACCGGGGAAATGCTGGCTGATGATCAGATCAAGAGTTTATACTCTCTCCTAACCTCCCGGGAAGAATGGTGATTCTGTTGACGGCATAACTTCTTCTGATGTGTTGCATTACAGTATAATTCCCTTTTTCCCTCTAGCCTCTGCTCAATGCGACCAACCTCCAACCAGAGGAGATTGGCAATTCTACCCTCTACCAAGGTCCTGTTGACCCGGCAAATTGGTTTGGTATTCGCAAGGGATACCCCAGCCTGGGTTACATCCAGGTGCGTAGCAGATGTTCTCTCTTAGAAGGTCCCCTCCAGCCCTGAAGGAAGTTGTAGTCCATCATATCTGGAAGGGAATCTATGTGGTGTTAAGGTTAGGTGGTCTCCCTTTCCTCATCTTCCTCTTCCTCTTCAGAACCATCTGCAAGTTCTAGCCCTGCTGGTTTTTGAAGCGGTGGTGTATCGATGCCAGGAATACTACCGCAAAAAACACCAGCTGGTGCCTCCACTCACCCAGACCGTCTTTGAAGATGCAACACGCCAGAACCTAGATCAAGGCTTGCTAAACTGCATCAAGTACTTCATCAACTACTTTTTCTACAAGTTTGGCCTTGAGGTGAGCTGGACTGAAGAGAAGATGCTACCTAAGTTGTGTACAATGAAGAAGTAAAAGTTTGGCCAGTACGATAAGGCACCAGGAGTGTCGGGAGCAAAAATATCAAGGCATATGAAAAAGGGGTGGAGCTTTTGCAGTAATGAATAAAAGAGAAAAGAAAAGAAAAGAAAAATAAGAAAGAGAAAAATAAAAGAAAGGTATTTGGCCAAAGCTTCTTAAGTCTTGGAACAATCCTTGATGTCAGAGCAGAGATTTCTTGTTCATCTCCCAAGATGTCACCAGAGCAAAGTTTTCCAAAGCATCCTATATTCCTTGACTTCTTTCCCTTCTCTTTCCTCAGATTTGCTTTCTAGTGACAGTGAACGTGATTGGCCAGCGCATGAACTTCATGGTGATCTTCCATGGATGCTGGTTGGTTGTCATCCTGACCCGGAGGCGGCGTCAGGCCATTGCCAAGCTCTGGCCCAAGTACTGTCTCTTCCTGGCTCTCTTCTTCATCTTCCAGTACCTTCTCTGTGTTGGGATTCCTCCAGTTCTCTGCATTGGTGAGACTCCAACCTAGGGAGCCAGCCAAGTATTGCTGCAGTCTCCTTTCCAAGTAGAACTAGTGCTTGGCCTCCTTTCTGCTCCTCCCCCATCCCCATTCATGGAAGTCATGACAAGTTGCTTCTGTAAAATGCACAGAAAGCCAAGGGCAACTGCAGAGGAAGCAACCGCATGGCATTCCAAGTGCCGTTCTGATCCTCGCGTCACGAGGATCAGAACGTTTAGCCAGAAAAAAGTCATCCCAAACATTCAGTGGGCAGTTCCCTCCTGAGGAAGGCTTGCAACATCTGGGGAATGTTAAGCTAGGAAAGAGCTGACTTAGGGATACTAGAAATTTACCAGATTCTGCATAATGGCGAGATGTAGACACAGGAAGAGTTTTCTCCTTGACCAGAAGGTCATCACAAAACGTGGGAACTGAGAGATCCAGGACAGACAGTGGGAGCTGTTCTTGGTTAAATTACTGACTCTCCTGTGCCAAGATGCAGTGACGGTGATCAATTAGGCTTTCAGTGAGAACTGTAAAACTCCCTGGAGGGGAAGATTATCGCTTGCTGCTGATTAAAGACACAATGTCAGCACAGTGCTTGTCTGTTCACACTGTCCTCCTCCTAAAAAGGAAAAACCTTGGAGAGGGGAGATCTTGAAATGTGACAGGGAAGGCTCTGGGCTCCGGGTCCAGGTGCTTTTCCCAAGATGCCATGTTTCCGCTTCTTACCTGTCTAGATTACCCCTGGAGGTGGAGCCCCACCCTTCCCATTACCTCCGTTCTCATCAAATGGATGTACTTCCCCGACTTCTTCATGAAACCCAATTCGATCAATCTCATGAGTGAGTACCTGGAAGGAGCCCTGCTGTGTTGGTGGAAAATCTGTTGGTGGAAGAGAATTGCTTTTTTAAAAAAATTCCATTGTTTTTTTTAAAATGTATTAAAGAAATTTATATACCCGTCCAATTCACTCACAGTGACTCCAAGTGGCTTATAGGAATCAATCCTCAAACCCAATACCCCACCCCTACCCATGTGGCTGTTCTGACACTATGTAGTCATTAGTGGCAAGACAAGACTGTCCTAATTTGGAAGTGAATTTGGAAAGGGTGTAATATTTTGCCACTGGATTGGGGTCATTAAAACCTTCCTCTGTTATCCGTTGAGCCTCAGCCTGAATTCAGGAATGAGCCCAATTCAGCACCAAGGAGAGCTCCCAAAGGTTGAAGGGAAGGTTGAAGCCCTTGTGAATCTTGCCCCTTGCCCAGTGACAGTTGGGCATCTAGGACAGTTCCCCTTAAAGATGTCCTTCAGTTCTTAAATATCGTCTCTGATTGTCACACACACACACACACACACACACACACACACCAAAATTGGGCCACACCCCTTGGGATGGGAGGTGACTCGCTAGTGGGCTCTTCCTCCTCTCCAGAAGGGGAGGCATTTCTGCTACCCACAGCCACACTTGCTTTCCTGTGCCTTTTGGTGTGATGGGCATTAAAAAAAAATCATTGCTTCCCACAGGTGACTTCCTCTTGCTCCTCTGCGCATCTCAGCAGTGGAAAGTTTTTGTCAATGAGCAAACGGCAGAATGGGTGCAATTGGCTGGTGACAACCGAGAGCAGCTGGAGCCCCTGCAGGGGCAGCCAAACCCCGTGCCCAATTTTGTCAATTGCAGGTGAGAGCAGAACAGTCCCCTCCCCATATTTTTGCCCCTGGGTGGAGTTTCCTGGCTCACTTCATGCTAACGAGGATGAGTTATTATTATTTTTTATTATTTATTAAATTTTTATACCGCCCTTCTCCCGAAGGACTCAGGGCGGCTTATCCTAGTTAAGGATAAGAAAGGGTGTTTGAACCAGCATTGCATTTAGATCCCTTACCACTGGGATTAAATCAATTAAGATCCATCAAAGATTCAATGACTTTCGTGGGATTCTTGATTTGATTCCGCTAGACTCTTCTTATTCTCAGTTTTTTCTTTCCCTTTTTCCCACTTTCCAGGTCCTACTTAGACATTGTCAAGGTGTGTGTGTTCCGCTACCTCTTCTGGTTCGTCTTGGTCATTGTCTTTATCGCTGGGGCCAATCGCATCAGCATCTTTGGCCTGGGCTACCTGATGGCCTGCTTCTACCTGCTGCTCTTTGGCACCGCCATGTTGCGCTGGTCCCTGCGTGCCCGCCTGATCCTGTGGGACTGCCTGATTCTCTACAACGTGACGGTGATCATTGCCAAGAATATGCTCTCGGTAAGGCTCAAGTTCCCTGCAAACCCTTCCATCTCTCATACTAAAAGATGTCAAGTCCAAGTCATTCATTTCAAAAGAGTGGGTCCAGATTTTTGTGTATATACAAAAGATGGGTCTTTGGACTGAATGCAGACAACCCCTTTTGGGTGGGGTGTGACTCCTTTTCTGTTTCTGCCAGCTCCTCTCCTGCGTCTTCGTCCAGCAAATGCAGAACAACTTCTGTTGGGTCATTCAGCTCTTCAGCCTGGCCTGCACCGTCAAGGGTTACTATGACCGTGAGTATCTTCTGTTGACATCCAAGCAGCTGGGAGGGGACGCTTCCCTTCCCCAGTTCTGGTGGTGGATCTGGAGTATGGAAAAACAGCAGGAACAGAAGGGTCCCGTAGCTATGCTGTTTCTCCACTGATGATTCACAATGTCTTCACAGCAACACCCAGCTGTCATTGAAGCAACAGAAGTCCTGTCCAGTTACTGTTGCTTTGTCCAGTGATAGTTGGGGGACTCCAGAAGTTGCTTGTAGACTTAAAAAGACTTTAGAGAAAGGCCAAGACACACCTCGCTTTGGGCATGTTGGATGAGATTCAGCCAGCGTGATTTAGCCAAACACGATTAGGTTTACTTTGGCTCCATATTCTATAGATAGCCTTTTTGGCATGTTTACCCAAGGTTATCATTTAATGTGTTGCATAAACAACACCTGAAACCTGACCTTTCATTGCTGCTCCTGTTACTTCTAGTCGGTTTGAGCGGATGGTTGTCCTCAATCACAAACAAACAGATTTGAAAGAAAAGGTGTCAGAGGTGTCCATTTGAGCGGAACAGAGAGGGAGAAACTCCTCTCCTCTGGGGGCTGGGATCCCAGAGTCCCCACTGATGGAAGGCAGCTGGGGGGACAGTCTGGGGCCCCCTCCTGCTGTGCTCCCCATCTGAGCCCCTCCCTCCTCCCTTCTTTGCCAGCCAAGGATGTGGACAAGAGCCAGGACTGCGTGCTGCCTGTGGAGGAAGCCGGCATCATCTGGGACAGCATCTGCTTCATCTTCCTGCTCCTCCAGCGCAGAGTCTTCCTCAGCTGCTACTTCTTGCATGTCTGGGCCGACCTCAAGGCCTCAGCCCTGCAGGCCTCCAGGTGGGCGGGGAGGGGCTGGGGCGAAGGGGCTCTGGAGAAGGTGGTGTCTGTCAGGCAGTGCTGATGCAGTGTGTCAAACCACTTTCCAGCAAAAAAACGCCCATAAAATTCAATGGGTTTGCTTAACAGCCACGGTGTTCACTTAATGACCGCTACAAAAAAGATTGTAAAATTGGGAGGGTTCACCTGTTGACCCACTTCATGACCGTTATGACTGACAACCATAATTGCAGGCTTGATTACAGTCGTAAATCGAGGACTACCTATATTGTAATCCTGTACACAGATTGGAGTCAACACGAAGCCCTGGTTGCTGAGGCCGGACAGCAGTGGCCTCTGGCCCGTTCATGTGCCTGGAAGTCAGGATCGTGGCTCAGCAGGGCTCTTTCTGACATTCATGGATCCTGGTTTGTGTCTCTGCAGGGGCTTCGCCCTCTTCAAAGCCAGGATGATCAAGCAGATGACCGCCCACCACCAGGCTGAAAAGAAATCCTTGGTCCAACTTAAGCGGCAGTGAGTTTCATGGGAGGGGAAGGAGAGGAAGCCAGGGTGGGGGGGGCAGGAGTTTATCCAGCTTTCAGGGCTGGGGTGGGAGATGTGGAGCTTCTTTGGAGCGAGAAGTGGATTTCATTTTTGTTGATTTGACCTCCACACTGGCCCTCCTGGGACTTGAGATGGAGTTAGCCATCAGCTCTTGTATCAGAGTGACTCAAGTGAGGAATCTGCCTGGGGGAATCAAGGATCTCTGAAGGATCTGCAGATGGGAATCAGGGCTGTGGAGGGTTCAAAGCCCCTGAGAGGGCACCTTCTGCCCTGGTGGGTGGAGTTCCCAGGACCAAGCTGGGTCCTTCAGGCAGGGCTGAGAAAATGCCAGGAGGCGGCTGCCAGTCCAGCCTTGGCAGGATGGGGCAGGGAGACACCTGAGCATTGGGGAGGAAGGGTCTTGCGGGACTGAGCCACCGACTTTGGCTTCTGGGACCCAAAGAAATTACTTGAGGTGCAGGCAAAAGAGGATCCAGGGTGGATGACGGCATGGAGAGATGAAGCCTCTGTGCCCAACTCCTGCCCTCTGCCCACAGGATGCAACGGATTCGAGCCAAGCAGGAGAAGTACCACCAGGGACAGCTGGCCAGAGACTTGGAAGAGGCCACGGAGGCAGCCACGCCAGGTGTGAAGGGAATTTCAGGGCCGGGCTGGGGAACGTTTCTGGAAAACCTCTAGGAAGTCCATGGCTTGGCCATGCCCAAGGGCGGCAGATCTCCCGCAGTGGCCTATTCCACAGTATGGTTTCACTGGTGGACACCCACGTCACATCAATGCCATGCCGTTGTTCCGGGCAGCAGATTTTACAAAAGCAGCCATTCTCCTCACGGGAGACGCCGGGAAGTGTGACTTTAGATGCCATTTGGACCCATGGAAGGCTGAGGGGGGAGGATGTGAGTCTTCCTTTATCCTTGCAAGTCCCACCCGCCCCCTCCTAAGATTTGGGCTCTCCCTGCCTGCAACCACCACGTAGCCTTTGATTACACCCTGCTTGGTCTTCATGAAGAGTGGGAGGGCCTCTCTTCTTTCACCCACTGGCAGCCGCATGAAGCAGGCATGGCTTTTGCCCCCAAGAGGTTATGGGTTGCCTCCAGAGAAGGAAGGCCTGGGACAGAGACCGTTTGGGCCTGGGCTCGCGGAAGGCATCCGTGTGTGTTAGGAGATGGAGCAGCTGCCCCTCCGGCCCTTCCCGTGTCCCTCATCTGCCTTTGTACCCTGTTCCACAGCCTCAGGTGCCAAGAAGGACCCTGGCCAGCAAAGGAAGCGCTGGTGGCGCCCGTGGTTGGATCACGCCACAGGTACAGCCCAGCCTCCGGGCTGGCAGACATACTAACCCTGATTCATCCTGCTGGCTCTGTCGGTAGAGGCCATTGCAATTGCTAACCATGGTGTCATCTCAATCCGTCCATCTCTCAACCCATCTCAACTCATTCTGCATGCCTCTCTCTGGATGGGCCTGTCTCTCTTCCAGGGTCTTCCGGCCATCTCTTGCATGGGCTGCCTTCTGGAGTCTCTTGCTGCCTGGGTCCTTCCAGAGACCGCTGCAGCTGCAGACCTCATCAGGCATCAGAACCCTGGTTGCTCGTTTCAGGGACCCTGCGGGGATCATAGCTGAGACCTTGCAAGGAGCCCCAGTTGAGGCTCTGAACCGCATGCAGATCCCAAACTCGGACCTGAGTTATTTGGTGGGTTATCTGGAAGCTAAACAGCTGTCCAGACTAGCTGGTTCCCACCGGAGCCATTCTGTGGCTGGTTTGGGTGTGGCTTAGCCAGCTGGGCCTTAGTCAATACACTGAGATTAAATCATTCCTTGCTTGTAGCTTATAGATGGGTGGAGCACAAAATGGGCTTGGATCGTTGCTTATTTGTCAGCCCAACTAGGTAGAGCAGACTAAGACTCCAATACCAGGTAGATCAGTCCTACTCTTATTGTAAAGCTATAGTAGCAGAATCTTGCAAGTCAGAATGTGCTTCCCCTGCCTTTATCTTTGTGAGAACTAGGATGGGGCTCATCTGAAACATTTTCTCACATTACATCCGTGCCCTGGGCTCAGTCCCCTCTTATCTGGCCATTGCCTTGATAGTACCTCTTCCTCCATCCATCCAGGACATTCCCACTGTCCTCTACACCTGCCTTAGGCGTGTTGGCTGAGCCGGACCACCAAAAATTGCTGTGAAAGGCTTGTTTGCTTTGGCAATGCATGCTACAGATACATCCTTTTTGGAGTGTTTAGTGAGCATTGTCCTGTAGTGCAGTGTTTCTCAACCTGGGCAGCTGGGAATTCTGGGAACTAAAGTCCATGCATCTTAAGGACTCCAGGATTGAGGGACAATACTTTATTGAGTGATAAGGACTCTGCCTGGTGGACAGCTGGTGGCTGTTCTCCTCCTCCATCGCTTCTTATGCCTGCTAGGGCGGGGGGGTGATGGTGGTGGTCTCTGCATGTTTTTGTTGCCTGGGAAACATTTGCATCTTTTTGACTTTCTCTGCTTTTCTTTTCTTCCCTCTAAGGAAAACCACATTCTGTGGAGGGCAGCCCCACATCGCCTGCTGTACTTTCCCCAGAGGAAGTAGCCCTTCCTTCTCGGGTGGACGGAGGCTGCCGGGGGAGGCAGGGCCATTACAGGGGTAATGAGTTTGGACGAACAGAATGGGGCAGCGGGAGCCGATTCCCTTTGGAAAGAATCTTCCCCTCTGCTCACTCGAATTCCCTTGAAGATCCAGCCACAGAAGTGGGGCCTTCCGTGAATTGCCCCTCCCCCCAGGAACATCCCTCGGAGCTCACTGGGTTTTACTGGGGGCGGGGGGGCAGGGTTCATTTGCAAGCCCCAGGGTGTGTGTACCCATGCATTTAGGGCAATATTTCTCAACTTTGACAACTTGAAGATGGGTGGACTGGGGGGATTCTGGGAGTTGAAGTCCACCCATCTTCAAGCTGCCAAGGTTGAGAAACACCGTTTTAGGGCCTGCAGCGTCTTGCCTTATTGACAAAGCAATTCAAGGCAGTTTCCCAGCCGAAAGCTCAATGTCCAAGATGCCAACGAACGGCCCAAAGCATCAAATCCAAAATTCACAACTGCAGCAAAAGAGCTGAAAGGAGAATGCCGTAAGGTGACCGGGGGGGGGGAGGGTAGCTGGAGTTGATTTGGTCTGTTTTGACTCTCCACCGTGAGGACAATTTAGGAAGAGCCAAGTCCAAAGCAGCCTTTTGCCCAGATGCTCTGGCTGGTCACCTGTGCTGTGGCCTTGGTCTGGAGGAAGACCCAGAGCTGAGAAGAGCCCCTTGTCGAACGCAGACGGTCCTTATGGGTCTTGAGGCTCAGCTCCTCTGAATTGGGTTCTTGCGGTCTTTGCTGCCCTTGTTTCCTGTCCTTGACCTCTAGAGTGGCCCTTCTCTGTACATGCCTAGAGGCACTCTTGTCTTTCTGTCACTTTTCCTGCATGTCTGTATTCTCGAGGGAGCCGTGGCCTTCCCCAACCCATGTGGGGCTGTTGAGGTGGGGGGGGGAAGGAGGAGAAGGGCATTGACTGACTTTTGCTGTGGGGCTTCTAGTGCTGCACTCGGGGGATTACTTCTTGTTTGAGACGGACAGCGAAGAGGATGAGGAGTCACCTGTGGAAGATCTGAAGCCCCCAAAGCAGAGCGCCTTCCAGGTGAGGAGGGGGTAGGAGATTTCCCCCTACAAGGCCTCAGGTGGGCAGTATGGGTATTACTGACCGCCTGGAATGAATTTATAGGAAAGATAAATTATTATAAAACACATACAAGGTACAAAACCTTCCTAATTCCTTTGTAGTTGGGCTCACAGCTGCTGGATAAACGAATATATCCGTCTTTTTAAAAGACCATTTTCCTGCTCCCCAGGAACTGACAGGCTGCTGCATGAATGCCATATATTAATAAGAATGCCCTCTGCACATGCTCCAGGTGGCTGTGTCTTCTCATTCCACCTGCTTGAGATGCTCCTTGGCAAAGGTCCTGAGACTTCTTCAGGCAGGAAACCCTGTGCCATCCAGGGTCCACTAAGTCCAATCGTCCTCAGCCAACACCACGCCTAGCAAGGAATTGTAGAGTTGTCTTCCAAAAACTTGGAATCTCAGGGTTGTCTGTCCTCAACCCTGCCCACCTGGTGATGTCCTGAGATGGTTCTCCTGGTGTTGGACCTCCTGCTTCTGGGATGTTCTCCAGCAGTTGAATGAGGCAGACTCAATCTCTCCTTCTGTCTTCTGTCTCCAGCTGGCCTACCAGGCCTGGGTCACCAGCACAAGGACTGTCCTGCGTAAGCAACGGCGCCAGGAGAAAGAGGAACAGGAGACGGATCCAGCCGAAGGTCCCTCTTCTCCAGGTGAGACCTTTTCTCCAAAGCCAGCTGGTTCTTCCTGCCAACTTTCAGGACATTGGTGGCCATGGTGTGTCCAGCTGAACACAATCCGTTGGTTTCACCAGTTCTCCCTCTTGCAGGTGAGGAGACCCAAGAGGAAGCTCCGCCAGGTAAACTGCCAGATGAGAGAGGCAGCCAGAAGGAGGAGGAAGAAGAGGAGGAGGAAGAAGAGGAGACAAGTCCAGGTAGCTGGAAGGCGAGGCTGACAATGGAAGGGAATGCCGCCCACCTTCAGTTTCCAATTCCTTGGGACTCAGTTATTTTAAGATGTGGGGAGTTCAATTCCCAGAATTCCTCAGCTCCAAGTTTACAACCTTTTTTGCAGTGGTCATTAAGTGAATGCCATTGTCTTGGAGCAAACCTATCTTTCACTTTGGAGCAATTTCCTGAAAACCAGATGTAAACATCAGTTTTCAGCAGAAATGCCATAACTTGTTTCCAGGTGACTGGGGATATGTTTGTAAATGCAGAGAGATTGGCAAGCACCCAAAATGCGGTCGTGTGACCCGGGGAGGCATCATAATTCTGAAACCAGATCGTAACTACCTTTTGGTGGTGGGGAGGGGGTCTGTCATAACTTTGACTAGTCACTAAGTAACTGATCACAAGTCCAGGACTACATGTACACAATTAACTAGGAACTTGCAAAGGGTTTCCAGCTTTCAGAAAGAGATAGGCCAATTGAACAGACTCCCTTGTAAGAGGTGGATCCTCCATTGTGCAGGTGCAGTTTGCTGCAAGCAAAAGGAGGAGGGTATTTTGGAACAATTAACCAGTGGAACTTCTTGCTTCCAGAAATTGTGGGTGCTCCAAAACTGGAGGTTTTGAAGAAGAGACTGGACAGTCATTTGACTGGAATGGTGTAGGGTTTCCTGCTTGAGCAGGGGGTTGGACTAGAAGACCTCCAAGGTCCCTTCCAACACTGTTATTCTATTATGGGCTCCCTTTTCTGCCTGGAGATTTTGCGTGTTACCCAGGTTGGTCTTTTCTCAGGGAAGAGCAACGTTCTGCAGCGGGTGCTGAATGCCCTGCGCTTCCTGTGGGTGCTGTGCCAGGCCACGGTGGACGGCTTGACCCGGTGGCTGAGGGCCCTCACCAAGGACCATGAGCACCTCTCCACCATCCTGGGCCTGGAGAGGTTTGTGCTCACCCAGCAGCTGGATCAGGTGAGCGCCCGTTAGCCAGGCTGGGGCTGGGTTGGAGGGGAACTTGGCTTGCTACAGTAGACCCATTCCTGTCCCATCCACGCAGGCAGAGGAGGTCCAAAAGGGCATCCTGGACAGGTTATACCAGCCGACCCCGCCGGCCGACAACACCTCGCAGGACACAGCCTTGCCTGGGACGGCAGCAGTATCGCCCAACAGCATGGCTTCCAGGCAGGTGCATATGGGGCCGGGGAGGGGAAGCCGGAAAGCAAGGACTGGGGCAGCTCTGCCTTGAGGCATATGGGATTGTGGGCCCAGAGTCTGAGCCTGCTCCCTGTAGGGCCCAGGAGTTGAGGAAGGAGCACCCCTGGAAGGATAACAGGGCTACTTTCCCAGGAACAGAAAGCGGGACCAGTTGTGCCAGGTCAGCTCAAGACAAACATCCTGTCTTGGGGGTGGACCTTGAACGTGCATCTCCCAGGCTTTCTTCTCCACCACCACCACCACCATCATCCTCATCATCCTTTTCCCCTCCGTCATCTTGCAGCCCTGCTTCCGGGGCAGCTGCTACGATAGCTGGGTGGTCGATGCCTTTCCTTCCCTGGAGGCTCTTGACAGCCATCTGCTACGAAGTTGGCAGTTCAGTCTCCGGTACTGCTTGAGATGGATGACCTCTTTAGAGTCCACCCAGCAGCAGGCACAGCACAGCACACCAAACCTGAGCAGTTTCAGGCAGAGTTAATTTTCTTAGTGGCTCTGATGTTAGGAGTACCAGCTGGTGCAGTTAGTTTTCTTCTGGTGTAGCATGTGGTGTGAATGTCAGTGGATATTCTCAATCATCCAAGTCGTGGTTGTCCCAAAAGTATTTTTCTAAAAGGCAACTGGACTTTGGTTTTTTCCTTGAAAACTTTTTGCTTCACGTTCAAGAAGCTCAGATGAGAAATGAACTGAAGAAGCTTCTTAGATGAGAAGTGAAATGTTTCCATTTTTGGGACAGACATGTTGTGTGAACTGGGAAATAAGGTAAATTCAGTCAAATTCTTGTTTGAAGAGGATGTGTGACCCCTTTTATGCTTCCACAGTGGCTGCGACGGGGCCGAGGTTTTCAGTGCTGACAGCACCGGCTACCACTCTCGAAGCGCCAGCGAGGAGCAAATTCCAGCCGTGGATCTTCCGGACAATGCAGGACTCCTTCCCAGCAACTCCCAGGAGCTGCTGGCTTGTGCTAAGAGTCGCCCCAGAACTGCCAGTGAATTGCTACTGAACAGGTATTGTCTTGGGCAAGCAAAGGCACCACACTTTTCTTGGCTTCTTAGGGTCACGTGTGCCAAGGCAGACACTTCCATCAACATCACCCGGTTAAAGATTCACAACTTCAAAAGTTGACACGGAGTTTAGCTGGCTGGGGAATTCTGGGAGTTGAAGTTCACAAGATTTAAAGGTGCGAAGGTTGGAGAAACCTTCTCCAGAAGATACGTAGGAATTCCAAAACTGTTATTCCATCAAAGGATGATGTAGTTATTGATCCCTGGAACATCTTTGATAGGCAAAGGGGATAAAAACAGTATTTCTGTCATCCAACCAGTGGTGGGTTTCTACTAGTTGGCCCGGGTTCAGGTGAACCAGTAGTGGGAAGCTCCGCCCACCCACCTGGATGTCATCACGGATGCTCTGTGTATGCGCAGAAGGGCCACACCCGAGCAAAGCAAGCGCGCACACACATACACAGTCACAGTTCCGAACCAGTAGTGAAAGTAAATGGAACCCACTACTGCATTGAACATGTTGGGATTTCAACTCGCAGAGTGGAACACTGTGGGAGTTGCAGGCTCAGCATAATGCATGCAAAAGCTCAGTGAAACATGGATGGTGGTGGGCGTGGTGATTCCAGCTTGGAGCAAGTTTGCTCCCGGTCGTAGCTTTTTCTATCTGTTTCCACACCCCCACCTGTCCCTTCCGTCTTCTAGATGTGTCTCTTTCGAAGAACTGGAGGAATCCGAGCAGTTCTACCGTTCCCAAAACCGCTTTGTGCAGCTGCTGGTAGCCTGTTACCACTTTGTGGCTGGGCATTCGGACCTGCTGTGTTACTTCATCATCATCCTCAACAACATGGTCACGGCCTCGGTCATCTCAATCGTCCTGCCCATCCTCATCTTCCTGTGGGCCATGCTGTCCATCCCACGGCCCAGCAAGTCCTTCTGGATGACGGCCATCGTCTACACGGAGGTGGGACCCTTCTTCAGCTGCGGGTGGAGGAAGCCTTTAAAGCTAATTTTGATGGGGAGAAATGGCTTTAGCACAGCCTTTCCCAGCTTGGCAAACTGAAGGTGAATGGACTTCAACTCCCAGAATTCTCAGCAATGGATATGCTGGGTGTGGAATTCTGGGAGTTGAAATCCATTTACTTGGAAATTGCCACTGTTTTCTCTCACTGGATGCCCGCCTGGTATGTTGGACTGCCTCTATTCCTCTACTAGCAAGAACTGGAGCCCACCATGGTACCCCAGAGGGGGCTGGCTTGAGGGACTCTGGCTTAGGGTACTCCTTGGTGTCGGGGAAGAACAAAGCATAGCTGCCCCCAGAAGAAGAAGTTCAGCAGGAACTTCCTTGGCCGCTTTGCCAAGTCTGGAAGGGCCTGTTCGGGAGAGACCAAGGTTGGGCCACAAGGGCTGAGGAGCCTGGCTGAGTCTAGCCCGTTCTCTGGACTCATTCTGATGGTTGAGAGTTGAGCCTCCTTATTCAGAGGCAACGTATCTTTAGCTGTTGGGTTTCGGATAATGAGGAAAGAGGTTGCCTTCCACCATTCCTTGTGAGAAGACCCTTCTGGTAGATAATCAAATGCCGGAGAACCAAATCTTCACTCTTGCTCTAGAGTTCTTCTCCCCTGGATTCTTCTCGCACAGGTGATGGTGGTTCTCAAGTACCTTTTCCAGTTCGGCTTCTTCCCCTGGAACAGCTACACCACCATGGTGCGCTATGAGGGGAAGCCTTTCTTTGCCCCTCGCATCCTGGGCATTGAGAAGACTGACAACTACATCAAATACGACCTGATCCAGCTCTTAGTGCTCTTCTTCCACCGCTCCCTGCTGCTGGTAAGAAGGAACCCGGGCTCTGGAAAGAGAGGCCCGAATTCCCAGCTGGGCTGGGAGAGCAACCTTGGATGAGGCCAAGGGACATCTGGCAAAGAACCTGAGATTTGGGGAGTTGCTAGGAATCACAGCAAGAGACTCAGCTGGGGTGGCTTAGACTGGTTTCTCCCATGCTTTGCTGTGTCTGCAGCACACCCTTTCTGAACGAGTTGTCCTCTCCAGAGCTACGGCCTCTGGGATCACGAAGAAGACCTGCTGGCCAAACCTCAGCTGGAGAGAGAAGAATTGCCAGACACGGCCAAAGAAAAGGAAGAGCCGGAGCCTTCGGCATCGGCCAGCCCCGAAGCAGAGAACGTGGTGGTGATGGAGGAGAAGACTGAGCCAGAGGTGCAGAAGGGCATCCGCTCACGGTTCAGAAAGAAAAAGGAAAAGAAGAAGCAACTGAGCAAACCTCTGGACCATCAAAGGGAGGAAGGTACCTAATGGCTGCTGCAGAAGGCGCTGAAAAGTGGGAGGGCGGCACATTGAGTTTATTTACTTAATTCAATAGTTGTAATAATTCCATTGATTTATGTGGCCCTCTGGGTCCCGTTAGAGGACACAGATTAACTGAGAGGACCCCCCACCCTGGTAGACCCTGTGCCAAAGAGTGTTCCTTTGCCTGGATCTGCTGGCTGGGATGAACCCAGGAGGCAGGGAGGGGGATGAGGGACTCTGTTGTAGAGGCTCCCCGGCTGAAGCACATTGAGATTGAAGAAGAGAAGGCAGAGATTGGCCAAGAGCTCATCCCACTCCTCTCTTTCCAAGCCCCAGAGATCCAGGAGCAGGAAGGAAAGGAGGAGGTGCTGGAGGAAGAGGAGGAGGAGGAGAAGAAGAAGAAGAAGAAGTCGGGGGCATCCCAAGAAAAGATGAAAGCTGCCAAACGCCAAGTGAAGCACTTCTTTGCTTCTGCGTAAGTGATGGGAAACTGGGCTGGTGGTGGGAGAGGAGGGGCAGGCAACAATCTTCGTGTGAATTCTCCTCACCAAGAAAAATGGGTGGTCATGTTTGGGGTCTTCCTCCCATGGGTTAGGCTGGGGCAGGTTCATACGTTGCGTTCAGCCGTGATCATCGCTATTAGATGGACCAGACGGGGAAATCAATTCCACAGCGAAAGCGAAGGCTGCTTGATGGAGATGGGCTCTGAGAACGGAACCTGGCAAGTCGGATTGTGCTGGGCTTCCCCCAAGTGAATGGAGGAGGTGTCTCCTGAGCCTCTTCCCAATATTCTCTCATGGCTCTGGACTGAAAACACATGCCAGCCCCTTTTCCCTGGGCCACCTTTCCGGCATATCTCCATCAAGCTCCCTGCTTCTCTACAGTCATTGTGTTTATTGCTCAGCACCCACCTTCTCTTTCCTGCCGGGCTCTGACTCTGGCTGGGCCCCTCCTTGCACCCTACAGAGGTGACGAGTCCCAACTTCCTGGCTATTGGCAATTCTGCACCGGAGCAACCTGGAGAATGCACACACACACAGCACACACAGACACATCCTCACTCAACCCTCTTCACCCCTCTTCCTCCAGAAGAGAGCGCACGTTCCAGCCAGCGTGCCAGTTCTTCCAGGACATCCTGCACAGCAAGTGCCGTGCTGCCACCGATGTCTACGCCCTCATGTTCCTGGCTGATGTGGTAGACTTCATCATCGTCATCTTCGGCTTCTGGGCCTTTGGAGTAAGTCTGGCTGTGCCACTGGATATTTGTAGCTTTCCTCAAGCTGTTACCAGTGATTTTGCTGGGGTGGTAGTCTTGGTCAACTGCTGGGAATTCTGGGAGTTTTAGTTACTGGGCATCTAGCAGGTGCCCTTTGGACTATTCCAGTAGAGCTTTTGGCCTCAAGGTATTCCAGGGCAGAGGGAGGGACAAAGAGAAGGAGAGGATGGAGCCCCAGTGGGTTTCTTTGCTGCCTGGAGACCACCCTCCCTTTTGCTCTTGCTAAGTTTGGATGAAATAGAGTGGTAAATGCCAAGTGTCTCTGAAATTCAGCACAGGGTCGCTACCTCCACCCCCTTTAAAAGCAGGATGGGACTATGCTTGGGGGTCCCTGGACAGGAGTGGAGCATCTCCTAGGGAAATTGAGGGAGGGGGGAGGAGGTGTATCTTTGTGTTTGCCCTCCTCCCTGAGCTGCTCTTCCCCTGCAGAAACACTCGGCTGCAGCCGACATCACATCCTCGCTCTCCGAAGACCAGGTGCCCCAGGCCTTCCTGGTGATGCTTCTGATTCAGTTCTCCACCATGGTCATTGACCGGGCACTCTACCTGCGCAAGAGCGTCCTGGGCAAGCTCATCTTCCAGTTCATCTTGGTTTTTGGCATTCACATCTGGATGTTCTTCATTCTACCCGCTGTCACCGAGAGGTGCGTGGCTGTCTCTTCGCTTCCCCCTGTCCTGACTTGGGCCTTCTCCTCGAAGTTCATCCTCTATCTCCCTCCCCAGGAAATTCAGCCAGAATACGGTGGCCCAGCTGTGGTACTTTGTCAAGTGCATCTACTTCGGCCTCTCTGCCTACCAGATTCGCTGCGGTTACCCCACCCGCATCTTGGGGAATTTCCTCACCAAGAAATACAACCACCTGAACCTCTTCCTCTTCCAAGGGTAACAGCTGAGCCCCCGGCAAAATAGGGGAGGGGGCTGCTGGGAGAAGTAGAGCCTGACATGGGGTCCTTTAAGCAGAGGCAGACAGGCAACAGGACCCTTTTTGGGGAAACTAGAATGCTTTGCAGCAAGGTCGAACATGCAAACCTTTCTTGGGGGGTGGGGGGGGGTCAGCTGAGAACATGGATTCCACCACGTCCTTTGTCTCCATGTGTCTCTACATCTGGTACCCCATTTCTTTACCATGCATCATAGTAAGCATCATGCGCCATGATGGTCGGGGGAAAGAGGTGGCATAGATTTCTGCAGAATTTATTTATTTATTTATTTATTTATTTTATCACATTTATATACCGCCGTATCTCCCTAGGGACTCAGGGCGGTTCACAGGCAAGTAAAAAAGTACATATAAATACAAACTAAAATAACAATTAAAAAACTTATTCTACATGGCCAAATTATTAAAAAGCAATATAAATAATAAAACCCATTAAAACCAGTATAAATTTAAAATCTAATCCAGTACTGCGCAGATAAATAAATGTGTTTTAAGCTCGCGACGGAAGGTTCGGAGGTCCGGAAGTTGACGAAGTCCTGGGGGGAGTTCGTTCCAGAGGGTGGGAGCCCCCACAGAGAAGGCCCTTCCCCTGGGTGTCGCCAGACGACACTGCCTAGCTGACGGCACCCTGAGGAGTCCCTCTCTGTGAGAGCGCACGGGTCGGTGAGAGGTATTCGGTAGCAGTAGGCGGTCCCGTAAGTAGCCCGGCCCTATGCCATGGAATTGTCCAGGATCAACCAGAATCCACCCCTGGAGGATCTGAAGATACATCTCTTGGCTCCACAGGTTTCGCCTGGTGCCTTTCTTGGTGGAGTTGCGAGCGGTCATGGACTGGGTCTGGACAGACACCACTCTGTCCCTCTCCGACTGGATGTGTGTGGAAGATATCTATGCCAACATCTTCATCATCAAGTGCAATCGTGAGATGGAGAAGGTGGGCCTCCACGGAAGGGAAGGAAGCATGGTGGAGCTGGGTCTCCAAGAGTCTTCTCGAGGGTTTCATCCCCAAAACAATTCCTGTAGTCTTAGTGAACATGATGGGCCTTCAGTAAGATAATATTTGTAGCCCAACACAACTGAAAGGGAGGCAAGGGGCTTTTTGGAGAAGACCCAGGGTCCATGAGCTCCCCTCTCTCCTTGCAGAAATACCCACAACCCAAGGGTCAGAAAAAGAAGAAGATCGTCAAATACGGCATGGGAGGCCTCATCATCCTCTTCCTCATCTGCATCATCTGGTTCCCACTGCTGTTCATGTCCCTGGTGCGCTCCGTGGTGGGTGTGGTCAACCACCCTATCGATGTCACCGTTACCCTGAAGTTGGGGGGCTACGAGGTGAGAGGAGCTGCCTTGCGGAGAAGCAAAACAACAGGCCACCCAACTGCCAGATGCTGATGGACCACAACTCCCAGCATCCCTCTTGGTTAGCCATGCTGTCTGGACATTGTAGCCTGGCAATGGCCCATGTCAGCTTTCAGGGACAGATGGGCTTAGCTGTTATAGCAGTCACAGCCTTGCCAGCCTCTGGCACCCAAAAAGTCCCATGGATTGGGCAGGTTGAATCACTCCCAGCTCCTCTGTATCTTGGGGGCTTCTCTCCACTGATGGTCCCCCTGTGGCAGCTATGAGACCTGTTCTATTGAAATGGGGTTTGTGTAGGACGGATCAGGATTGATGGTGTCCCTGAATCTGGATCCCCTCCATCTCTCCCCCTTCTCTCCTCAGCCCCTCTTCACCATGAGCGCCCAGCAGCAGTCCATCCAGCCTTTCACCCCGCAGAACTACGAACAGTTGACCAATAAGTTTGAACGGCAGCCGGTGAGTCCTAGCCGGAGAGTACGGCAGGAAGGAGGGGGATCCCCTCATTCAAGTGGGTGGGAGGACTGGCATCTCCCCCCCCCCCATTAAAATAGAAGGAAGTCCCACCATGGTGGGCTTGGCCTGAACGGGGAGGCCTGCTGACCTGGGACTATCTGCTACCTGCAGCTCGCCATGCAGTTCATCACCCAGTATGGCTACGAGGACGTCGCCTGGGCCCGCATTGAGGGCAGCTCCGGATCCCTGTGGAGTATCAGCCCCCCCAGCCGTGAGCAGCTCTGGCAGGAGCTGCACAATGGCTCCTCGGACATCACTCTGCGCTTCACCTGGAACTTCCAAAGGTATTTCAGAGCAAGGCCAGAAACTCTCCCTGGCAGGACAGTTCTCTGCCTGCTTCAACCATGGATGCCCCCTTTGGCTTTGGGAGGCTTGCCTGGAAAAACCCTGCGGAGCTCCGAAGATTTATTCTGCCAGCATTTTAAGGCTTAGCACCTGGGCAGCTTTAAGACTTGTGGACTGGAATTCTGAAAGAGAAAAGTCCACAAGTCATAAAGCTGCCAAGGTTGGAGATCCTGGCTTAGGGGACTGTGGGTGCAAAAGAGGTCCATGGATGGAGAGAGGTGATGAAGGGATCTGAAACCAGAATGGGTATCCTCCTCCTGGCTTTTCTCCCATCACCCTTGATCCTAAAATTCTTTTCCTTCCTCCTCCTCCTCCTCCTCCATCGTCAGGGATCTCAGCAAAGGAGGGAAAACGGAATACACTACCCAGAAGCACACCATGGATCTGAACCAGAAGAGTCTCGTGAGGCAAAATTTGGCCGGAATGCTGCAGGGCGCCTCTCACGCCCCTGTGTGAGTCCCTCCTCCACCCCTTCCAGCAAGACACCCGTGGCCAAGGGGGGGTCAGCAAGATGGGGAAAGGCCCCCCCGATTGCAGGGGTCTAAAATCACAGCCGGCAAAGCCTGAAGCGCAAAATGGCTTCCCCCATCTGCAAACGCTGCCTGTGTTTTCCGGCTGCTTTATCTTGCTGCGTTTTGTCCTTGTTCCAGGCGGATACCCCACCTCTTCCCACCCTACATACGGGCACCCAGTGGCCCCGAGGCAGACCCGGTTGAGCCCCTGCTCCCAGGTGAGGACACCGGATGGAAGCTATTTTGCATACTCACGGCTGACCGTTTAATTCCCCCAGTTCCTCTCTCTGAGTTGATCTGGATTCCTGGTGCTGCTTGGAAAAGAATCCAGGGGCCAGAACTCCCCCTCCCCTCCCCTCCCCTCTCCCCCCCCCCCCCGCAGAAATGCCCGCATGCCATCACAAGAACAGCCGGGGCACTTTTCTGGCTTTTAAGGTGGGATCAGGAACAGGAGACCAACGGCTCCATTTCCCTGTTCCTAAAAAGGCCAAAACCATGCCACAGACATTTTTGGGCTTGGCAGAGTGGGCCTTCTCTTCCATCTCTGCTTGTCTTTGAAACAAAATTCCAAAATTAGTGTGCAAAGTCAGGAATTTTTGTTCCTGAATTTTAGTGGCACGTAGTTTGAAGCCACAGTAAAAACTGCAGAAGGTATTAAAAAGGTTGAATGAACAGATGCATCTTTGATGCCGCGGCTAAACAGGAGCAATCGGGGCTGGGAGGACTCTAAAGAAATGGGGAGCAACTGGTCAGGAAGAGCGTTCCCAACGCCTGGATGGGCGTCTCTCTCTATAAAGCAGGATGGTCCCTTTTCCGGCGCCTTCTTCCCTCTCCCCATCTCCTCTTCCAGACGGAGAAGACAGCTACCTGGATGTGGAAGTGCAGCTGAAGCAGAAGCGAGTCCGGCCCGGGAACAGCAGCACCAGTTTCCTGGAGTGGTGGATGATCCAGCTGGCCGACTGCCAGGCGGAGTGCCACATCCTGCCCATGGTCATCTTCAGCGACAAAGTCAGTCCCCCTAGCCTGGGCTTCCTGGCGGGATACGGGTGAGTGACCAACCCACCAGGGTGGACGTGAGGTGCGCTCGGAGCAGAGAGACTCATACGCAAATGTCGCAAGAATAGGCTGACTTGGGTGCAAGGAAGCGTCGGGAAAGCTGGGCCTGAGAACCCCAGGAAAAGAGCAAGCCCCCCACCCCCAGTTGAATGGGGGCCCCTGGGCTTTGCTGCAAATGGCCCACCAAGACAGCACTCAGATGGTTAAATGCCGCCCCCTTTGTGTCTGAAATGCCAGCAGGCTTTCGTGGAATAGCTTGCAAAAATTTAACCACCTAAAAGGGGAGGGGGGAATGGTCTCTAATCTCCCTCCCCCCACACCTCGCCTGGCCATCTTGCCAAGGCTTTCTAAGGTTAGGGGGTCTCCAGCCTTGAAATGATACAAGGCAGAGATTAGAGAGGCAAAGGTTGGTTCATTCGCCTCCTTTTCAAAGCTTCCTCTGGAACAGCAAACGGCCGAGATCACGCCCCAGGCCGAGCCACGGGATCAGGGCTTGCGGATCCCAGCGGATCCTGCTCAGCCAGCCCGCTGATGCTCCGTAGGTCGTGCGAATGTGTTGGCGGGAGGGTTGCACGTCGGGGTGAGCTGCGCAGGGGCTCTACACTGGGGCTCTTTCTCTGCTCAGGATCATGGGCCTCTACGTCTCCATCGTGCTGGTGATCGGGAAGTTCGTGCGGGGCTTCTTCAGCGAGATCTCCCACTCCATCATGTTTGAGGAGCTGCCCTGCGTGGACCGCATCCTGACGCTGTGCAGCCACATCTTCCTGGTTCGGGAGACGGGAGAGCTGGAGCTGGAGGAGGAGCTCTACGCCAAGCTCATCTTCCTCTACCGCTCGCCAGAGACCATGATCAAGTGGACCCGGGAGAAGGACTGAGGAGGAAGGCAGCGCCCGTCACCCCCAAAAGAGCCCTGGGAGACCCGCAGCCCAGCAGGTGGGCTCAGCCAGATGCCGGTCCTGGACACCAACTCTCCGTACCCTGCCTCTTCCGCTGGAGGCTCTGGGGTGGGGCAGCCCCATAACCTGAGCCACACTTGCAGCCGAACAAGAGCCGGAGACACACAAGACACCTTTTGAAAGACTTTTTTTTTTACAAACCAAAAAAAAGATACCACACACACACACATACACACCCTCCCAAAACTGGACTCCTGCTTCCTTCCCCCACGGAAACCAGGAAGCTTTTGGAAACAAATGGCTGAAATGCCCAGAGGCCCCCCTCACCTCTGCAGCCACTGACCCTCCCTCCCTCTCGCCCTGGCTGCTGGGAACAAGGGCTGCTGGGAAGCTACAAACTATTTTTTCTATAGGAGGCCATTTTATTTATACAGATCTATACAATAAAAACAAAGCTGTGATTTAAAAAAAAAAGGTGGTGGGGAGTTCAAGATGGGACTTTGGGGGAACGAAGGAGAGAAATTCCTCTGGTTCAACAGCCGAGGGGGTTTGGGGGTTCAGCTTCTCCAGAGATGCCTGGAAGAGTTTTTGAGGAGAGCTGGATGGGGGGATTGCCAAGAAGGAACCTCTTTTCCTTGGGACGCTTCATAAAACTTGTGTGGGCAAGGCGGCTGCTCCCTTCTGCCTGTTTTTAGCATTTGAATCCTGTGTACAAAAATAGAAATTCAGTCCACTTGTGCATCCAAGGAGGTGTCAAACTGGCACAGGTGAAAGATCGGGATCCTTCTTGGCTCATTCTGGCCGTCGCTGAATCCAAGATGATTTCTCTGCTTCAAAAACACCTGTGGAAGCAGAGTCTCAGGCCATTAAGCCCACGAACAGTCCTCCCCCTGTTCGCCTCTAGGCCGTAAAGCATCCGATGCATCAAGTATCGTCTTCAAGCAAGAATTCCTGGATTTCTTGCTTCATCGCAGCCCTGCAAAGAAAGTGGAAACGGGCATCACCGCAAATCTGAGTTTGCATATCACTCTAGAGCAGGGGTCTCCAACCTTGGTCCCTTTAAGACTTGTGGAGGGAAGCTGGCTGAGGGACTCTAGGAGTTGAAGTCCACAAGTCTTAAAGGGACCAAGGTTGGAGACCCCTGCTCTAGACTAGGGTTTGTCCGAATAGCATGCCAATTCCTGGGGAATTCTAGGAGTTGAAATCGAGATATCTTAAAAAGTTGCCATGGGGAGGGCAGATGGAACTCAGGTTAAATGGGTGGGGTCTCTGAGCTTGCTTTTCTTCTTGCACCCACTTTGTCACTAGGCTAGGAAACAACATCAATGCACCGATAACAAATCAGCTGGGAAAATCCCAAGTCTCTTTGGGCTGCATTGCTGCCCTGAAGAAGAGCAACGCAGCCTCATTTCTTTTGGCACAAATTCCTCCAGGCAACAACTTTGCCCCCTACCTGCATTGCTGGCGCTTGGCCTCCTCGTGAATATACGGGGGGAGAGACTCCACGCAGCTCTGCAAAGGAATTGTTGGAGTGAGGGACTCCACCAGCCTTGTTACTTTTACAAGAGGTAGCCCCTTAATTACTCTCAAACCATAGCAGGGCACCCCAACTGTCACCCACAGCATAACCTGAAGTTCCCAAAAGCCAGGACAAAGTCCCAGCAAATGAAACCTTTAGCCCCAAGTGACTGCACTCATTTTAACACAGAGCTGTTTGTCCTCTGCCTGGCTGCTTCTGTCTTGGGCCCAGCCCTGAGAACAGTTGCACCCTTTCACGTTGACACATCCATGAGCCCTTCTGGTTGTACAAACGCTTCCTTGCACACCTACCAGCTCCTTGACTGTTAGACGGCAGCCATAGCAGAGCAACGGGACAAGCTGGGAGGTCTCTCTGGGGGGAAAAGTAGAACGTCAGTCGCCTGTGCTGACCAGTGGTTTATTTGGGGAGGGGGCCAAGGAGAGCAGGTGGGCTCATCCACTCCCAATAGGGCTCTTACATTCCAGCTGGAGGGGCTTTGCAGCAACCTCCCTGGGTCCCACCTCCGCAGCATCCATCCTCAGCTGGAAGCCGCTGGCTGAGCTTTTCTGAAAGCAGCGTGGCCTGCAAGGAGGATCCGTCCTCTGTCAGGAAATGAGAGTTTACAGCCCCTGAAAGCCGGTCCTGGGGCCAAGAGGCAAAAGCCTTGACAGCTGAAGCTGGGTTTTTATGCCCTGCACTGAGCGAACCTCACAGCACCCAGCACTCAAGGATTGGACATGTTAAACCAGCAGGCAGTCGCCTCTTTCTTTTCAGTTCCACCCAGCAAACTCTACTTGCTTAAGCAGCAAGTTCATATTTATCCCCATGCCTGTTTGGCAAAGCAACAGGGAGGGGGGAAAACGCGCCCCCGCCCCCAATATTTCAACTCCTGGGTTGTGCCAAGGAAGACTGGCTGCATTTCTGATACCGTGAAGTTCTGGCTAGCATGTCGGCTGTTGTCTGTTCTAGAATCCCTGCTAGAATCTAGAAGTGGGTCCCCCCCCCCCAAAGAAGGCCACTTGCCAAGATGGGTGTCCAGGGGGCAGAGGCAGAGGAGGCAGCGGGCCGGTGCTGTCGACACATCAGTCGGGACCTCTGGAGGAACTGTACTCAGCTTCTCTCCTGTCCTGGAACAGAGACCAGAGGGGGCATCAGGAAGAGAACTGGAGGGAAGCCCACCTCCTGCCTGACCCATCCACGCTACCTGCACCTCCTGAAAAGAGGACATAACCTCCCCTGGAACTAGACGCCACTTGTTTTAAGAAGGTGCTTGTAAGTCGGCAGCTGAAAGGATCCTATCTATTAAACGCAGGCTAAGAGGGTTGAGCTGGATTCTCAGAAAACAAGTTAAAAAAACCACCCTTGTAGCTGTTGCCTGGCTTGCTCTGGTTTTCCCAGAGAAGCCGGGAAATGTAACCGTGAGTGTGTGGGAAGGGAGTCGTGCCTAACGGACGCCTCTGCTGAACCTTTGCCAGGAACTTCATCCAGCAGTTTGTTGTCCTTTCCTGGACAAGGAGAGGGACACTCACCTGTAAACTGTGCTGAGGGTGGAGGGAAATTCCGACTGCAGCTTGCAGAGAAAGCTCTCTATCAGGAGGTGGATGCTGGCTCTGTCAGAGGCCTGGAGGAAGTGGAAGCATCTGTCACGGCTGCTCCGGTCCTCCTGACCCACCGAAGGGGACCCACGGTCCCTTCCAGCCAAATTCCTAATGGCCTACTTTGGTGTCCAGTCCAGGCATGAAGACGGTGGGCACCCCGAAGAGGTAGTTGTAGAAAGCGATCTCTTTGGCAGGATATTCCCGCATCGGACGCAGGATCAGGACGTCCCCATAGCGGCTGTCCAAGAAGCCCTTCAGGGAAAGAGAAAGGAAGAAGGGGAGGGGGAGCAATGCCAGATCAGAGACCAGAAAGGCAGAGCTGCTCAGAGGCAAGTGGCACCCTCTCTTCCACCACCACATCTCAGGAGGATTCTGGAACAGAGATGGAGCTAATGTAGGGAAAGCTCCAACCGGTTCATCTGGCCACAGCATGGCAGCCTAAATCACGAAGACCTTGCTCTTCTTCTGCAGTATTATTCTGTCTGTTTGGTTTGGAAAATATTCCTCAGTGGGCTTATCCTGGATGAAATGTGAAGTCTTAGCCAGTGGGCTCTATGCAGCTTTAGGTCTGGACTTTCCTTCCCTCTTCAGGGACCAGACTTGGCTTCATAAAGCTCAGGGAAGTTGCTTGCAAAGATGGACGTGTCTAAACCAAAGAGCAAGGCCAGGAATCTCCTGAGGAGACCAAAACACGGAGCAAACTGTGTCCAGTGGGCGGGGCAGCCATGAGCCGCTTTGTTCTCACCGTGTCCATAGCCAGGAAGGCCCCACGTCCCAGAGAGAGGTTGGTCAGCAGCCTGACACTCACACGGGTGCAGCTGTCTCCCACCATCACTTTCGTGTATCCGTTTCTCCGAGCCACATGCAGCATCAGGTGGGTCCTAAAAAGTAAAGAGATCGCTCCCATTCCAGCCCAAAATTTGGGATCCAACCAGGAATTGCCCAGAAAACAATAGAAACAGCAGCCTTGAATATCACAGAATCGGCAATCTAGAAGAACCGGATAAAACAGCCTTTTGACTATGAAGCCCATTCTAAGTCTAGGGGCTGCTTGCAAAGTCAACCTTCTATTGGGAATGCCTGTTTCCTGAGGCTCCTGAGCTAGGATATGGCACCGAATGACCCTCTCTGTTAAGAGGGCCAGAGGGCAAGAAAGCTTCTTTTTAGTTCTCCACTCTCAAGAGCAGAGCTCACTCATCCAGCTCCCGTTGTGGGCATTAATATCTTCACTCAGGATCTGGGCAAGGAGCTCACCGGAAGGTCTGCAGAAGCTCCTCTTTTGCAGTTAGGGATTTGACACCCCCAAAGAGGCGGGCCAGCTCTTCCGCGTGGGAAGCAAGGGAAGAGCCGGCCTCGTTCAGAACCGCCAACCGTTCCTGCCACGGGAAGCCTTGCATGCTACACTCTGCCAGCTGGTCCTCCAGGGAAGTCGCCGCATCCGCCCTCTTCTCCCGCTGCTGCTGCTGCCACCTCGTGAAAACAGCCACCGCTTCCTTGTAGCTGGGAGCCTGGTCAAGAGGACTCTGGGTAAGCGAGTTCAGGACAGAAGTGGGAAGGTCAAACACCTATGAAAGAACAGGAAGACACAACCTGGGTCAAAGGCTGACTGAAGGAAAAGCGTCAAGCCTGCACAAACTGCAATTGCTCTGACAGATTTTCAGAACTAGGAATTATATTTCCTTCTCGCCTTGTCAAGCTTAATGTTGCTTTTCCTTTATTCTTTTTTTTTTTCCTGAAAGTGACAATACTAGAAGTGCATCTACGGTATGATATCGACTTTCCCTTTCACAACAAGTTTTCTCCGATCCTCTGTTATTTTATTTCAGTAATACAAAACTGGGCAGATTAATCTGGACCAGAGTTCATGCTCAGCACACAAAGGACTATACTTGATGATAATCCTGTCCTGCCTGGGGTCTTCCTAGGATCTGCCTTTCTGATGCTCTAATTCAGTGTTTCTCAATCTCAGAAACTTCTGAGATGTGCAGCTCAACTCTCAGAACTCCCCAGCCGGCCCCAGAATTGCTGAGAATGCGAAACACTGCTCTAATTTAATTTGCTGAACAATACTATTATTATTAATAACAACATTTCCAATCACATCAAAGCAGCCGGCTGGCTAAGGTATGTTGATGCCATATCACCAAAATGTGCTGCAGTGAAGGTGATGAAACTCAGCCACGTTTACCTCCTCCAAGAACACCAGATGACAGGGGAATCCTGTGGCTCGCAGAATAGCCCCCACCTGCCTGCAGGTTTTCGCTCGCTCGTCCAAGCTCCGTCCACACACAGCTCCCTCTGCACAGTAAAACCACAACTGTCAGCAAGGTGAGGTGGCTAAAACTTCCACAGCCCTGGGAACATTCCCTGCCTTGGTATCTTCAACCATGTAAGATACTAGACTTGCAGTGAGAGAGACCTGTGGACTTGAACTCAGCCAGCCAGGAATTCTGGGAATTGAAGTCTGCAGGTTATAAAGTTGCCATAGTCGGCCACCCCTGATTTAGAAGGATCGGGTTACCTCTGATTTCAACCTTTCAATGCCCAGTAACGCTCGACAGTTAATATACTCAAAGGGAATCAACTTTGGAAATCAACTTCCCTAAGCCCCCCCTGCATCTCTCAGGAAAGTGGCCATCTTCACAAGCCACAACACTTCAGGCAAAACAAACTGCCTGCACAATGACTTCATTACCCCACCCCAAAATTTGGAGAACGCAGAGGGCTGCCAACACAAACCATCAATGTAGATGATTCCTGGTCTGAAGCGAAGTTTCTTGGCTGCTTCTCGGTTGAGGCCCTGACAAGAAGAAGCAAAGCAGGCTTTGGTTCAAAAACTTTACCCAGGCTATCATGCTTCATCTACTGGGCGCTTCTGCTGTTTGGCTGCCCCTCCTGCTTGGAAGTCTAACATACCTCTTGCACCTGCCTCAACATTGAGCTGGAAGCAAGACCCCCCGAAAAGGCCAGGAGAACCTAAAACAGTAGTGAGAAAGCATCACAACATTTGTTCCCTGTTTTTAGTTGCCATCTTGCCCGTCTCGCTTGCCCTGAAGCAGTAAAGATTACGACAGGACCTTCTCTCCAGGGTAAATGCAGCGATTCTTCCCAAGCATGGCACGGAACTTGTGAATGAAGTAGTCCTTGAAGCAGCTCCTGAAAAGCACATGAAGCAGTGTGGAGGAAAGCCCAGATTCATTGCCAGGGGAAAAAAATTCTGCACAAGGACAGTTCTGAATTATTCAAAATTCTGCACGTCACTCAGTTACCCTGTTGCACTTACTTGCAGAAGGCATCTCCAGCACGAATGCTCACCACCGGGGAGCCATCCTTGCACTTGACGCATCTGGAGTCGCAGCTGGGAGAAGAGAAAGTGAAGATCAGGTGACAAAAGAGCCTTACCAGACACCCAAATCTTATCCTCTCCTGTATCTCTCCCATAGGGAAGTTGAGACAGTGGCAAAAAGCAATCCCTCTTTCTTATAAACCAGGGGTCTCCAACCTTGGTCCCTTTAAGACTTGTGGACTTCAACTCCCAGAGCCCCTCAGCCAGCAAAGCTTTAGAACAGGGGTCTCCAACCTTGGTCCCTTTAAGACTTGTAGACTTCAACTCCCAGAGTCCCTGGGTAGACTTCAACTCCCAGAATTCCCAGGCTTCTCATCGCTCCATCCATTGGGCTGGGGAATTCTGGGAGTTGTAGTCTACCCATCTTACACGTTGCCACTGTCTGAGCACCTGCGCTAAATCATGGTTTGCTTAAGCCCAGTTGGCTGAACAAGCCACTCCTTAAGATGAGAATCAGCCTGCCTGGTTCATGCCACGGTGGCTTGTTCATCAAGGCCTGGATTGCTGGCATGCTTCCCCTCCGCCAAGGCCAGCGGGCAAGGCTTCCTCACCGGTCTCGGGGCCTCTCCCTCGGGAGCGGCTCCCCTCCGCAGCCGCCCAACTCGCCGTCGCACATCGCCGCCTCCGCCTCGTGGAGCACGGCTCCCGTTGGGGGGGGGCCTCCCCCGGCCGGGAGACCACAATTCCCAGAGGGCCCCTTCGCGCTCCCGCGCGCCGCGATGACGCCGCGATGACGCCAAGTCTCGCGAGAGCCGCGGGGAGGGGAAACTCCGGGACCGTCCCGGCCTGGGACGCGGCGAGGTCGCGGGGGCGATGACGTAGTTGGGATGCGCCGCCTCCCCCGCCCGCCTCCCCTTCCGCCATGGCGGCCGCGATGTTCCGGAGCTTGCTGGTGTCGGCGGGGGGGTCCCGCGAGGCGCCCTCCGCGGCCGCCGCCCCCGCCCCGCCGCCGCCTCACCCGCCCGAGCCCGGCGCCGCGCTGGAGGCCCAGTTCAGCTGCCCCATTTGCCTGGAGGTCTACCAGCGCCCCGTCCGCATCACCCCCTGCAGGCACACGTGAGCGGGGGGAGGCGGGGGCGCTGAGGGAAGGGGGGAGGGGGGGCCTGGGGGCGGGGGGGGGAGCGAGGGGAGGTCACGGGGTCTCTCTCCCCCAGACCCCTTCCCTGGGGGCGCTGCAGACATGGCTCCCCGGGCGTTTGTGTGTGTGTCGGGGGGGGGGGGGGGCGGGGAGCGGCTGAAGTTCCTGGATGGGCTCCTGGGCAGCAGCTCCAGGGAAGCATCCAAGGGGCCCAACTTCCCCTCTCGCCAAGGAGGGTCCTGGTTCTGCTCCTGCATTCGTGGTTTGGCTGTAACTTTGTTGCTTGTATCCTTACGATTTATATTGATATAGTTTCCTGATTGCTTCTTTATACCCTATGGCCAGCATTAAGTGTTGTACCTTGATGAAGGCATCTTTTCTTTTATGTACACCGAGAGCATCTGCACCAAAGACAAATTCCTCGTGTGTCCAATCACACTTGGCCAATAAAGAATTCTATTCTATTGTAAGGTTATGGGGGGCTGGTTTTCCCACTTGGCGCTTCAAGAGGAATTCCTAAGCCCAGGAAGCCCAAGGGGAGGCGAGGGCAGGACTGCTTGTCTTAAGACCGGAAGATCTTCTGCCACAGATGGCAGCAAATGCTCCAAAGTATCTTGTCAATTTTGTTGGTGCAGAGTTCCATGATCTAGTAGAGGGATCTCCAAACTTGGCAGCTTTAGGACTTGTGGAATCCTGGGAGTTGAAGTCCACAAGTCTTAAAAGTTGCCCATTATGGAGACCCCTGATGTAGTAGATGTGAAGTTGTTCTGTGGGATTCTTCTTGGCTGAAGCCCACCAGCTCTCCATCTTGGGAGAGGAATCCATCCCCTCTTCACATTATCTTTTGAGCAGTGTGTGTACTTTTCCCACAACTCTCCAGGCTCTGGGAGAAATCAAGCCTCCTTCTTCCGTAGGTTCTGTGGAGAATGCCTGCAGCCCTGCCTCCAAGTTCCATCTCCCCTCTGTCCCCTTTGCCGCATGCCCTTTGACCCCAAGAAGGTGGAGAAGGCCTCCAGTGTGGAAAAGCAGCTGTCTTCCTTCAAGGCGCCATGTCGAGGCTGCAGTAAAAAGGTAACCTTAAGGGCTTGTGCGCATAGGTGGAGGCAGCAAAGCTAGATAATTATAAGCCACCCTGCTTTTGTGAGCGGCCTGTCGTTAAAAAAAAAAAACACTACAGCAGGCTTCAAATGGATATCCATCCTCTCTTTTAATCCTTCTTGTATCCCAGGTGACCCTTGCAAAGATGAGATCTCACGTCACATCGTGTACTAAAGTCCAGGAACAAATGGCCAACTGTCCGAAGTTCGTGCCTGTCGTCCCAACATCCCAACCTATTCCAAGGTATTTCCTTCTTTGTGGCTTCGAGCCACTCCCCAACTCGCTGGCTTCCAGGTTTTAGAATACCTCCTGCACTCTCAAGCAAGGTTAGGAGGGAAAGAGAGAGTCAGGCATCTCTTTAATAAAGAACTGTGGATGTATTGTCCTTGTAGGTCAGTGTTTCTCAAGTTAAGCAGTTTGAAGTTATGTAGACCCCAGAACTTCAATTCCCAGAATTCCTCAGCCAGCATGCTGAACTGAGGTCCACCCGTCTTCCAGTCAGTGAGCTGTGTTGCTCTCCCTTTCAGCAATATTCCAAACCGGTCCACGTTTGTCTGTCCCTATTGTGGAGCACGGAACTTGGATCAGCAGGAGCTAGTGAAGCATTGCATGGAGAATCACCGCAGTGACCCCAACAAAGTGGTGAGTTGCGTTCATGTCCCTGTTTGGTGAAATGGAAACCTAGATTAGCAGAAAACTGGGAATAAAAAGGAAGTTGTCTCCCATTTGAATCGAGGGAGAACTTTTGCCTATTTCATCCCCCTGTTTATGCCATAGCTGGAGTGCCCTGCCCTGCTTTTGCAAACCAGGGATAATGAAACACACCTCTGCATCTGCAGTGGCAGATACGCTTCTCAGTCTGTGCTCACCTTGTCCCTTTCATTTTGCATGTGGGAGCTGCTAAAGAAATAAAATGTATCCCAGGAACTGGGTGTATTTCCCTCATATAAAATCATGGAAGTATCCTGGAGACTAAAAGCCTGCCTCCCTTTATACCAGCTTCATTTAATTGCTCAGTTTGTGTATGATCTTGTGATTGTTTAGAGGTTTATTTGATGGTGCTGTTTAATATCAAATTTTATAAGCATAGAATATTAATACATCTGCATTTAGGGTATTTCATAACAAGGCATGTGTTTTCAAAGCTGGATTCTGCAATTGTTCTGTTTTCTTTCTCTTTTTTCCCATCAAATGATCACACCATTGCTTTTAGCCTCTTATCCTGGAATTGAGTGTTTTTTCTTCTTTGTTGACCGTTCTCTTCCTCTCTCCCTTCCTTGGTGTTCCAGGTCTGTCCAGTGTGCTCAGCCATGCCTTGGGGGGACCCCAGTTACAAGAGTGCCAACTTTCTACAGCACCTCCTACACCGGCACAAGTTTTCCTATGACACTTTTGTGGTGGGTTTTGCGTTCCGCAGCATCTTATTTCAATAGATTGTGTCTGCTGCTTCCAGGCCCCAAAGGCAGCATGAGAATTGCCTTTAATAATAAAAGCAGAGCAAACTGCCCTTGTGGGATGAGTTATGGCAACATTGGAGTGGTTTTCTCTTGGTGTTCTTTATGTCCTGCTCTTGTAAAAGTGGCTGCCTTCCCAGTGGTCTCAAATAAGGTCACAAGAATTTGTTGGTATCGAGAGGTGTTTTTCTGTGCCCGCCCCCCACGTACCATTGTGGATATAATAATAGGCACAGGTTTCAAAAAATCCTTGCTCCCTTCTACTTTATCCTGCTCAGATCCCATTTGAAATTAGTGTGTCCAGTTCTAAAGGACAGTGATACAGATTAGAGTGACTTCCAAGGAAGACCACCAAGATGGTGAAAGGTCTAGAAACCAAGCCACCTGAGGGAGGATCTGGACAGGTGTACTCTGCAACAAAGGGAACCGAAGGAAGGCAGCCTTCACATTTCTGAAGGATGGTCACCCAGAAGGGAAAGGAGGCCTATTGCTCAGATGGTAGGAGCAGACCCAGTGGGTGGAAACTCAAGGAAGGAGATTCAAGTTAGACCTAACAGTATGAACCGTCAGCCAGAGGAAGAGCTGCCTCATGAAGGGATGAGGTGTCCTTCACGGGGGATGGTCAGGCAAAGGCTGGGGGACCATCTTAGCTGAGGCATATGAGTGGATTCTGCAGAGAGCAAGGGATTCTAAAGTCATTCTGAACTCCAGCCTGCCGTGCATGGAAGGTGGGAGCTCTTCCGCTCTGTGGTATGACATTCTCCTCCCTTCTTTCCAGGACTATAACATCGATGAGGAAGCGGCTTTGCAGGCAGCCCTGGCGCTCTCCCTCTCAGAGAACTGAGGGCCGCTGGCACCGCAGAGCAGCAGACAGGAACTGTTGCACATTTGCCCGACTGTCTCCCCCCATCGGAGCAACGCACCGCTCGTCCTGCCCGTCGGCTCCCAGAGGGGAGCTGCGGCCGTCTCCTCAGCTTTCGTCTTGCCTCGTTCGGTCAGGGAACCTCTTCCTCGGGGCCGGGGCAGCAACAAGGGGTGCTTCTCTTTTCCCAGTTCCATCGGACCTGCTCTGTACTACCAGTTGGACGTTCCCCACGCCACTAAGTGCAGACGCTATACTTTATTAAGACGCTTTTAATACAGTTTTAGCACCATCGGCCCTCATTCTGTTAGCGGTTTATATAGCAACAAAACATTTTGTGGGGAAACTGTAGTTTACATTTTTTTTATTGCCTGTGTCTTTGGGTTAATTCACTGGATTTTTTTTTTATTATTATTATTTGGGGGGGGGAAATCAGCATGGGAGATACTTAACTCTTGTACGAATATTTATTATGCGCTTGGGTGCCTGCTCCTTGGCCGTCGTGGCGAGGGATTTTGGGATCAATGCGTGCATGGAAAGAAGCCTTCCAATGAGGCTCGTGATGCCCAAGCAAGACCAGGAGGCCGCTCCTGACTTGAGCGTAACTGTTTAGCCGAATCTCTCCCTCCTCCTGTCCCCACAACTGACCTTGCTCATTTTGTATCTGCTTTTGTGATACTCTAGAAGTTCTTGGTGGTTTTTTTCTACATATCGCCGTGTAACAAATATTCTTCACGTTTTATAGAGAGAATACAAAGCAGTTAACCCCTTGATATTGCAATATCTGTGTTTGACTAGAAACAATAGTATTTTTATGGAACATTATTTTTCAAAGTATATTTTTTAAAGAAAAGTGCCCTGGGTTCCAGATCTTCGGGCCCTGTGGAGGTGGGTCTCAAACCTGGAGGGAAGGAGGCGCTTCCTTTGGTTCAGTTCTGAGCAATGGGTCGGTGGTCTTTTTTAAGGGTTTGAGGATTATTTGTTCTCTGCAAGAAAAGGAGAAGAGGGGGGGTTCTTCAAGTAGCCTTTTAAGGGATTGTTGCAAGTTGTTATTAAGCAGAACTGCTAAGGCTTTGTTCTCCAGGTGTTTGGATTCTGGGTCAGTGGGCCTGAAGGAGACTGGAAAGAAATAAAAGCTGTGAATAAGCTACAACCGGGGTGCAACCTTAGCGTTTGTTCAGCTGTGAATCCATCCACAGGTGTTTCTCTGTGTGTGACAACCAATACTGCAGTTTATTCAGTGAAGTGTGACTATGCAAACCATGGCTTGCTATACAAGCCACAACAGTGGCTTGTCTTTGCTTATTGGGCTTGTAGAAACATGTCTGACTCCCACGTGTTGTCTGCTCCTGGAATATGTTCTTTTGAGTCTCAAGTCAACTGACTCAGTGCTCTGGGAATAGTTACTCAGGGGAGGCAAGAGCCCCAAAGCATTTATCTACTGCCCCACTCTTGGCAGCATCACAACCCTGACTTGTGGTTTCTTTGTCAGCCAGGCTGGCTCTTGCAGCTTCAGAGCCTTCTCTCCTTTGGCATTTTCCATTGAGGCCAGAAGAATTGGTGGTTTTATTTTATTTCCTCCCTCCCGAGACCCGAAAGGGTGCAGAAACGGAAAATGTATTTCTGTTCAGAAAAAAAATGCAAGGGAATATTTGAATTAGGTTGACAATCAAAGTTTGTCCTTCACTTGTTAAACCTTTCTTCAGTCTGATAGGGGAAAAAGGGGTTATTGTTTTCCAAAGTTGAAAGATGTTGCAGCCATTTCCAGTGGTGTATAAGATTATTTTTTTTGCACTAACCTTAGGAACGTGAAGGAAAAATCTATGCAAATGTGCCCTTGCCGCCATCCTCCTCCATTTGTATCCCATGTCCTTCCCCCCTCCTCAAAATCCCCAAGCTCTTACCTGTCCTTCCTTGGTTGACAAGGGAAGACAATATAATAATAATAATACAGCATTTGATAAGGTCTCTGGGAGACGCTCTTCATTCCTTCCTCCCAGCCACCATTTGATGGCTTGACCTGTGGTTGCCCCCCCCCCCACTCGCACCAGCCCCCAACACTTCCAAAACTTTCCTGGTCCTAATGGTTCCTTTGGAATCTGCCTTCCTTAGACAGCTCAGCCTTACGTGGCCTCCTGCAATTCAAGGCCGCCTGTGCATTTGAGCAGACACGATCCTTCCCTACCAAGTACCACTTAACATTCTCTGCTAGGCAGAAGGGCAGGCAGTGAGCTCATGCAAGTGCCCTCCAGTACATGAAGGAGGGAGAGGAAAAGAAGGCCGTCCCTCCTGCCCTACTTAGTGTCCCCTTGTAGGTCAGGGACCCTCTTCAGCCCCTCCAGCTGTGCTCCCTTGGGAGAAGCCCTCCCCCCACCACCACCAAGAGTAGCTTTGCTGGAGATGGCAGCATTTCTGGGTCACCCAAGCCTACCCGGGGCCCACCTGTGCTTAGGAGGAAGCTCACTCTGAGGGACCAAGCCCCAACCTCAGGACCTCCACCTACAGCTCTTGTGCCCCCCAACTAAATACACGTGGGTAGTGGTGTAGGTATCAAATTCCTATCCTGCCCAAAAGCTGCCACATCTTGCAGGACTGTAAGCTCTCCGGAGCAGAAGGCTCTGAGGAACAGCTGGCAGAGATGCCCCTCTCTTCCCCTGCCCAAAAGGGAGGTCTCGTAAAGAAAGCTCTCGGGTTGCAAGGGAGTAAAAGGATAATAGAAGGCTGGCTGACCCTTGTGATGCAGAAGGAGCGCTCTTCCTAAAAACAACCTCTGATTGATATTTGGAACTAAAAGACAAAAATCCCTTTTCATCCCCCTTTTGAGCAAGCAGGGGAAGAAAAAAGCCCAGGGCTGGGCTGGTTCTCCAAGAAGAAACTTGGAAGAAGAGGAATTCTGTGGCCAGGTGAGTGAGCTAGTTGGGATGGGCTCCTGCTGCAATTCCCACCCTGCCTTTCTCGGATCTCGGCTGTGGCAACTTCAAGCAACCCACCCTACCCTGCTTTCAGTGCCAGTCCAAGGAGTTCTGAATCTCTGGAATTTGATGGAGCAGATTGCAAGGGGTTTTTGGAATAGAATAGAATTTTTTCTTGGGCGAGTGTGATTGGACACACAAGGAATTTGTCTCCACGTGTACATAAAAGGTAAGGAAGGGTTTTGCAGGATATGCAACATATTGGAATGTTAGCCCAAACTCAAGTGCCCTCAGCCCCCAGGATTTACCACAGTCCTGTTACCTTAGTTGATACAAATCAGTGCCAAAGACGGGACCCCGAGTCCAGTTTTCCATCCATCTGAGTGCTGGATGCCGGTTGGAAGGTATCCTCAAAACCCTCCGCACTTCTCTCGATGCATCATCCTGTGAGGAAGCCGTGCAAAACTTCGACTCTTCTGTCCATGCTCTTTTTGTGATGCTGCAGAAGTCTCTCCCCAGAGCCCCCCCTCCCCATCCTGCGCCGGTCCTTCAGACTCGCCTCCTTTCCTTTGCCTAAAAGTGTAGGGCGGGGGGGGGGGTCTGGCTCTCCGCCCATACGACGGGACCGACCTGGGCCCTGCCGGGGAGGGCGGGGAGGTGTCTCCCCACCCTAAGTGCGGCTCTCCCCCAGCCCGGCCTTTTGCACCTGCCGAGGAAGGGGCGGCGCGGCTGAGGCCCCGGACAGCCCTCGGGCGGCGGTTGGCTGGCGGTGGGACCATGCTAATGAGGCCGCGGCTTTATCCACCTGCCCGGCCGGCAGACCCACCGCCCGCCAGCCATGCCGCGCTCCTTCCTGGTCAAGAAGCCCCGCAGCAGCCGCGTCCCCAACTACGGCCAGCTGGAGACCAGCCGTCAAGGTAAGCGACACCCCGCCGGCCGGCAGCTCCGACGGGCTTTGGGGCGCCCCCGCCAGTCCCTCCGCCTGCCTTCGTGCCCAGACGGCCCCGCCACGGTCCGGTCCTATGCGGGCGCTCCGCAGCTCGAGGGTGTCCGTGTTGCTCGTCCCGCAGAAGAACCCTGGAGGCGGAGCGGGGGGCTCTTCCTTCTGACCAAGCGGGAGTGGCTGGCTGCGAGGCTCCCCTTTAAGAGGGGGTCCCCCCAGCCCTTCGGAGAGCTGCCAGAGGCCGGGAGCCGCTGGAGTTTCCTCCGCTTCGCTTCTCCTGCAGTCTTTGGCCGCGCCAGAGGTTTCCTGCCGGGACTCTGCCGGCTGCGCTCTCGGGGCTTGGAGGCTTCCCCGGAGTTGTTCCCGGCACCGCAGCTCCTCTTAGGCGGGAGTTTCTCCGAGGAGAAGCGACAACAGATGGAAGGTTTTAGTTAGAGAAACGAGCGGAAACGGGCAAGAGAGATGCTGTGGCGGAGGAGGGAAGCCGGCATCTGCCCCAACTCGGCTTACAAGCAACGGATCCAAAGATCCAAATTACGTTCGGGGAACTTCATCAACCGAGGCTGTTTTCCCTCTTAAACAAAAAGGGAGACAAATTAAGTAGGTAAATGAAGTAGGTTCAGTGCCCTAACCTTGAACGCGGTGGCAATTCTTCCACATCTAGATCACCTCTGCACATGCTCAGAGGCAGCCTCCAAAATAACAGCGCGTGCCTTGTTGTACAGCCCACAGTGCCAGGACGGGTTGTTTTGTGAGTTTGTTCCATTGCTATTGCTGTTGCGGGGCTTGAACTCACATTCCAGCCTCACTCCTCTGCCAATGGCTAAATTGGCCTTTTTCTGCTTTTCCCTCTCTGCTTTTCCTGTTGGATTTAGGCATTAGTATTCTTATTAGTATTCTTAATTCTGCCTGTGTGTGTATTAAAATTGGTGTCTGCATGCAAAGAAACAACATTGTTTTCCTGTTGTAAATTTATGCTGACTCAAAGATAAGTACCGAGTACTGTTTCAACTCAGCAGCAGAGGAATTCTGGAAGACTCAGTGAAGCAGAACAGAAAAATCAGGCATTTTTAAAAATGTAGTGCACAGTCAGGGGATTCTTGATTGACAAAGAGTTGGCAGTTTCCGACTGAGAGAGCTTGCAAAGAGGAGAAAGAGGGTGAGGTGCTCCAAGGTTACTAATGGTTTAGGGAGAGTCCAAGAAAGGCTAGGTTTGATCTCTGTTTGTTGGGCTACATGCATGGAAGATGGCTTGAACTCCTGTGGGCTGCCCAACAGAAGGGCTGGCCAGCCATCCTTTAACCCCTACATTGGTGAAGCTGGGGCTCCTACCCACCCCACCCACATAGCCTCTGCCCGTCAGTGTTCTTGAATGTAAACGTTTCTAGGAGGGCAGTCTGTTTGGCATTTACCCTTCACTTTTTCAAACCCTGGAAAAGAATGCAAATTCATCTGGAATGTAGATTATTTTCCTGTGTACCAGAGAGGGTGTGTGGTGGGGTGGCCTGGAGGTATTTAAAACATTCCAAGTGCTTTCTCTTTGGTGATTTATAACAGTCACAAGAGGGACTTGAGAATATTATTCCAAGAGATACCACCCTGGCACATCCAAGCAAGGCTTCAGCTAGGGCTGGCCTCCGTGCGCATTTTGGATCTTGGCTTTTTTTTTTTTAATAAAAGGCAATTCTTTGACCTGGTGAGTTTATTACTCTGTTTTTTCACCTGCCTGCAAAGATGTTCATCTGAAGAAGCCACAAAGAGAGGTGTCTGTTCCGAGGGGAGAGCCCTGGAAATGGGTAAAAGCACCACGCTTAGCTTTACGCAGCTTTTGTTTTCACTTCTTAGGAACAAAGCCAGGCGTGCAGGCGGTGGCGATAAGTTAAGCTAGGAAACGGCTTGCTTAGAATAAAAGAAGCAGAAATATTTTTCCTAAGAATAGAGTTTACGAGATATAAGGTGTTTAACAAAGGTCTCCCGACTCATGCTCAGCACCCCGGGCAGATGTTAGGACGGGCAGCAGTTGACCTTGGCTAAGGCTTAAAGCAGGAACTGGTACATAGACACTGCTTTCAGAGGCTGCTGAGAAAGCCAGATGGGCATCCTCTGAAATCGCAGGAGCCAAATTTACTCTACATTTGCAGGCTGAGCAAGTTTCCATTTGCAAGTTTTTGTGCGGAAGGTTAAGGAAAAGTGTCTGGAGGGGTCTAGAAGGGAAGTTCTGAAGGTGCTTTTTCAAGAGGCAACTTACCAGAATTGGATTTCCCAGAAAGTCCAGCTGCCTCTTGAAAAAGCACCTTTGGGACAACCATGGCCTGGAGGACGGAGAATCTCCATAGACATCTAGAAGGGAAGGCAGGAATGCCACTTTGGTCAACTTCTTTTGTGTTGTTTCCATCCCCAGAATGCAACAGGCCAAGTCACACCTGGATGACATGTTCCTTTTCTATCCAGGAGGCTACACATAGCCCTCTGAGGAGCCACAGCTTTGCTCCTGCAAGCCTCTCCCCCCCTCTTCTGCAGAGCCGGGAGGCCAAAGTGCAGCTCACCTTGAACCCCCAAAGTGGGGAGAAGGCTGGAGGCAGCCGGGGATCAGCCACCCCTCTTCGGGATAACCCCAACAACCTCAATCTCCCACCAGCCTTCGGCCTGCTCCCCTGGAGGACGTGCCCTGGTCTGGGCCACCTGGTGGAGGCAGAAGGACAGCAGCTGCCAGCCGAGGTTGGTGTGAGGACTGACCCCCTGGAGAGGTTCACATGCCTGGATTGCCACAAGCCCTACAGCACGTTTTCCGGCCTTGCCCGGCACCAGCAGCAGCACTGCAAGCCGCAAGCCGCAGCAACAACCAGGTTCTTCAGCTGCAAATACTGCAACAAGGGGTATACCAGCTTGGGGGCCCTCAAAATGCACATCCGGACTCATACGCTACCCTGCGTGTGCAAGATTTGTAGCAAAGCCTTTTCCCGGCCTTGGTTGCTACAGGGCCACATCCGGACACACACAGGTGAGAGTGAAATATCAGAGGAAACAAGGGGAAATGGCCTTGCACGCTGCTGCAATGCAACCTAGCCTGGAGTGCAACCTTGTGTACAGAAGGTTGTATATGCAGCACAGTTGTTTTCTAGAGACCCAGAATGGCATCACTACAGCAGTCCTGCAGAGCAGAGGCAGCTTTGGTGCACCCAAGTTCATCCAAAGATTTTTATAATGGATCATTGGCCTATTCTGCCTCTCCTGTCAATCTCTGACTCTGGATTCTTTGCCCTTCCCTGCAGGGCAGTGGGGGTCTACTCAGAAAATCACCAGTGCTGCTAAATAGCATGAGCCATGTTTAAATCCTGGTTTTAAAAAGAGATTCTAGGCTTCATATGTAGTGAGAGTGAATATCTGGGTTATGCTTTTACCTTTTTGTTGTTGTTGAAATTGAATAGTCCTTGTGACCAAAATCTGTGGTCACCAGAAACCAGACACCCCTATAGCGATGTCACAATCACTGGCTAAGTTAAAGATTTCTCGATTAGGCACAAATGTCTGGATTCTCTTATCAGCCAGGACACTTTATTGTGCAGCCCTGCTTTATGGAGTGTTCCCCAGTTTTCAGCATAGGGTATGTAACCTACCTGTAATTAGATATGTGGGCCTCTTTTTGTAGCACAACCTTTCTGGTCTTGGTAGCATTCAGTGCATCTACAAGTAGTTCTCAACTTACAACTGTAATGGACACTGTCCATCACAGCTGTAGGTCATAAAACAGGTCACCTAAGTGACCAACCCAACTTACAAACTTTTTTTGTGGTGGTCATTAAATGAACGTAAGGCTTTCTTTGGGCCAGTTGGCACCCAACCCCTGCCCCTGTGTGCTGGGCTCACCTGTCTGCCTTCCTTCCCAGGTGAAAAGCCCTATTCCTGCTCCCACTGCAGCCGAGCCTTTGCCGACCGCTCCAACCTCCGTGCCCACCTGCAGACGCACTCGGAGATCAAGAGGTACCAGTGCTGTACCTGCTTAAAGACCTTCTCCCGGATGTCACTGCTTTTGCGGCACAAGGAGGCTGCCTCCTGTGCCACAACCACCTGAGTCTGGCAGAGAGAACATGGCTGTTCCTCAGCAGGAGAAGCTTTGGATGAGTGAAGACCTGCAATCTGGAGGCTGGTTGCATCCTGCAGCAGGAATCGGTTATCTGACTGTGTGTACCTTCACTCCAAATAAAGAAGTAAAAGGAATTGTGTCCTCAGATGATTTTAAATTCCTTCTGTGAATTGCTCTCCTGTAAATCTACCTGGACAGCATGTCTTGGTGCGACGGCATCTACTGGGATCCAGGATGGTTTTGTCGCTTGAGCACCAGAGACGGTGTTCCCCAACTGGCTTCCTTCCTGGCCCCATGCTGGAGAGGCGCTTAGAAACACCAAAGCATTGTCTGATTTGGTCTGCTAATCTTGGCATTAAAAGCCGCTCACCTCCCACTTCTGGCCTGAGTTTATTATGGCTTTTCTGGATGCTGATGTATCTCTCCCATCCTTTGCCAGAGTGGATGGGAGGTCTACCTGGTGTATGGAGTGACAACATAGGGGCCTCTCTCTAATCAACTTGGAGAAAGGGTTGCTTAGTAGGATCTTCTCTGGCCAAGCCAAATCCACTCCAGGGAAGGCAGCCCATTCACAGAATTCAGGGGGAAAGCTCAGGAGGGTCTTCCTGAGGGGTTAGAGGGGGAGTCTTTCTTGATTCTCCAGCAATCCTTCCGTCTTTGCCCCTTTGGGTGAGGGCAGGGTTAAGCTAAGAAAAAGGAGACTGACTGGATGAGCTATAACACCAAATCTCAGGAATACTTTGAAAAAAATCTGCTAACATGTTGAATGGCCCCAACTGGGGTTTTAATTGAATGCAAAGGTGTGACTAGCAGAGTAGGAGTTTGGAGCAGTTAGCATGAAAAAAAGATCTAGGACTCTTAGGTTGACTAAACTGCATGTAGATATTTGCTGGTCTTCTTAGATGAAGTTTGCTTTTTCCGCCCTGAATTTCTTGGAAGGATCTGGTTGGTCTCTGCTGAAGGCAGAGTATTTCTTTCACTCCTTTCTGCCTGCCACCGTCTGCCTGCAGGCATGGGATGCCCTGCTTCCCAGAGCATCCAAATGTCAACTGGCTGATTTTTTTTGGACGTGTGCTGTGATCTTTCTGTCTCTGGCACAGGCCTGTGTAACCCATGGAGCAAAAATAAAATTAAGCAGGTGACATTTGGCAGCCTGTTTTCCCCCCTTTCATTTTCTTCTGGACTCCACGCTTGGTGTCAGTTCTTAAGTCCCTGGAAGGAATTTGCGTTCAGAGGAAGGGTCCCAGTGTGTGATTTCTCTGGTACAGGAGTGAAGGGCACAGCACAGATCCCCAGAGCCTCCCCCTCCAAGGTGATCCCCAGGTTATCATTTTTAACAGGACAAGAGGGGTCCGTTTTTAAAAAAGATCTTACTAGCAATATTTAATGATGAATAAAAGGTCATGTTAATCAAGTTTTTTGCCCGTACTCTCAATGGACTATTTCAAAGCCAAATGGGCCCCAAAATCCAGAGAAAAATTCTGCCTGGTTACTTTTCCTCACGGAAAAGTTTGTCAGTGGAATCAGCTTTTTTCACTCACTCACGTGAGCATTTTCCCCATTTTTTTGCCCAGGAGAACATCTGGAGCGTTTCCATGCTTTTGTTGCTATCAAAGACCCTACTAAGGTGGGGGATGTTTGTGCAACTTGTAGGCAGCAGTGAGGTCAGCCTGGCAGAGCAGGGAAGCAACAGGTATATTTATAGCCTTCCCCGTGGCCGGAGAGCATAAATAGGACTCTAAGATGCCTAAAGCAAGCCGCATTGTAAACTCCGCACTATTTTGAGCTGCAAAACTTCTAAAAACAGCTCTTCCACCTGTCGTGAGGAGGGCCAGAGCAGGAAAGTATGTTGCTGCTTCTAAAATAAGCCAAATGTTTTTCCCTCTTAACTTGCAGCAGATGGAAAGTGCTGGTAAATATAGCAGCAAGGCAAAGGTGGGGACTCGAGATCCCCACCTGCCGATATGCCAGCAGAGAAGGGAATGTGAGGATCAGATGAATGAGTCCGTTTTTCCATTCTGCTTAGGCGGCCTAAAGCAGGAATCACAGAAGGCACCATCTGGGCCCTTGTTTTGCTTCCTTCTTGGTCCACAAAAGTTGGCCAAGAAGAAAACTGGCCGACTCCCTCGTCTCAGATCAAGCAATCACAGCCAACTCTTAGTGAACATATAGATAGATTTTCTGCATGATGATTTTTCTCCAGTCTGGTTCTTAGGTCTTCCAATAGTAGTTTATAGTACAAATGGTACTTAGAGCAAATATGGTAGGTATGGTGTACAAATCATATTGATTGATGAAAATATAGATACAATCCCATTTCCATTCACATTTGTAAGATAAAATAAGGTAAGGCTTTCTGACGCCCTAGGTTTTTTTTTTGTTTTTTTTAAAAAAAGGTTTCTCACCCAAGAAAATACATTTGTGGATTTGATGGTTAGGAACAGGAGTGGATTTGATGGTTAGGAACTGGTTAGAAACTCTCTTTCAGAGAGGAAGTGATAATGATATAAACATGCTTATTTTATTCTTTTATTTATTCAATTTCTATAACTGCCCAACTCAAGCAAGTGACTCTTACCGGGTTCTGGTGTAAATGGACGCTTTTATATAATATAGAACTTTGGAAATTATTCTTCTCTAAAATCTTCCTGGTGTTTCCTGGTTGGAGGTGCAATGGAGGATCTGCTCTCTGGGACAAGATAACAAGGGCAGGCCCTGATATTATCCGGAATGGGGAACACCTCCCGTCTAAGAAAAGTGCCATGACCTTAATTTACGGGGTCTGGGTTAGGACCAAGGTACATCGAGTGTAGCTTTGAAACGGGAGAGGAGGAGGGTTGGCTTATGGGTGCCGAGATCTTTCCAGCTCAAGTTTCTTTTTCCCATGACAAATGGAAAAGCAGCCCTCCCCCTTAAATGCCAGCCCCCAGAAATAGCCGTGGCCGCCTCTGGCTGAGGAAGTCGCTGCGGCCCCGGGGGCCAAGCAAGGCAGAAATAGGCCGGCTCTTTCTATCTATAGACGGCCGGGCGCTCCGCGTGGAACCGAGCCTTGCCCCCCGCCCGGGTGCCGCTCGCGCCGGGGATGCCGAGCAGGTGGAAAAGCCGCGGGGGCGGAGAGTTGTTTTCTCCCCCCGCCCCCGCCACGCGAGGTCCTTGCTTTTCAACAGGTGGCCCCGCAGGTTGGCGCCTCGCGTGGGCAGGCGGGGATCAGGGTGGCCCCCGCGGACCCCTCGCAGGGTGGGGAGGAGGGAGCCCCGAGGAGGGAAGCGCGCGGCTGCCACGCTGGCCCCACGCGGGAAAGGACGGCCAGGGTCCCCTCGGGAAGAGCCCCGCGGAAGGAAGGAAGGAGGGAAGGAAGGAAGGAAGGGCTTGAAAGGGAGAGAAAGAGGGAGGGAAGGAAGGAAAGCTCCGAAAAGCCAAACTGGGGAGTCTCCGCCATCCAGGTCAGGCTTGTCCCAAAGCTTTTCCCCAAAGGCGGTTGGATTTCATGGGTTTCCCCTTGAAGACGTGTCGCTTCCAACCCAGGAAGCTGCGGGATGAAGAACCTTTTGAAAGGGGAAAAACCCCCAAGAAAGTCCAGTTGCCTTTTGGGGGAAAAAGCCCCTTTGGGACAAAGGGCGGAAGGGACGCTGGAGCTGCGCCTCGCACCGGAGCTTCCAGCCTCCCGCCGTGCCCGGGGCTGGGAAGGGCGAAAGGCGCCTCTCCGCATCGCCCTGCAAGCCCCCCGCCAGCCCCCCCCCCCGCCACGCGAGGTCCTTGCTTTTCAACAGGTGGCCCCGCAGGTTGGCGCCTCGCGTGGGCAGGCGGGGATCAGGGTGGCCCCCGCGGACCCCTCGCAGGGTGGGGAGGAGGGAGCCCCGAGAGGGAAGCGCGCGGCTGCCACGCTGGCCCCACGCGGGAAAGGACGCTCAGGGTCCCCTCGGGAAGAGCCCCGCGGAAGGAAGGAAGGAGGGAAGGAAGGAAGGAAGGGCTTGAAAGGGAGAGAAAGAGGGAGGGAAGGAAGGAAAGGAAGGAAAGCTCCGAAAAGCCAAACTGGGGAGTCTCCGCCATCCAGGTCAGGCTTGTCCCAAAGGGGCTTTTCCCCCCAAAAGGCGGCTGGATTTCATGGGGTTTCCCCCCCCCCCTTGAAGACGTTTCGCTTCCAACCCAGGAAGCTGCGGGATGCAAGAACCTTTTCAAGGGGGGAAAAACCCCAAGAAAGTCCAGTTGCCTTTTGGGGGAAAAGCCCCTTTGGGACAAAGGGCGGAAGGGACGCTGGAGCCGCGCCTCGCACCGGAGCTTCCAGCCTCGCAGGCAGCCCGCCCGCCCGCCGTGCCCGGGGCTGGGAAGGGCGAAAGGCGCCTCTCCGCATCGCCCTGCAAGCCCCCCGCCAGCCCCCCGCCCCGCTGCACGCCCCACAGCGGGGAAGAAGCGGCGCCGCGACCCTCCGCAACACGGAAAAGGGGAGACAAAAAATAAAGCCGCGTCTGGCTGCAGAAAAGAGCCCGGCCGGGGCGAACGCAACAGAGCATGCGCGCCAGGTGGGGGCCTCTCTGCCTCTCGTGCGACGGCGCCGGTGCCACCCGGGAAGCCGCCCGAGTGGGGAACCGATCCCGCTTCCAGGGACGCCCGAAGGTTCCGGCCTGCAATGAGGCGAGCCGGCGGCCTCATCGTCCGACTCGCTCCGATTGGCTGAGAGCGGCGGCAGGAGGAGGCGGGGAGCGCGCTGATTGGGCGGCGCGGCCCCAGCTGGAGCGGCGCGAGCCAATGGCGGGAGAGGGGCGTATCGCTTACCTCGGCGGAGACACGTGTGTGGGAGGAGGAGGAGGAGGAGGAGGGGGGGTTGCGGGCTCCGCTCCCAGTAAGAGCGGACTGGGCGGACTGGGCGGACTGGGACGGGAGCGCGAGGGCTGCGCAGGCCGGGCCGGGGTCCTGCTGAGGAGGGGAGCAGCGGCATCAACCGGCGGAGGTCCCTGCAGCAGCCGCAACCATGAATCTGCCCGTGGCCGGAGAGAAGCGGCCAGCTCTGGTCACCTGCACGGCGCCGGTCAACATCGCGGTGGTCAAGTACTGTGAGTAGCTGAGTGGAGGCCCCGGAGGCGGTTTTCCAGGAGGGCTGGTGGTGGTTAAGGCGGCCTGGATGGGAGACCACCAGGAGATCCCCAGTCAGAGCTGCAGGTTGGATCAGGAGGTGGAAACGCAGCCTGGGGGGGGGGGCAGGGGGGCAGCTGATCGAGGGGGCTCCAAGAGGCTTTTGCTCTTGTTATGGTGAAACACTTTTCCCTGCAGGAACCCCAAGGAGGACTGAATCTAGGGCTCAGGAAGAGCAAGGAGTGGGAATAGATGATGGGACAACTTTATTCCCCTCCCCCCCCAAATAAAACGAGCCTTCTTGCAGAAGGCTTAAAGGGGGGCAATTGCTCTTACAAACACGAGTGCCAAATAAAAATAGGGAGAAACTGATGTCTTAGGCTGCAAACTTCTATACCTCCTTCAGAAGGAAGAAATGTGCCTGAATCTGAGCACACAGGATGAATTGGCTAGAGGGAGATAGATGTGAGCCCGGTTGAAATGAACCGGCTTGCAGTTCTCTGCATTTTTATTTAGAAGCAGATCCACCGAGTATTTGTTTGTGGAATGTACCCGTAGCCTCTGAAGCAATATGTGGAACATCTGGTTTTCCACGGTAAACCCGAATTGGTAGATCAGGAGAGGGAGGAAGATCCTTCACAAATAATAGGCTTGTCTGCAAGCTGTAATTAAAGGCCAGCCTGCTGGCAACCGAGAAAACAGGTTGGAGCAGCTCTGTCAGTCTCCTGATTTATGAGGTTCTCCATCCATGGCAGATTCAGTGACTTGCCCTCCAATGCTCAGTTTGTCCCCGGTTCAAACATTGTCCTTCTTTCCTCGTGCAGGGGGAAAACGTGACGAAAAGCTGATCCTGCCTATTAATTCATCCCTCAGCGTCACCCTGCACCAAGATCAGGTTGGTCCCAGACAGGAGACCCATTTTGTTTGGGGTGACCGACTTCTGCCAGCAGACTTAACGTGGTTGAAGGAAGCTCTGTGGCTTTAGGACAACTGAAAACCTCCTTAACAGTGGGAATTTTAACTGAAAATATTGTTAAGGCTGCTTCTGCTATTGTTCCTTGTTCATTTCTGTGAGCTTCCCACTTTGGCTGCCCTATTGTTGCGATTGCCACTTTATTCAATGTTTGGAAGCAGGTGATAGATGCCCTCACTAATGAACCACTAAAAGAGAACCAGTGGCTTAATGGGATAATCCAGTGAGGGTTGATTCATGGAAGTAAGGCCCGGATGCTTCGTAGGCTTACTCACAGTTGCTCCAGGCCAGAGTTGTGACCCACCGTGGCTTCTGTTCCTTTTGCAGCTGAAAACGACCACCACAGCCGCCCTCAGCCGGGACTTCACGGAGGACCGCCTCTGGCTGAACGGGGAGCCGGCTGATATCGAACACCCCCGTCTCCAGTCTTGCCTGCGGGAAAGTAAGCGCAGGGCCGTTCAGCTGGGCTTCTGAATTCATGATGTTTCCGATTCTTTGTTTTGAAGGACTGAGCACAAGCGAGCAGGGCATGTTTCGTTTGCAACCCAAGGATGGATGGCCACGTAGCCTGGAGCTGCCTTGCTATGGATGGCAGAGAGTGATGCTGCATAATCTGATGCTTTTATTATGAATAATAATAGTTTTTTTAAAAACGCCTCTCTCTGTAGTAACAGTAGCAAACTTTATTATGGTATTTGACCAATTCAGGAACCCAACCCCTGCCCCCACCCTCCATAGAGCCTCCTCTATTATCTAGACATTCAGGATAATAGTTGCTGGGTGAGACACAGCAGAGTGGAAATCTTTAACCATGTTTGTGACAAATTCCCCAGCCGATTGCAGACTTTAGCACAAACCCAAACCGACCCTGCAGGGCTGGCTGTTTCTGTCTCTTTTCCCACAAGCAACCTCAGCTCCCTTTTCTCTCTCAGTCCGTCGTCTGGCTAGGAAGCGCCACGGCGAGAGAAGTGGGGGTGATGAGGGCGACCCCCCTCCCCTGAACTACAAAGTCCACCTAGCCTCAGAGAACAATTTCCCCACTGCGGCGGGCTTGGCCTCTTCTGCTGCTGGCTATGCTTGCCTGGGTAAGTGAAGCTGGTCCCAGTGGAGCCTTGGGGGTCAGACCGGGGGTCTTCGAGATTTCTGGTCTTGTGATTTGGCTCCTTGTTGTGGCTGGGAAGGAGTGGCGGCCACAGACAGAAAGGGGGGGGGGAGTTTGAGGCCAGAAATGGCGGTTTCGCGGCATCTGGGCTGGGGTTGCCGGTTAAAGTCCAGCCAGCCATTCCTGCTTCCAGGAGACCCCTCTAGCCCCAGGGATAAAATGTAAAATTTGTTACTACCGGTTCTGTGGGTGTGGCTTGGTGGTGGTGGGGATAATGTGACTGGGTGGGTGTGGCCAAGTTTTTTTTTTTTTACTTTTAAAAGCATTTTTTCTACAACCTCTTCGGCTGTAGGTTGTAGAAAAAATGCTTTTAAAAGGCTCCTCTGATAATCCCAGCTGAGCTGTGTGATCATCAGAGGCTTTTTTTTTTACTTTTAAAAGCATTTTTTTGGCTGACAAAAAAAATGCTTTTAAAAGTAAAAAACAACAACCTCTGATGATCGCACAGCTCAGCTGGACATGGGGGGGGGCAGGGATTTTTGCTACGGGTTCTCCGAACCACCTGCCACCATCGCTACCAGCTCGGGCGATCCGGTCTGAACCGGGAACATTTCGCCCCTGCTCTAGCCCCCTCCAAGGTGCTTCCACCAAGCCATCCTTGGGCTCTTCTCCGTACTGCACGGTGTGCTCTGTGGATCGCGCCAGCCTGCTGATCCCATTCTCAAGGACTGCCACGGCCAGTTCTAATCTGGGCTGGACTCCATCTCCCATATGCCACAGGTTTTGTTTGGGGAGTTCTGCCTCCAAGCCTCCTAACGGCATGGCCCTGAGGGAAGTTCTGCTGTGGAACTGGCTGCCTTCTCGCTTCTCTTCCAGTCTACACCCTGGCCCAGCTCTATGGCGTGGAGGGGGACCTTTCTGAAATTGCTCGCCAGGGCTCTGGGAGCGCCTGCCGAAGTATGTTTGGGGGCTTCGTGCAGTGGGTGATGGGGGACGATGCCGACGGCAAAGACAGCGTGGCCCAACAGGTGGCGCCAGAGACGCATTGGCCAGAGCTGCGGATCTTGATCCTGGTGGTGAGTCTGGGGTCCCTGCTATGGAGACCGTAGCTGCCTAGTGATTGGGCAGGCCCGGTTGCTTAGGGAGTTGGGGGAGGCAGAAGGCCTTCCTGCACCCACCCCCATGGCTCCTCTTCCTCCTCCCTCCACGGCAGGTGAGTGCAGAGAAGAAGGTGGTGGGCAGCACGGCCGGAATGCAGACCAGTGTAAAGACCAGCCTCCTGTTGAAGGTAGGAGACGCATAGCCCCCCTCCCCCCCCCGACCCATGTCCCTCTTGGAGCCTTTCCCAGATTGCTGCTTCCCTTCCACCCCATCAGAAGCCCTGGAAATGCCCCGCCTATGGGGTCCTTGGGCCCCCCACCTCTGTGACGGTCTTTCTCCTGAGGTCCCTTCCCCCACTCGTTACATATATAATGTTAAGCTCCCTTAAGCCCCCACAGTAGTTTAATTAACAGATTCACAGAATTGGAATGGACCTTGTAGGTCATCTAGTCCAACCCCCCCACCCAAGCAGGAGACCCTCTGACAAATGGCAGTCCAGTCTCTTCCTGGAAGCCTTCTTCTCCTCTTCCAGCACCGTGCCGAGGCTGTGGTTCCGGAGCGCATGGCCCAGATGGCCCACCACATCCAGCAGAGGGATTTTGAGGCCTTCGGTCAGCTCACCATGAAGGACAGCAACCAGTTCCATGCCACCTGCTTGGACACCTTCCCGCCCATCTTCTACCTCAACGACACTTCCAAGCAAGTGATAGCCCTGGTCCACCGCTTCAACGCCCACCACGGGAAAACCAAAGTATGAGGGGAACTGCAGTGCCGGGATGGGGACCCCTTGGGGCAGCCTGGCAATTCTCGTCTTTGGCCAGCTGGTCAAAGGATCAAATCAAATCGAATCAAATTCTTTATTTGGCCAAGTGTGATTACACATAGGCATTAGACAGCACTGTCTAATGTCCATGTGTATTATTTATATATATATTTGTATATATGTATGTGTGGTGTGTGTGTGTGTGTGTATGTATATAGAAAAAAAAATTCCATCTTCTTTTATCTTTTTCTGATGCTGTGCTTGCCGACAGGTGGCCTACACGTTCGATGCTGGTCCTAATGCTGTCCTTTTCCTGCTGGATGAGACACTGGAGGAATTTGTGGGGGTGGTTCAAAGCAGCTTCCCCCCCAAGAGTAACGGAGACCAGTGAGTGAGCCCAGCTTTCCTGCTTATTTGTCAGAATAACACGCCATGAGCCCACTGAAACAGTCCCCAAATCGTTTTTAAAAACTAACAAAAGTGGTCTTTAATCCCTCCTTTTTTTTTCTTTTTTGCTTTAAACAATTTATTTCTTGATATTTGAAGAGATTCCTTCCTCAGAAGAGCCACCCCAAACACTCCTGGCAGGAAACTGTTCTATGCGAAAAATATGAACTCCGTGGTACTAGTGCAATATATATACTTTGTTAATCCCATAGCCACTTTTCTGTCAAAACAATAATCTAAGTGATGTGTGCTGAAAAACCATAGGGCAAACCAGGGGAGAAATGCTCTCGGTTCAGACTGGATCACCTGATCTGGTAGCGATGGCAGCGGGTGGTTCAGAGAACCAGTAGCAAAACTCCCCACCACCCCAGCTGAGCCACACGATCATCAGAGCCTTTTTTTTTTTAACTTTTGAAAGCATTTTTTCTTTGGCTGAAAAAATGCTTTTAAAAGTAAAAAAAAAGCCTTCGATGATTGCGCGGCTCAGCTGGGATCTTCAGAGGCTTTTAAACCCTCTTCGGCCGAAGAGGTTGTAGAAAAAATGCTTTTAAAAGTAAAAATAAGGAGTTGGCCATGCCCACCCAGTCACATTACCCCCACCACCAAGCCACGCCCACAGAGCCAGTAGTAACAAAGTTTACATTTCACCACTTGGGCAAACTCAAAAGTGGCGACATATTTATTTTTGGTAATTGGGAATCTCCATAACTACCCAGAGGGAGCAGTTATCAAAGCTTGTTGGAGACTCCCAAAATCTAATAAAATAAATAAATAAATAAATAAAAGGACGGATTCTGTTAAAAAACAAATGTTGAGGTTTTGGCTCCTTCAAAGCCATTTGCAAATATCAAAACACTCTTTTCTTTAGGAAAATGTTCTTCAGATTTCGCTGCGTTGGTTTTGGCTCCTTCAGCCCCAGCTCTTTTTTCTTTAATCACTTCTTTGTTGTTAGATTGATACGTTGCCCATCACACTATCTGACTTGCAATAACACAAATATAAAAACAAAAAAACCCCACATTAACAGGAATTTATGTTTCCCTTACCGAGGTCGGGATAGGCACAAATGTTAACCCGAGGATTTTCCCTTCAACCTCTCCTCTTAGGTTTCTTAAAGGTCTCCCCGTGAAGGCAGCGAATCCCTCGGAGGAGCTGCTGGCGGAGGTGGTTCGGGATCCTATCCCAGGAGCTGTCCGGTACCTGCTGATCACCAAGGTAGGGGCCCGGCCTGGTACTGCCACGGGGCATCAAACACGAGGGCACCTTCCCTGCCAGGTGTTTGGGGGAAAAGCAGGCAGAGAGGGGGCTCTGTCCATCCGAGTACTGGCTTCCTTTCTCAGCCTGACAGATTCTCATTTTGTTGGCTCTTCATTGAACCTTGGGATGAAGTTTGAGGGGTCCTTGTGAACTTGGTTGTTTTCTTGCAGACATTTCATTACCAAACTAGGTAACATCATCAGTGCTGTTATTTTTTATTTATTATTTATTAATCGTATTTATATACCGCCCTATCTCCCGAAGGAGTGGAGTGGAGTTTGCTATCAAAACTCCTTACAGCACTGATAATGAAAAGTCTGCCAGAAAACCACCAAGCTCAGAGAGCACCAGGGACCCCTCATTTCAAACCAGCGCTACAAATACCCTGTTTCCCTGAAAATAAGACCTCCCCTGATAATAAGCCCAATTGGGCTTTTGAGCACATGCGCTAAAATAAGCCTCCCCCTGAAAATATTTAAACACAGAGCTGGAAATCAGGTAAGATGGCAAGAGGAGCCCCGTCTTGCTCCATATGCCCCCAGATAACAAGACCTCCCCAAAAATAAGGCCAAGAGCTTATTTCGGAGTTCAAAAAAATATAAGACAGGATCTTATTTTGGGGAAAACACGTTATTCTCCTTTATTGGGTTGAAGCGTCTCTGAAGGCCTCATTAACTTCCTTCTGGGAAAGAAAGAAGCCAGTTTCCCTCCAAATGCTGGTGCTAAGTTCCCATCCAGAGCAACATTCCTGCCCCTTTTCTTGCTTATTGGTTCTGCAAAGAAAAGCCAATATTTGCTCACACTTAAAAACACTTAGAACCCATGGGCTGAAGTGGGGCAGAGGTATGGGGTTAGGCTCCTGTTTTGTTTTGTTTTAATCTAATTCCAGGTGTGTTAACCCTCCGGAGTTATCCATGTGGGTCACCCTGCTCTCTGACACCCCCCCCAGCATTTGGGAGAGCTTATTTTTTTAGCCTAATGATCAGCCCCCTGCCTCCCCTCCCCCCAGATCTGACCATTTAAATACAGATGGATATAAGAAAATAAGGAAAGCTTGCAGAAAGTGTTTGGGTATTTGGAATGCTTTTTACACTGCTTCGCTCATTGTTCAGATAGATAACAGTCGTTAAATATTATCAATATATCAAGCAATAAAATGCAACTGACAGTTATAGCATTGTTTCCCCTAACGTTTGCTTGTTGTGTCACTTCTTCCCCTTTTGTTTTTTCTCTTGGTTCAGCCGGGCCCAGGACCATCGGTTGTGGACGATGGGAGCTGCCATCTCCTGGGGGAAGACGGGATGCCTCGAAGCAGCAGCTGAGCCAAGACCAGCTCTTCTCTGGGGCTGCCCCACAGCCAGCCAGTTGGAAGAGGAAGGTCTGGGCTGATATTTGCCTTTTGCTGTGCCCCAAAGGGATAATTTCAAGGGTCTTTTTCTGTCCTCATCACCTGTTTCATACTCTGCTCTTTGATTTGGGCGCCTGGAGACTCGTGGCCCATAATTATTTATGTAAATTAATAATCTTCCATTTCTTTGATACAGTTTTGTTATTAAGACAGGTTTCTAAAATAAATGAGATCTTATGCGTGGCTCTCTCGGCTCAGCTGTGGGTGTCACAGTTTGGGGGGGTTCTCTGCCCATTCTTTCTCCTTTTATGTTCAGACTTTGGAATTACAGGCTGTCTCTCACCCCCACCCCCCAAAAGTAAAACTCCTTGAGGGTGTTCACCATTTTTGAACAGATGTTCAAAAATTTAAAGTTTGTAAAATTGACTTACAACACAAATGTTATCAGAGAAAAGATTGATCAAACTCTTCAGAAAGCAACATGGAATGTTCCTTGAGTCTCTCCCTGCCCAAATCCACCTGCAAAGCCCACCCTGTCTGGAACCCTCACCACATTTCTGACATCAATACAATCGAACATGTCCAGAAATATTTTACAAGAAGAGTTCTCCATTCCTCTGAAAACAACAAAATACCTTATCCCACCAGACTTGAAATCCTAGGTTAGAAAATTTAGAACTCCATCACGTTCAACAAGACTTAAGTTTAACTCATAGAATCATCTATTGTAATGTCCTTTCTGTTAAAGACTCCTTCAGCTTCAATTGCAATAATACAAGAGCAACCAATAGATTTAAACTTAATGTTAACTGCTTCAATCTAGATTGCAGAAAATATGACTTCTGTAACAGAATTATCAGTGCTTGGAACACATTACCTGACTGTGGTCTCTTCTGAAAATCCCAAAAGCTTTAACCAAAAACTTTCTACTATTGACCTCACCCCATTCCTAAGGGGACTTAAGGGGTGTGCATAAGAGCACAAACGTGCCTATTGTTCCCATCCTATTGTTTTTTCTTATATATATATGCTTATACTTCCTTATATTTCCTTATATATATATGTTTATATACTATAGAATAGAATTTTATTGGCCAAGTGTGATTGGACACACAAGGAATTTATATATACTTCATATATTTTTATATTAAATATTATATTTATATTATATTATTATATTATATATATATTAAATATATATATATATATATATATTTATATAGTTTATATACTATAGAATCATTTTGTGTGATGCTTATGTATATTGTTGACAAAATAAATAAATAAATAAAGGGGAGGCTGGAAGGGTTTGCTTGAAGAACAATCTGGGGAAGGAAGGAAGGCTGGCATGGCAGGAGGGCGCCGTAGCTAAAGGGCCCAACCTTGGCAATTTTAAGACCTTTGGACTTCAAACTCCCAGAATTCCCCAGCCAGCATGTGCGGGTTGGAGACCCCTGCCCTAAAGGACCAGGGCCAGATTCATGGGGACTTAGAAGAGGAACATGCGTGGAAAGAGGGCTGGAAAGGGGACCCCTGTCTCCCTCCAGGCCTTGGGCTCTCCATCCCATTATCCCCGACCATCAGCCACAGGCAGATGGGATTTGGAGTCCAGCCACGCCTGGATAGAGCCGAATTCTGGCCCTTGCACAAAATCCCGACTTCGGTGGCTCCAAGGGACCGAAACCTCGTTGCTGCTGCTGCTCTTCGTGCCGCCGCCGCTCTTTGCACGCAAGAACCCAGGGAAGGGGCGCTTCCCCTGCAGCCGCGGATGCCGCCTCTTCTTCCAGCTCCTCCCGCGGGGACGCCGCGCCGTCCGGCCTTCCCCGGACCTCCTTCCCAGCGCCGTCCGGGCTGCCTCCGACCGGCGGGGCGGCGAGGAAAGTCCCCGGGGCGTTGCTGGCTGGGCCGCCAGAGGAGGAGCAGGAAGGACGTAGCCGCGACCCCCCCCCGCCTGCCCCCTCCGCCCTGCCTTCCCGCCTGCTGGCCCGGGCGCCGGCTGAGTTGCGGCGGCGGCGGCGGCGCGATGGGGCGCATCGAGTGGGCCATGTGGGCGAACGAGCAGGCGCTGGCCTCCGGGCTGAGTGAGTCTCGCGGGGGACGGACGGAGCCTCTGAGCCCGGGCAGAGCGCGCGTGTGGCGGGAGGAAGGCCGGGCGGAGGGGAGAGGAGGGGAGGGGGCGCAGGCTTTCTCTCCCTCCCCCTTGGTGGCTAAGTTCTTGGGGCTTTCTCTCTCTCTCTCTCTCCCCCCCCCCCACATCTTTCTTTCTTGTGCTACAGTTTGTAAATTACAAAGTTTCAAATGACAAATTCTAAACTACAAAGTTTCCAGAAATTTTCTCTGCCTCCCCCTCCCCCCCCCAACCTCCGCTTTCCCGTGGGGTAAACGTTGCGGGCATTTAGAACAGGGACGTGAGTGGAAAGAGGGACGCCCCCCCCCCGTCTCCCTCCAGGCCTAGATCCCATGATCCCTGACCATCAGCCACGGGCAGATGGGATTTGGAGTCGAGCCAGACGTGGATGGGCGCAAGATCGGCCGAAACGAAGGTCCCGGTAGCTTTGCTTAAAGATGCAACCCGTCCCTCCCTCCCTCCCTCCCTCCCTCCCCCCACCGTCTGTGAGAGGAGGGGAGGAGTCCAGGTGCGAGGCAGGTTCAGGTGCGGCCACAGTTGTCTTTCGCGCGAGCTTCAGGGCTGCGTGGGGTGTTTAGCAATCGGCTTTCGTGGCCTGCAGAGACAGGAACGCATTCTTGGCCGTCGCCCTGGACCCTCAGCCTTTGACCCCATCTTTCCCCCTTGTAAAGTGGGAAGGAAGAAGTTCCCCCCCCATTGAACGCTTGGCCGGCCCTGAAGAGAGAAAGTCTTGCTTTCGATTGCAAGAGAACAGGAGGGAGGAAGTGGAACCATGAAAAAAAGGGGAAGGAAGTTTGGAAGAAGAAAGTGGGGCCATTGCTGAGGGTGGAACCAGCACGTCCTTTTGGGCCCTTTGGCTCCGAAGGGGTGGAAGAAGGGGACCAAGCTCCTTTGGGGGATGGAAAGGAGGGGCATACCCAAAAAGAAGGGCCCCCCTGCCTCCCCTGTCCTCCAGCCATAATCACAGCCCAACTTCAGGGCTTCACACCGGAAAGTGGCTGGCTAAATTAACGGGCAGGTAACCTGCCCAAGTGAGCCAAGGGGCACTGCTTTGTTACTGCAACCTGTGCCATATTCCGCTAGAATCCGCCAAATATCCCCCCCCCAATTTTTTAAGGAGAGATTTCAACATTCCTTGAAATCTTAAAAGTCATTCTGCCCTCTGTGGGGCTTGGCTGGTGAACTGGACACCCGCGTTGGCCCAGGCGAGTGGACAGGAGCTCACGCCAAGCACTGGGCCAGATCTTGGCAGGAGAACAACCTGTGCGCGGCCTCCCCTGTCGAACCTCTGCAGGAGGCAGCTCTCACTTCTCCTTTTGGCTTCTTCCTCCTTCTAAGGGGGCAGCCAAGCAAAGCAGCTGCCTGCGTTTCTGTGCCTGCACTGAATCCTAACACCACGGGAAGGGGGCAGAAAAGACCCCCAGTCCAGCCCAGTCCAGGATCCTGATCCACCACCACCATCCACGCCTACAGCTGAATGTTGCAGCACAGAGGAGCACTGCTGCCCACCCATCTCTTGCAACTTCCGATGAGCAAAATCAACGGGGAATCTAGATTCACTTAGCAACCATGTCACCAACTTAACAACTGCAGTGATTCACTTAACAGCTGACAAGAAAGGTCATAAAATGGGGCAAAACTCATATAACCACTTAGAGCAGGCTGTAAAAGCCCTGTGAAGTGGTATATAAGTCTTAAGTGCTGTTGCTATAACAACTGTCTGACTTAGCAACAGAAATTTTGAGCTCCTTGTGGTCGTACGTTAAGCACTACCTGTAGACCTGTTTCTTTTGAACTACAAGAAGATTAAAAGCAAAGTTAGTAATTTGTAAAACATGTATATCCACAACTTTCCTCTCCAGGTGCTGACAAAGACCTGCCGTTTCACACGGGCTCAGGAGTTGACACAAGTTCCCAGTTTGCTTAATTTTGGATCTGAAAAGTTCATTGTGGATAGAAAGTGAATAATCACAAACAAAAAATAATTCTCTCTCTCTCTCTCTCTCTTTTTTTAGTTTTAGTGACTGGTGGCATCGTGGCTGTTTCAGGCCAATTCAAAAGGTGGGAGATTGCAGTTTATGCAATGTATCCTTTTGTGAAAATAATTGTATAAATTCTATTCCCCTGCAGCCTGCTAGGACAAATAACACCTGGATTGCCTATATCTATTTTAAAATTACATCTGTATTAAAAGGAGTCTGTATGTTAAGTTCTGCCTTTGTCATGAAAGTCATTTGGGTGACTTTGGATCAATCATTCTCAGCCTAACCCACCTCACAAGTTGTTGTTGTGGTGAGGAAAATAAGATGAGGAAAGTGTGTTGGATATGTTTACTGCCTTGAGTTAGTTGTAGAAATAATGAAGGCAGGATACAAATAAATAAATATTCAACATGTTAGATGTTGGTTATGTGTTCGAATGATGGATGTGTTCCAGGACAGAAAGTAGAAAAATTAAGGAAGCTAGACAGCTTTGCTTCTTGCAGAGACTGATTACAAAATTTGGAATGTTTGTGGTTGAAGAATTTGGAAATGTTGTGGCTGTGAGTACGTTGGAAGAATGAAGGTCAGGTCCTGTTGGCCAAACAGGGTCCAGGAAATTGCATTTTTGTCTGTGGCTGCTATGCTCTTTGGGCTTTTCTGCAAAGTTTTAGAGAGGAAGAAGAGCGATAAAGGCGAGGCCAGCAGGAGCACAGCTAGATCACGAGGAAGAGAGCCCACATTGGGGGCGGGGGTGGGTGGGTTCACCCACGGGGCTAAAGCCAGGGTTTGTGAAAGAATACACAAGAATCTGGGCATGACAGACGGGACTAAATTCGCCCCATGGTACCCCATCTGGAGCCACTGTGGGTTTTTAGACTGGCAAAAAGAAGCTGGATGATCAGCCCCAGTCCTTGGGAATCCTGTGTGAAGGATGGCTTCTCTCAGGTTCCAAAAGACAAATGGAAGGATGCTGGTAGAAGGACCACCAGCAAAAAGGAAGTAGGAATTGTGGCAAGATTTAGGTCCCAGGTATCTCCCACTCAGCCAGCCCAACCCAGTCAAGCCTCTTGGCTGGTCAGAGGCCCCATTTTTCTTCCCTTCCATCTCTTTCCCTCCCCCCCACAAGAGATGCTCTTAATGCTCTGTCCTTGGATGGAGGGGGCAGCAGGCCTTCTTTGCTTCTTATTTCTTTCTTCAATTTGTATGCAGCCCCTCTTGCTTGGAAGGGACTTTTCCCTCTCACTGCCTAGTTCGTTTCTATAAGATGCTCCCCCCCCCTTCTCTTCCTTGTCTTTCTCCCATACTGGGGCTGGCATGGACCCTGGGCATGCGGGGAAATGGGTCCGGCCCTTCCTAAATTATGAGTCAACTGGTTTCTGCCCCAAATGCTTCCTCCTGCTTCAAATTAACTGCCTGTGCAGGAGTGAAATGCTCCCGATTCAGACCGGATCAGCCAATCCGGTAGCGATGGCAGCAGGTAGTTCAGAGAACCGGTAGCAAAAAATCCCTCCCCCCCCCAAGCTGAGCCACGTGATCATCAGAGCCCCCCTCCCTTTCTTTTTACTTTTAAAAGCATTTTTAAAAAGGTAAAAAAGCTGAAGCCTGCTAGGCAAAAAATGGGGTGGGGGTGGGGGGTTCATTTGAGAGACAGAGAGAGAAAAAGAAAGAAAGAAAGAAAGAAAGAAAAGAAAGAGAAAGAAGGAAGGAAGGAGGGAGGGAGGAAAAAGGAGAGGAAGGAAGGAAGGACTACAAACCTGGCAGTAGACGCAGCTTCAGAGGTTAATCCAGGGCTGGAAGGGACCTGGAGGTCATCTAGTCCAACCCTGCTCCAGCAGGACATTGTTAGTGAGTTTCTGTCTTTTGAGCCCCCAGTCACATAGCCACGCCCACCCAGTCACATGACCCCCTCCAAGCCACACCTACGGAACCGGTAGGAAAGAAATTTAGATTTCGCCATTGTGCCTGTGGTTGTTTCTTGCAGTCCTGAACTCTTTTCTTGGTCTCTCTTCGCTATCTTGGAGAAACCTTAAAGAGAATCCTCATTTTTGTCCTTAACATTTTTGTCTAAAGAGTTGCGGGGGTGTTTGTTTGCTTTTTGGAGTATCCCCGAGGAAAAAGGAAAAAAGGATCTACTCTAGAAAGATGGTGAGTATTGCGTTTCTTGACTGTAAAAAAGGCCCTCAGTTGCAGACCTGGGGCTGGCGAAGAACTCAGCCTGCTGGGAAACACAGCTTTCTCTAAAACAAAGATGAAGCTTCTAGTCCTCATGCTGCGAAAAAAAAGACCTTTATGTTATATCAGGGACAGAAGGATGTGATTATTCTCTACTCTTCTCTGCTACTTATACTTACAGGGTAAACGATGTAAATGGAGGATGTCCAGGTCAACCTGGATGGTTTTAAAAGTATGAGTTGAGGGAATCTACAGGGTGAAATTAGGGTAGCCCTGTTGCGTTTATCAAGACAAGAAGCAAGGAGAGAAGCACCCTAGAAAAGGAGAAACTTCCTGACAGTGAGAACAATTAACCAGTGGGACCACTTGGCTCCAGAAATTGTGGATGTCCATCACTGGAGGTTTTTAAGAAGAGACTGGACAGTCACTGGTCTGGAATATGGTAGAGGGTCTCCTGCTTAAGCAATAGGTGGGACTAGAAGACTTCCAAGGTCCCTTCCAACTCTGCTACTCTTGTTATTATTCTGGATCTGATAAAATGTACGGAAAAGGGTGGGCTTTTTGGAGTATCACAAAATGCTTCTTCCCTTGAACTCAGTGTCTAATCTGTGCTTTCTTCTTTGGCTGTCTCTTTATTCTGATTTCCCGCAGTGGCCAAAAGTATTTCACAGCAGCTGTGAAGACCTGTGGACCCCTAACGAGGAATTATTATGTCCGAGCTGTTCTCCACGCGTGGTAATTTGCATCCCAACCATTTTCAGACTTGGGCACATCCACCAACTCAGGGCAGGATTTCCTGCTCAGGGTTTAAGGTTGTGGATGTGAAGGAGGGTGAAGATATTGACAGGTAGTCCTTGACTCAGGGCCGGTTGTTTAGCAACAGTTTGAACTGATGACAGACACCCCCCCCCCAAAGCTATTTATGACCCAGTTTCAAAGTTATGACCTCTGCCTCTCTCCACAGTCCACATTTATGGCCATTTGCCGTATCTTGTGGTCACATGACTGGGGTTTATGACTCCCCCCCCCGAAACCGGTGTTAATTTCCAGTTTCTGCAACCCCCACCCCCAATGGCTTCACTTAGTGACTGATGCAAAAAAAGGTTGTAAAATCAGCTGGGTGACAGTTGGTGGAACTCCCTTTGGAAGTGATTTGATAGCATTGGTCATTTAAGGTTTTCTGGAGAGCCAAACTCAAACCTTGCCAAATTAAATAGTTGTTCTCATAATCACAGGGGCCGCATTCCTAGCTAACCTTCTTCTCCTTCAAACTTTTGTTTTGGCAGCCTGGCCATTCCTGCAGGGTATTTGCTAGCCACGATCCTTGGCACCGTTTGCCTGGCCATAGCAAGTGGCATCTACTTACTGGTAAGTGGCCATCAGATTAGTCTATAATTGTGGTTCCCATAATTAGTTTTCATTTCTCCTTCTTTTGAAGGAGAATTTTTATGGAGGATTTTGGACAGAGAGATAGATAAAGTATAAAAATATATAATTCTGAGAAGTTACCTGTAGAAGATCCATTCTCCCTTTGTAAAAAAAAAATATTCTAAAGGACGCCACTCCTTTAATGCTCATTAATAGCCACTGAAGATGTAGTGGGTTGTTCTTGAGTTAAGTCAGTTTGTCTATTTAACTTAGCCAAAGTTTTAAGGTAGACCTTTCAGGTGACAAAGGGACTTTACCTGTGCAAGGTAGGGAAAAGCCTTTGGCGGTCCTCTTGCGCCATCTGCTGGCTGGAACGGCTAGGATATTTAAATAAAAATATTTTTTGAAGACAAGGTGACATGAAATGGGTATGCTGCGCATCTTTGGGTCTAAAATGATATTTGTCAATTAGTATTTGGTTGGCTGCATTTCCAAACCACCCTGAACCCAGTGAATAAATGATGAAAATGCAAAGTTTCGCTGGGGAATTCTGGGAGTTGAAGTCCACAAGCCTTAAAGTGGCCAAGGTTGGATGCCCTGACTGTAGATATTTGATATTTATCTTATTTGGGTTTTCCCCAGATGTTGAAAGTCAGCATTGCCTAATTTTCCTTCCTTTCTCTGGTTTTATTTGTCAGGCTGCCATACGTGGCGAAGAGTGGCGCCCCATTGAAGCAAAGCCTCAAGAGCGACCCCAAGTAGGAGGCACCATTAAGCACCCCCCCAGCAACCCACCCCCCCGACCCCCTGCAGAAGCCCGGAAGAAGCCAAAGGAGGAAGAGCCAACTGGCCATGAAAATCCGATTGAAGTCCTTCCTTAGGAGTCTCCCCCATCAGATAGACTGCAGTCGGAGGGGGAGGCTCCACTACTGCTTGACCAAGGCATGGGAGACACCCTCCAGGATTGAAACTTGGGCCAGATCTTTCCCAAGCAGGAGGAGAGGGCTCTACCTGAACTCCTGCAAGCCCCTTGGGGGCCTTCTGTGGTCTTTCTCTTAGGTTTCCTCCCTTGTCCCCTGCTGACCTCCCCATGTGTGCTTGAAACAGGCAGGGCTTGCATGCCAATAATCGCCACATCATAGCTGATACGGAGTTTAAGCCCAAAGGATGAAAAAAGAATGGAAATTAGTTTTAAATCCAGTTTTCTGAGGCTGGATTTAAACTTGAAAAGATTTAAAGAAAAGTTTGAAATGGTGAAATGAAAAGTGATTCCAAAGCTTTCTTTGGATCACATCAGACCTGGCCACACCAGCAAAGTTCTTGGCTTCATCTCTTCCCCCTTAGAAGACACCCTATCTCGGGATCAAGCACCCCCTTCCGTCTCCCTGTCTCCCCCCAGCCCCCAGCCTTTCTCTCGCTCTCCTCTTCCTTCCTTCCTCCCTATCTTATTTTGCCCCTCAGGTCAGCCCACAAGAGAGCAGGACTTTTATACCCACCCTTCTCAGGCCACCCCATGACTTCTGCTCCCTTTCCCCAAAGTTTTTGCCCCAAACTCTGCTGAAACCGTCCCCCATCGCTTCCCCTTGGCTGTTGCTCTTATTCTGTCTTTTAAGTCATTCCTGCGGTCTTTTTCTCCATCTCATTTCATCTCTGAGCATTTCTTCTTTTCAAAGAGAACCCGAAAGACCCTGTTTCTACAAATCTTGCATTGGGTTTTAGTCAAATATTCCCAGAAGCATCATTTTTTAAAGGAATGAATTAATCTTACCACCCCTCCTGTGTTTGCTGTATTTTATCTGGACTTACAGTGCTTTATTAAATTCCTCAATTTAACATGTGAAATCAAATTGCCCCCTTGCTTATTTTAACCAGTTCAATAAACCAGTTTTGAGAACGTTGCAATTTATTTATCTGTTTGCTATAAAATAATACCTTGCTCCATCCAGCTAGGTTGAAAGCGGCTGAGAAATCATCACCTTGATTGTCATTATCAAAACAACCCCAAAATCGCAACCCCCCAACCTTGGTGCCTTTGAGGAAGAGCGGGGACTGAGAACTGCCACTTGTCTCTGAGATTATCCATCAGGCTCCCCTGTTACGAATAAAGGAATCTGAATCGGCTGCTTTCAGTACAGAAATAAAATCTTTATTAATGCAGGGAGTCCAATCCCAAGGAACAATAAATATTGTATCACATTACAATAAATACATATAAATAATCCAATAATTTAAATCACTTTACAATACAAGAGGGGAGCAAAGGTCATTAGAACAAAGAAATAAATGGGTGGGAGGCAAACCCAGATTGAGGGCAACGCACCCCACCCCCAACCAGGTTTATCCCAGGGAGCACCTGTGAAGCTCAGCCAAGAGAGCCACCTGGGGAAGACCAGGAAGGGACCTGCTACAATCCAGTCATAGCAGCTCCTGGGATTTTGGGGGGAGGGTTGGGGGCCAGCCAGGTCCCAGCTCAGCCCACCTTCGAGATAAAACAAAGGCAGAGCCTCACATCCAACATCTCCCTTCTGAGAAGGAGACCCAGAAGATCCCCAACACACACCCTGGAAGGCAGATCAGGGCTCGCCCTGCCTTGTGCAGGCTCAGAATGTTGGGGTGCTGGGGTGGCCCTGGGACAGGAAAGAATACTTCCCCCCCACAAAAGGGACACAAAGGTGTAGGGAAGGCTTCTTCTGCCAATTGGTGCGACTTTCATCAGGAGTAATAAATATAATAGCTTGAAGCACTTGAACATCTCAAAAATACGTTAACATAAATACAAATAAATAAGCAAGCATTCCTTTTCATCTGTTGGTATCTCCTTAAGAGAGTAAAATGCTTTTTAAGGAGCTTCTGGCTGGATGGCCCCTCGAGGGGAGGGGAGGGGGGGTCCAGGCCAGCCTTGCCCTCCCCAGAGGAGGGGGGTGGCAGCCACCGGCTGCAAAGCACCAATTCTTTAAAACAAAGACAACTGTTCCTGAGGAAGCTGGAGGAATGAGGGACGCGGACCGAAGCCCCAGGGACCAGCCTGGAGTCTGCTCAGCTGCTATAACGTGGGAAGGCACAGGTACAGGCCACGGGCACGTCGATGTAATCCTTCTCGAAGAAGAACCTCTCCACGCTGCCGCTGTTCTGCGGGCAGGCCTTACGGCGAAAGACCATGGTTCTCTGGAAGACTTCCACCGAGTTGAGGGAGGTGGTCTCCTGGCCTGAAATGCTATCGATGCAACCTTTGCAGCTGCACCTGGCGAAGGCCAGCAGGCGGGGGAACCGGTTCTCATCTTCATCAATGCTGTGGAATAGAGGAAGAGGAAAGGCGGTTAGAAGCCACCCTGTCTCCCCTGCCCTGCCCAAGGACAGTCTGTTTGCCGAGACATCTCCTGGGAAGTGGAGAAGGAAGGTTGGTCAGAGAAGCTTTGGGGGACGCGCAAGAGAGCACCTGTCTGGGGGGAAGACCCATGCACTGCTGGATCAGACCAACCACATGGGAAAAGGAGGACTCGTTTGGCCCCCAATATCCCAGAAGGATGCACTTGTTCTGTTCTGTTCACAACAGCACTGCTTCTCTTGGGGAAATGGTGTAGGGTTTCCTACTTGGGTAGGAGTTGGACTAGATGACCTACAAGGGCCCTTCCAACTCTGTTAATCTTTCTCCTTTCTGAGTCATGAGATCCCCAAGGAGATGCCATCCCCCAAGAGGGCCAAGCCATCACGGGGATTGTTAGCCTTGACCTCTGGAAATGGGACGAACCCAAGGATTCTTAGAAATCATAGCTGTTTAGATCCAGATACACCTGGATGGATGGAATCCCAGCCAGGAAAGGGGAAGGGTCTGGGGTGGACAAAGAAGGAGACACGGGAGCAAACTGAGGGCAATCCCAGCTTGGCCCCTGCCTTTCAAACATCCTCCCATGGCTCCACAGGTTCCTAGGCTGCCTCCCACTCATGATGCAAGGCGCTTACTGGTATGTCCAGGGCGAGATGGAGCGCTTGTGCAGTTCGCCAGTCTGCATATCCTGGAGCTTCAGGTTCGGACAGCTGTGGCTGTGATGCCTCCGTGCGTGGGGGCGGCTGCTCTGCTCATTCTCCAGGAACGGGACCAGCTGCACACAGTCTTGGTGTTGCAACAAGGAGACCCAGTTCCGAAACTGCGTCGGAATCGGGTCGTTCCCCAGTTCCTCTGCGGTGAAGCACCCCACGTGCTTGGCATCTGCCCAGGCGAGGCACAGAAGGGCAACCAGGAGGGACCACTGGAGGGACCAGAAGGGAGGCAAACGGAAGTTAAAGACGGCTTTTCACTACTCTTTCCTTTCCCCCACCAAAGTCTCATCCCAAATTTAGTGAGATGTTATTTCTTGATCAAGTTTATCTGTCTATGGAGCGTCTCACTCATCCAGATCATGGTTGTCCCAAAGATGGTTTTTTCTCTCTCCAAAAGGCAGCTAGACTTTCTTGGTTTTTTTCCTTGAAAACGTTTCACTTCTCATCCAAGAAGCTTCTTCGGTTCTCAAGGAAAAAGCACCTTTGGGACTATCAAGTTTACTACAGAAAGGAGTATTTGTCATCTCTGAGTGGAGCTACTGTTGCTTAACTGATCCCCATTCCCTGAGCTTTGTGATCAGGAATTAAACCGCAAAGTTTCTCCCTCCAGGGTGAAGTTTATAACTGTACAAACCCAGTTAACTTGAAGCACATTTTCTTATCCGTCTTTGAATGGAAAGCATTCCAGGAAGCCTCTGCCCTTCGTACTTTCTAAAGAATAAACCTCTGTTGCTTCCTTTTGTGCATGCAACCATAAAATTGTCTGGCCAGGGCGATTGAAAAGAAGCCAATATATTTTTATGATCAGAGAGCGTCATCTGAGTTTTAGACGGCTAGCAACGTGAGATGCTCTGCCTTTTTAAAGGCTGCTTCCCGAAAGCCATGGATGAAGGAGAAGAAGACTCCACCTCCCATTTCCACTCCCCTCTTCATCTGCAGCCCTTAGCCTCCTCTTAGCTCTTAGCTAATGCTGTACCTTGACAAAGGTTAACTTTTCTTTTAGGTACACTGAGAGCCTATGCACCAAGACAAATTCCTTGTGTGTCCAATCACACTTGGTCAATAAAAATTCTATTCTATTCTATTCTATTCTATTCTATTCTATTCTATTCTATTCTATTCTATTCTATTCTAGCTCTTTGCCTTAGCCACCTCTGGAGCTGAGCATGTGCAGAGTGCTTGAAGCACATCCGAGCACATGCCACGCCACTGGCAGGTGGGCAGACCCAGAGGCCATCCACTCCTTGCTGACTTCGCCGGCCAATTGCCCAGAATCCCTGGCCAGGTGTTCGACTGGCCCGGAGGCATTTCCTTCGCACACCTGGTGGTGGCAGAGGCAGCCTTCTTACCATCTTGGCGAAAGAGGCAGAGAAGGATGCTCCGAGTCCCTTTTCAGTTCTCAGCTGCCGCTCTGAAGCAAGAAGCCCGTTGCAAGAGGAGTGATCTGAGACACCTTGATACCTGCCTCCTGTTATATACCCAGGGATGTTACCTGCCTGGAAACTCCAAGTTTTTTTCCCTCCTCCCCTTGGGGAAATAGTTGAGTGTACTCATTTCCTCCTTAGTTGTCCAACAGGGGTGGCCTATGCAATCACTCTTGCAAGGTTCTCACTTTCACTGGATGGCTAATACGGATCCTAACCAGGTTTAGTGGCTGCCTAAAAAAACTAATGGTTTTGTACCCTTCCAATACTTTATCTATATATATTTTAAAAAAGCACACGTTTTATTTCTCTGGTTCTGGGGTGTCCAACCCTAGCAGTTCTAAGACTTGTGGACTCCAATTTCCAGAGGTTGAAGTCCACAAGTCTTAAATGTTGCCAAGGTTGGACCACCCCTCCTCTAGTTCCTTACAGACAACGAATTAACTTGCTATTTTAGTTTCTGTTTAATCTTGGCTTATCCTGGACGTAAAGGGGTGTTTCTATCTCAAGTTGCCCTGGACTTTTTTCAGAGTGCTGTGCTGACAACTTCCTCAGATGGAGAGGAAGTGCATAAGACGGATGATGGGCTACAAAGGCAGCTCACAATGGAAGGAGATTTAACCACTCTGTTGGTTTAGGGAGATTTCTCTCCCCCCACACTCCCCCCAATCAAGACTTTTGTGAAACCCCAAAGTGTCCATATTTTGCAACTGAATTTGATAAATGTGCCTGTATGTGTGTATGCAGATAGAAAGAGACTTCCCAGTTCCTTTAAATACTCAGACGGAAGCTCTTGAAAAGAATCTCAATAAAGTATTTAGTGTTTCTTTTTCTTATCCATCTGAGTCTTCCTGTTTTTTCTCCAGGGGTTTAAATGAAAAGGAAAACAAGATGCTTTCAGATGTAAGGGAGAAAAAAAAGAGAGGCAAACTTAGAAAGTATTTAAATAAAAATCAAGATTCCTGAACCTCAAACAAATGCAAACCTTTCTTTGAGGTAGAACGCCCAAATCCAGAAACAATGTGCGATCACACAATGTGGCTTGTTTAAACAACATTCTCCCTCCCCGATTAAATTATAGCCCACCCTACCTACCTGGCCCATTTGGGGCTGGGGGAGTGGAGACCAGCACTACTTACCAGTAGGTTCTTTAGAGATACTCAAGCCAGACCAGTTTATAAAAGCCCCTCCCCAAATAATAATAATAATGTCTCTTTCTTTTATATGACCCAACCCTTGTTGGGAAGGTGAAGATTAAGAAAATTGAAAGTCTCCACTGCATAAACCTGCTCACAAGCAAATGCAAAGAAAGGGATGCTTGCGTTAAATGCCGGCACAGAAAATGTGATTTAATCCCAAGTGGTGTGGATCCAATCAATTAACAGCTTTGAACTCTGCAGCTTTAACCATCACTGTGGTGGGTTTTTTCACATGTATTGATTTTCAGGGTGGTGATAAACTTAAAGTCATACCAATGAGTTCAGATCAAGGTATTGAAAATAAATCTCGTTTAGAAATCAAGATTTAAAGTCACAATTTGAAACAAACTGTGGGAGGGGGTGGAATCTCCCCTGGAGTTTGAATAGATTGGACAGTTGCAAAGCTGTGAGCAGATCTCCAGGATCTCCAGGGCAAAAAAGGAAGTGGAATGGAAAGCCCCAGGCTATTTAGCAACAGAGGCTTGCTGGAAAAAAAAATGAACGGAAGCAGGAAAAAGGACCAAATTGGGAACAAGGGAGAAGCAGGAAATATCCAGGTTTTTTTGCCCTGTAGACTTCCTGTAAAGGTATTTGTGTTGTAGCTTATGTTTAAGACTAATACTTTTTTGTAGTTCCCCCCCCCCCGAAGAGCAACAAGACAAGGGTAGATTAAAAGCACTGCGTTTGTTGGATTTGTGTTACGTGTCAGTTTGTGGGTGAGTGGGAGTTTCTCTCCAACCTTCTGTAGAAGAATCCTGTGGCGTTTTCCCTTGACTTGGTCTATCTAGTGGCTTTGTGGAGGCATTGACTCTGTTCGGGCCAAGCAGAAGAAATGGAGGTTCCCGTCCGGGGTCTTGAGAGGAAGGGAAGAGAGGAAACCTCTCCAAACTGGTCCCTGCCAAAAAAGGGTTCCATTTCCCCCCACCCTCTGGGATACATAAGTGAGATGGTTAGGCAAAGAATTGCCAAGACTTGGAGCAAAATCCACCCAAAGCTGCTAACCCTCAATTCCTTCGCTTGGGAAGTGGTGAGCAAGCTCAGCTTGACCCAGAAGAAGGGAAGAATTTGAATAAAATGCACGAAAGTGGATTTCTTGTTTCAAGAAGGTTTTGTGGGCTGAAGGTGAGGAAGAAAAGGGTTGAAGTGGGAAGCCTTCCAGTCTGCTGAGCGGTGGCCAAGCTGACATGTGACTCCCCCGCCCCCCCAAGAACATGGCTAACATCCAAAGCTGGCTAACGAAGGCTGGGATGAAAGAACCCCTCAACGCCCCATAGGGGTGTTTTCACTCTGACCCAACATGTGGGTTGCTGGCTTGGAAATGATGCGTGAACTCGGCCATTCTGGTTTGGTAAAGGGAGGGATCTTAGAACCAGAAAGGAGCAAAATCCTTGGCCGGAACAGGGATCCCGGGGAGATGGCTGGACAATCATCTGCCAGGAATGCCTTGATTTAGATCTCTCTTTTGCTGAAGCCTCCCTACTGGATAGGAAGGATGGCTCTTCCCCGGGCAATGGGAGAAGGAGGGAAATGTGGGTTTTCCCCCCATAATGGAGAAGGAGAAAGGAGGAGAAGAAACCATCATTCAGCACCTGAAGGCAGGACAAGAAACAACAGATGGAAACCAACCAAGGTGAGAAGCAACCCAGAACTAAGGAGACATTTCCTGATGGTTAGAACGATCAGCCAGTGGGACGCCTTGCCTTCAAAAGTCGTGGGTGCTTCATCACTGGAGGCTCTTAAGAAGAGTCTGGACAGACATTTGTCTGATTTGATATAGGGTCTCCTGCCTGAGCAGGGGGATGGACTAGAAGACCTCCAAGGTCCCTTCCCATTCTGTTATTCTGTTAGTGTGATGTCCGAAGCCATCTGCGAAGAGAGTCAGGAGCTGTAAGGGGTCTCTTCCTGTGGGTGTCCCGTGCCTGGACAAGTCACAGGGGCCTCCTGGGGTGCTAACGGCCCCTGAGAGATGTAGATTTGCAGGTTCACCAATCCGTCTGCCAGAAAAAGCCCAATTGCAACATCCTTTCCAGGGGCCGTGCCCGGACCAGGACCAGTTCATTCCATTATTGAAAAGAGCCTCTTCCTGCCAAGCCCGTTTCTGCCCACTCTGAACTTTTCCTGATTTCAAAGCGAGTCGCTGCCTGGCAGAAGACTGCTGGGGGTGGGGGTGGGGGGGCGCAGCGCTATGTATCCTCTCCTTCTTGCCAGTAGGGCCTGGCAGGATGGCCTCCTCTGCCAGCAACCTGCCCTCTCTTCCTGGTCCTGATGTTGGCAGCTAGAGGAGGATTCTACCCAGGGCGGAGTGAGTGGCAGATGCCGAAGGGGTTAACTGGGTTGCAGGGATGTTGAAACTGGGTGAAAAGGCAGCTGGAGTCAGAGCAGGTTCTGATCTCTTCTGGTGGGTCATGGGACCTCTGAAAACCGGCTTCGCACGTTCCCTTTTGTTGCTCTCTCAGGCTCTCTCCCGTCATTATCCTTTGTGTGTGTGTGTGCGTGTCATTCCCTCCCAAGCACATGACAAGGTGCTACCTGCCCACTGCAGGGAAAACCCCTCCACGTGGCTTGGATAGCGTCACACGGCCCCAGGAGGGAGGCCGGAGGGAGGGGGCAGGAGGAGAGGTGGCCAAAGGACCCCGACAGTTTCCAGGGCCATGGTGGTGGGGGGGCAGACAAGAAGAGGAGCTGAGATGCCAGGTCAGGCGGTCTCTAGGTTGCATTGGGACATCTTCCCAGGTGACCTTGCCCTAGCTGTCTCTGTCCTCACCCAAACTGGCTGGGAATTAGGGGGATTGGAGTCCAGCCTGCTTTGGCCTGAATGGCTTCTCCAAAGAAGCTGTGTTGGAGGTTCTCCTGGGGCTCCCCACTCCAGGCACATCTGGCTTCGCAGACGCTTGTCCAGGAAAGCTGGGGAGTCTCCAGGAACTGCTGCAGAATTCCTGGATGGGACTGACAAGAAGTGCATCCAGCAGCGCTTGAAGGGCCGCCTTCAGAGGCTCTGGGTGGGATCCAAGCCCCTCATTCCCAGCCAGTTTACCCCAGGCTCTGCTGATCTTAACCAGGCGGCTTCTGGTAGCAGCTTTACCAAATAACGCAATTGGTGAATAAAAGCGGCGGCCTTTTAATCAATTTTTTGTAAATAGGCAAAGCTGCTCCCTGACTCCCAAGTTTTGGCTACCGATGTTCTGATGCAGCTCTTCTGCAAAGATTGTCAGCAGAACTTTTTCTCTTTTTTCTTTCCTTTTCCTCTTCTTCCTCCCTCCAAAGGCAGTGAACATATCCAAGGCACCTTCCCTTTCTTATTGACACCACAACAACCACCTTGGTTGTCGCAGCCTTCCATCCTTCCATGGTGGGTGAAATGAGGACCCAGATTGTTGGGTGACTGATTCTGTAAACCGCTTAGAGAGGGCTGTGAAGCAGCATTTAAGTCTAAGGGCTATTGCTATTGCTTGTGAGGCGGGTTGGGTGAAGGAGAGGAGGAAAGCAACTAATAATTAAATTCTTGGTGATAGATAAACTACGAAAAAATAAATCACTAGGCGATTCTGCTGCGTATTTGTCAGATTAGCTCGCAATTTCCTTAACATGAGAGAGAGTCGAGCCTTTGGGGAACGCAGGGGCTCCGGAATTCTTCCCAGCAAGATTCTTCTGACGCTCGGATCCTCGACCTGCATTTGCTCAGAAGACCCGGCTTGCCCTCAGGTGGCCTGGGGCACCGAGCACGTGGGGCCACCCTCTAGCGTCTCTTGGAAAAGCAGCATTGCAACAGGTGTAAAACAAAATCTCTGGGCAATTGCTCAACATCTTGAACTGGGCTTTTGCACGGACGGAGGCTGCTGGGGGATTCATGTAGACAGCGCTGGTCTCTGCAGCCGCTTAGCAAACACGCAGGCAAACAGAGCCTCCACCAGTCGGTGACACAAACCAGGCGGCACTACAAGGAAAGAAGAGCCGCTGGGCCATTTGTGGCTTCTGAGCCTTCCTTGTTTTCCTCTCTGGACTGGAAGAAGACACTTCGGTCTCTTCGAAAGGACATCTTTGACCCCTTTGCTGGGGCTCCAAGCGTGTGTCGGGAAATACTGGCAAAAACCAGTTTAGAGACGCTCCTGCTGGGATTCGCATGACACATGCGGTCTTGACGTCAGGTATTGAGTCCAGCTAAGCTCACATAGACCGCAATTATGCCGATCAGACACAACTGAAAGGGAGTATTTTACAGAACTAAAGAGATGTTAACTCACCCAAATTGACTGTGAGACCTCTTTAAATAGAAATTTCAGATGCCCTTTTCTTACTAGTTTTACTCTCTTTTTCCTTTCTTGAATTTCAAAACCAAAATATAGGTAAGTCAGGCATCAACTGGAGGGAGAGGCAATGGATTAATCTGAAAATCCAGATTTTCCCAGATAACAAAAACAGCTAAGGGTACCCAAAAGTCAATGGCACTTTTAAGTATAGACTTTGATGTTGAAGTATATTTTTTGATTGCCTATAAAGGCAAGAAGTTATTAAAAAAAACGAAGAGCCCCGGAAGAAACGGCTGAAAAGAATTCCAAAATCGGAAGACCTGCAAAGATCCAGCAATGCTCAGTTGCCAATTAAACAGAAATTAAGATTACATTTCCTTTGAATTTTTAAAAAAATTGGTTCTGGAGAGACTTTTTAACAGCCCGCTGCCACCCTGAAAAACAAAAACCCATCAAAACACTTCTAGACTTTCTCCAGTTTGATTGCCCCGATCTGGTACCCTAAGACACAACAGATCAAAGAAAGAAGATGTTTATCAAAATACTTTATTTTCAGCATAACCCCTCAAAAAAGGAAAAAAAAAAAAGGGAAAAAAAATCCTCCCTCCTTATTAGACATACATCCTGACAATATCTTTTGTTTTTCCTCTGGTTTTAAATCAACTAAAACAATCTTTTGGTTAAAATAAAAGAGACATGGAATTTTCTCATCACGGGTCTCTATGCAGCTGGGGGGGGAGGGGAGGGGAGGGGAAGTGGGCAGAGGGGAGAGCTTCCGGCTGGCGATGGTGTTTGGGGGCTCTCTCCTTACACGTGTGCAGAAGTGCATGGCTGACAACACCCGACACGTAGCGCTAACTAGGGGAAAGCAATTCATAGCTAGCAAAGAGGTGGGCGGGGGGGGGGCAAGGTGAGGCAAGAGGAAGAGGAGGGGGAGGCATCGGACAAGGCTGCGATGAAGAGCCCACTGTGCACGGGGACCCCAGGAACATGACTGCGGAGAACACTTGCACCCAAGGCCAGCAGCACCTGGGTGAGAGAGCCAATCGGGTGGGGAGGGGGAAGAGAGACACCATCTCCCACCCAGGAAATGGGTGGGGGTGGATTCCAGCTGACAAAATTTATCCAATTTGTTGTTGTTGGTTGTTGTTGTTGGTTTTTTTTGTTTTTTAAAAAAGGACCACAGCCAAAATAAAACAGAACTGCAAAATCCGAAGTGGCTGCTTGTACGCTATGTATAAAAACACAGGCGCAGTCTCTAATCTGGGCTGGACCAGCGCTCGACTATACTTTCCCGGGGATCTTGGCCCGCTTTCGAGCGATGGCGTCTTCCACGGCCTTCAGCTGCTTCAGGAGTTCCTCCCTTCGCGACAACGTGCTGGACTTGCCCGATTTGGCGGGGGCAGCTGGAGGGACCGGTTCTGCCGCTTTGCCCGGGATGCTCGTGACCTTGCTGGAACCCTTAGACGGAGGGGAGAGTGGACGCTTCCTGCAAGAGAGCAAAGACAACGTTTCGGGGGTGGGAGAAGAGGCATGGATGCGGAGGACCAGAGGCTCCATCGTTTTGCAGTTCTGCAACAGTGAGCAGAACTCACTGTTGTGAGCAGAACAGTTTACTCCACCTTCCTCAAACTTCCAGGTATGGACTTCAACTCCCAGAATTCCCCAGCCAGCCATTCTTAAATGTTGCCAAGGCTGAGGAGCACTGATCCCGTCCAACCCTCTCCATGTGTGGGAAAAGCAACTCAATTGTGCCTTCGACAGTTGGAGGGAAAAAAGGTGGCAGGAGAAGTTGCCATCCTAGTGGCAGGGACCCATGGCAGACTCAGGAGGTCAAACTCAGAGGACTGACAGGGCCAGGAGCCCACATTCCAGGTAAGTCCCTGGCCAGCGGGCAGCAAAACTGCTTGAAACAGAGATCTAAGTTTGAGTTTCAACTTCAAATTGGTTGTGGGTCGATTAACTAACAGATGCTGCAGATAACTGTGACTAATGCAAGGGAATGTCACACATTCAGACATGTTTTTCACGTGAGACACTATATCGCAATGCCTTAGCACGAAACAACGTGACACAATCAGCCAATGACTAGGCTGAGGGTCAGAAACGCCAGGGCTGCTTCCGATCGGGACTTCACCGGGCCTCTCTGCGGCTGCCAGGGAAATGGAGGGAGCCCAGGTGGTCCTCCCAGTTATGACTGCTCATTTAACAACCGTTTGAAGCTGTGATGGCCTCGGAAACAGTGACTTGCAAGCCATCCTCAAAGTTATGACCATTGCACCAGCATCACAACCGTGCGGTCACGTTGTGGGTGCTAGGCAACCGGCTCACAAGGGTCGCAGCATTTTGCAGTCATACAATTGTGATTTGTGACCTTCCCAGCTGACTTCTGACCGGCCAGGTCAGTGGCGGAAGACAGATTCGTGTTAACACCATTTACTTGATGACTGTGATAAAAAAAAAAAGACTGTAAAATCAGGCCTGGTCACACAATGACCTGCTTAATGACTGAAACCCTGGTCCTAAGTCTCAAGGACTACCGGTAACGAGAGGCAAGCCCTCGATTTGGGCTTTTGGCAAAAAAGGAAAAAGAACATTTTCTTATCAAACCAATCTTGGTGGGTTTGGGCATCCCAGGAGAGCTTCCACAGAATGAAAGTACAATTCCATTTGTCAGATAGGTGGTGAGGGAGACTGCACCCTCTTCCATTCCCCAAGTAATCTGCTGCTCCCTTTACAACTAAAAATAACATTTCCCAGAGGAGGAAACCTCGCCCATCTCTCTCATGGGGCTGGTAAGAACCCTCAGGCCAGCAGGGTCGAGATCCTTAAGACCCCTGGGGCTGCTCCAGGCCCTCCAAGCACCCGAAGTGGGGCAGTGGCCGTCCCGGGCGATTCCCCCAGCTTCTGAATCTCCCTGAAGGAAGGCCCACCAGGCTTTCCAGACTGACTCCTTGGTCTGGACAAAGCTCCAAGGCGATTCTCTTTGTTCCTTTGGGGTCAGGTGTGGGAGACCTGATGGAGCCTGTGGGGCAACCAGGCAAACCGGGCTGAGGAGACAGAGCAGAACTCACTTGTCAGCCTGTGCTGGGGAGGGCTTTGGGTTGGGCCCCCGCTGACGGTCCTGTTTAGGAGAAGAGAGCCTTCCCGCCAGTTTCCTGTCGCGAATACCTGAGTGGAAAGAAAAATTAGCCAAGGGGCTTGGAGCGGATGTCATCCCTTCGAGGTAGACCACGCAAGCCGAGACCACTTTTCCTATCAGGTTAGTATAGTCCTAGATATGAATGCCTCCCCCTCCCTTTGATCTTCGTGAGAACTAGGGAGGGTCTTGGCCATGACGCTTTCCTGGGTTACAATTCTGGCCCCAGACTCTGGGTTCTTTTATCCGGCTGGTGCTTTGGTAGCGGCTTTTCCTCCAGTTTCTCAAGGTCGTTCCTTCTACCCATTACCTCGCCAGGAGCTGGCTGAGGTGAAGGCATATTGACATAAACAGCTGGCACTTGGGCAGAGGTGAGCTTTTTACGGGCATCAGCAGGAGGGCAGGAGGGAATGGCGAGGAAACATAGAAAGGGGCCAAATCCAGGCTAACCATAGCGGCCAGGATTAGAGAAAATGCCTTGTGACGGCTTAAATGCCAGCCACACTTGAGCTACATTCTTAGCGGTCTTTACAACATCTCTGCAAGGTAGGCCTCACAGGGAGGGAGGGAGGGAGGACGAAACGGAGGGAGAGGGAGAGAGAGAGAGAAGAAGCCCAGAGTTCAAGGCAGAGGTGTGAGGTGCACTGGGGATTTTCCATTCCCACTCTTTCAGAGATTTACACAACACATTTTTCAGGTGGCAAGATCAGCCAAAGGAATGTGGCCCTGCGCTTGGCCCTCGGGAGGGAAGCCTTGGCTTTAGCAACAGGGCTTGGGGCCAAGTCAGGGCCTGAGGTGGCATGAGCAACCGCGGGTGCTGAGTGGTGCCAGGCAAGCCGACGGATCCTCTAACGTAAGGGCATCATCCCTTGGGAGAGATTCGTAACTGAGCTGATCTGGGCTGCTTCGTGAATGACAACGCGGGTCTCCTCAAAAGCCAGTCGGGCAGCCTGGAGTCCTCAAGACAACGAGGCATCAACCCTCTGGCTTCGGCTAGTCGAGTGGATTAGGCAGCCCCACCCGCCCAGACGCGCTCTTGCTTCACCCGTTTGCAAGAGGATGGCTGCAGACAAAGGCTTGGCACTTCCCTTACACACACACACACACACACACACACACACACACACACACACACACACACTCCGACTCCTGAACTCTGCCCTGAGCACGATGCAGCTGGTTCAGAGTGCAGCTAGAGAGCAAGTAGAAAGCACGCTGCACTCAAGAGGAACCAAGGGAAGGAAGGAAGGAAGGAAGGAGATGGGAATGAGAGGAAGGAAGGAAGAAAGGAAGGGAGGGAAGGGAGGGAGGGAGGGAGGATCGATTGTCCTGAAACCTGTAGCCAAGTCTCCTCACCTGGAGACAGGTTGATCCTCTTGGCTGGGGGAGAAGCCTGCCGGTCTTTGTCGGAGGGCTCGTACCTCTTCCGGCTGCTGTTTTTGTCAGCTGCCTAAAAGCAGAACAGAAGGGATCAGGGCAAAGCCAGGCTCCTGCCCTCAGGAGGCGGGGGCTGGGGCGGGAAAGGGATGGTGACCAGCCGACTGGCTGGCCTGCTGGACGAAGCGCTTGCTCTATTCTGGAGGCGACCACACATGCCCACAGTGGCCTCCCTAAGGGAGATCCACGACGCTTCACTCCAGCCTGGGGCAGTGAAGTGAGCAGACGTCGCTCAAGACAAGAGGCTGCCTTTGATGCACAAGTCCATCATATCAGGAGAAACACCCCCACCCACCCCTGCAGAAGGAAGGAGCAAACTCTGAGGGGATCAGAGAGCCCTCCTCCCTCTTCTTGTCTTTTTTTTTTTTTTTTATAAAAAAGTTTTATTTTTACAATCTTATCAAATAATTCATCCAATGTACAGTTATATAAAAATAGTCGGGCCTGCCCAGTCACCACCCCTCTTAACCTTCTTCCCTCTTCTACCTTCTTTTACTTTCCAAACCTTCCTCTCCTTCTCTTATCTACATCCTCTCCTCCCTCCACCCTACACTCTTCTCCCTCTTCTACCCCTCTTCCTTCCTCTTCTCCTCTTTCCTACCTCCTACTCTCTCTTTTTCCCTCCCACCGTTCTAAAATGGCAACTGGTCAGACCCGACCCTACATTAATTATATTTATACATCTTCAATAATCCCTGTACATTAACCATCACTCCATCACTAACCTCAACCCCCCAAATCCCCTCCCCTTTTCCCCCCACCCCCCACCCCGACTTCCCAGAACAAAATGCAGGGTATCAAAACTAACAATCATAATCTAAAATAATTCCTAAATTATAATCTCTAGTCTCTCCACGCTTATTCACACTCTCCATTCCCCTCTCCTTCAAAAATATATCTAATACAAATTATTTCCTAAATTTACTCATATGCTATTTGATACTCCCTCTTCTTGTCTTGCCCACCTCTGGGCAGAGGTTGAGCAGCCCCCAGGGGTTCCCGGACAGGCCTCTGCTCGGTCGCAGTTTCCTTGCTGAGGATTTCTCAGGGAGGAGGAGAGAATCGGGCCCTTCAGAAGCCCCTTACCTTGTTTAAAAGAGTGAGCTTGATTTCCTTGTGGGCACTGAAGCCAGCAGGCTGGGCCTGGGGGGGCGGGTGAGGGGCGGGAGGCTGCTGAGACTTCCCCCCTGAGGCTGGCTTGGCGGATTTGGCCGGCTGCGCTGGGACGTCTCGCTTCCGCTTCTCCTCCTTCGGGCCGCTCTCTTTCTTGGCCTTTCCTGCAAGAAACGCAGGGCAGTTCAGGGCCAAGGTTGTAGGTGGCAGCGGGCACCTTGGAGAGGCTCAGGTGCCTCCTCTAAATCACCATGAAGCCATCCCTCCCCCGCCCTCCTGGCCGACCCCAAAGGCAGGTGCTTGGGGGAGGGGCGGCAGCAGGTTCCCATGTGCACTCGGGACTGGGGCAATTTTCTTTCCTATAAAAGTTCTCCCATTATTTTTAACCAGGGGGTGGGTGGAATCCACAACAGGTTTTATTGCTGGCCATTCTTTTCGTTTGAACTAGGGAGCTGATCTGCACCTAGAAGAGCTTATCAGAGCTTCCTCCCCCAAAGGCCTTAGACAACCTTCCTCCCTACATCTTCAGGCCACCGACTGCCCAGGACTGGGCCCAGGGCCTTCGCAGGGGAGAGAACGACGGCTTTCCAAATACCAGGGGTATCTCCTGGGCTCTTTCTGCCGCAGGCGGAAGAATTTTGTGTGATCCACACAAAGCCTCTTTAGAAGGAAGAGGCCTCTGTGGGCGTCATCCATCGACCCAAACCACCAGTTGCTAGACAGTTTTGCAAATAAAGGGAGAGTGGACCAGGGTTGAAATGCTCCTGGTTTGGACCGGATCTCCTGATCCGATAGCGATGGCGGTGGGTGGTTCGGAGAACCAGTAGCAAAAATCCCTGCCCCCTCCCCCATGTCCAGCTGAGCTGCGCAATCATCAGAGGTGTTTTTTTTTTAACTTTTTAAAAGCATTTTTTCTTCAGCCGAAGAGGTTGTAGAAAAAATGCTTTTAAAAGTTAAAAAAAAAGTCTCTGATGATCGCATGGCTCAACTGGGATTGTCAGAGGCTTTTAAACCCTCTTTGGCGGAAGAGGTTGTAGAAAAAATGCTTTTAAAAGGCTCCTCTGGCGATCCCAGCTGAGTTGCCTGATCATCAGAGGCTTTTCTTTTCTTTTAAAGGCAAAAAAAAAAAAAGCTTTAAAAGAAAAGCCTCTGACGATCAGGCAACTCAGCTGGGATCATCAGAGGAGCCTTTTAAAAGCAATATTTATACAACCTCTTCCGCCAAAGAGGTTGTAGAAAAAATGCTTTTAAAAGTTAAAAAAAAAGTCTCTGATGATCGCATGGCTCAACTGGGATTGTCAGAGGCTTTTAAACCCTCTTTGGCGGAAGAGGTTGTAGAAAAAATGCTTTTAAAAGGCCCCTCTGGCGATCCCAGCTGAGTTGCCTGATCATCAGAGGCTTTTCTTTTCTTTTCAAGGCAAAAAAAAAAAAGCTTTAAAAGAAAAGCCTCTGACGATCAGGCAACTCAGCTGGGATCATCAGAGGAGCCTTTTAAAAGCATTTTTTCTACAACCTCTTCCGCCAAAGAGGTTGTAGAAAAAATGCTTAAAAAAAAAAAGTGGGCCACGCCCACCCAGTCACATTACCCCCCAACCAAGCCACGCCCACAGAACAGGTAGTAACTAATTTTACATTTCACCCCTGGAGCGGACCCGCCTTACCTCTTTCTTTCTTCTGCTGGGCGGGGGTCGGAGACCGGGAGCTAGCCGAAGAAACCGGGCTGGCCAGATCCGCATACATGTCTTCTGAGTCGGCACTCCGGACTGAGCTGCTGCTGGAGGAGGCACTGGAGGCGGAAGAGACGCTGCTCACGCTCAGAGACCTGGCCGGCCGGGAGGAGAGAGGAGGGCAGAGACCGTTAATGCCCCCTTCCTCCTTTCAAGGGCACGGAGCGCTTCACACAAAGAACCAGCCCCGCTCTGACCCACTCCGACTGCCCTGGGGGAACCCAGCGGAGAAGGAAGGAGGGGTTCGAGGGTGAAGTTACGAGGCCTCCAAACCACCAAGCAGCTTCCGGCAAACGGGCTCGGCCAAAGGCAGCGACTGGCGCTTCCTGACTCCAAGCCTCTTACCTGGATTTCCTGGACCCGGATGGAGACGGGGAAAGTGAGGCCGAAGAGGACCGGGACCGAGAGCGGGAGAGGGACCGAGACAAGGATCTCGAGTGGGAGCTGGAACCGCTGTAGCTGCTGCCGCTGCAACTGATGGCCCGCCTGCAGCCAAGAGAGTCCCCGTTTAAGCTCCCACTGGTGGACACGAGGGGGCCCTCTTCCCGTCCTTTCAGGCAGGGCCAATGGTCAGGACTTGGGCACAAGCGGACAGCTGACCGGCCCAGGCAGCGGAGGCACCGACAAGCTTTTTCAGTGTAAGCTTCCCAACGGGGCTTTCACGAATCCCACCACTTAAGAGGAAGGGGGTATTTGCAGCATCACAGAGCCAATGGAAAAAAGGTTTAAAGCAGGGGTCTCCAACCTTGGCAACTTTAAGACTTGTGGACTTCAACTCCCGGAGTTCCTCAGGCAGCTTTGCTGGGAGTTGAAGTTCACAAGTTTTAAAAGCTGCCAAGGCTCGAGATCCCTACTTCAAAGGACTCCTTCAGAGGGCAGTGGGCAAAACCACTCTCCACTGGGGTTATTTGCTGATGAGATCTGGCTAGCAGACCCTCTGGGTCCAACTTGTGCCAGGAACAAGCCCACGCTGCTTCTGAGACCTCCTTTAGACCCTCAAGGCCCAAGTCCAGGGGAGAAATCCGGCAGGTTCTGACAGGTTCTGGAGAACCGGTAGCGGAAATTTTGAGCAGTTCGGAGAACCGGCAAATACCACCTCTGGCTGGCCACACAGTGGGGTGGGAATGGAGATTTTGCAATATCCTTCCCCCTGGAGTGGGGTGGGAATGGAGATTTTGCAGTATCCTTCCCCTGCCACGCCCACCAAGCCACGCCCACAGAACCAGGAGTAAAAAAAATTGGATTTCCCCACTGCCCAAGTCTCATTCTATGAAGCAACCGCCTGAGCTGCTGTCCTCCCAGCGAGGCCATGGGAGAACCTGCCCGCTGGAGCCCCACTGCAGAACGTTCCCCCTACCTCCTGGGAGGTGTCCTCGTTTGCCGCTCCTTCCGTCTTGCCTCCCTGTTGTCCCCTGGTTTGGCTGGCTCTGGGGCGGAGGGAGCAACTTTTGCCACCGGTGGAGGTGCTGGTGGGGCAGGTAATTTCTTCACAAGCTTTTCACTGAAGAACGGCGACAGAGAAATCGGGTGACAAAACCCAAAATTTAGCAACCAAGGTTAAAACAGGTATATTGCCATCTCTGGTAACCCTTATCAGATTTTTTCCCTAATATAAGGACTGAAGTGACCTGCCTACAAGTAAGACAAATATACTTTAAAAGACTCTGGACTGTTGTTTTATGAACTGCAACAGGAAAAGTTGCTCCTTGAAACTGCCAAATAAAATTTAGGTGGCATCCAAAAAACTGGAAGAAAGAAAAAATAAATCAGTGCAAGGGGTGGTTAAAAAAACTGGCCAACCAGATTCAAATCTTTTTAGCCAAAAAAACCCATCTTGGACCAAGTACTCTTCGTAAGTCGGACAAGACAAGAAGGGGGCTGGACCATAGGAAGCTTTAGGCTGATATTCTCCCGGAGCCACGAATCCTTCCGCCTCTTCAAGAGGAAAATATAATTACAATGTGAATGCCCATCCCTGTCTTGTTCCTGAAACTGGCCTGGAAGGGCACAATGGCGGAGGATCATTCTGGCTGCTCCCTTCGGCCCGTTTCCAAGCTCCAAAATCACGTTTCGGAGATGCAGTGGGCAGAACTATACTCTGGGTTCCAAGGAAGGCGGAAGGATTCTGCTGGCTTTATTTTGATCCCGACTGTCCTTAGTTGGGCACCTCTGGAGAACGGGAAGACTGCCAGGGCCCAAGGAATCCCCTTTCTTACCCCTTTCCAGCCAGAACTGCAGGTTCCCCTTTGACTTTGGGAGGAGGTTTGTGTGGAGATGGCGTGGGAGAAGGAGACGGCGAAGAGGAGAAGGACTGCGACCTGCAAAGTCAGGCAAGACAAGCGGTTAAGTATCTCCATATACACAGGAGGCTCCTGGGGGGGGAGTGGGGGGAGGAGAGGTTCAGCCGAGTTGGCCAACTGAATTAAATCAACAGCAGGAAAAGGTGATCAATAGGCTGGATACTGAAGGCGCTTTGCAAAATAGGTAGGAAAAACGGAACAGTGAAAAACATTTTGCATAAGCAAACCAGCATTCATCTTTACAATTTCTGAGTGTTAGGTAAGGCGAGTTCACGGTTCACCGAGAATTCTCTGTTTTGACTGTGGGGGATGAGGAGGACGGCTTACATTATACATTATACAGTACAAAGAATCGAGCAGAAATAAAGCAAGTGAATAGCAGCTGGTACAGGAGAATATTTGTAACTCAGGTTGAAGCGACGGGTCCTTGGTGTCCTCTGTGCTTGGTGGTTTTTACGGTTCATTACTCAAACTAAGCAACATCATCAGGGCTTGTAAGGACCGGGGTTTGCTGTCAGCCGAGAGAGAGCGAGAAACAGCAAACTGAGAGCAAAACCCCGATCCCTTCAAGCACTGATGATGTTACCTAGTGTGGGTGATGAAACGTCTGTATAAAAACAACCAAGCCCAGAGAGCGCTAAGTTCACTCCTCAAGTTCACAGCCATTGTGAAGGGCAGGAAAATCAAGGGAGCCACAGACAGGTCCATCTTAGGGGTTATGATCATTGCAGAACATTTGCGTTTGGGCCTACAATTGAACGATGGGCCATGGACCAGTCTGCCGACTCTCGGTGCTTCTCTTGCAGAGGAGCTTCTGAAAGCTCGTCTAGGAGATCAGCTGGCCGTGGCCAAAGCTTTGTTGTTGGAAAGAGGTGCCGTGAATCCACGCAAGCCCCTCCCCTGGATTCCCCAGCTGCAAGTAAGAGGAAGCAAATGAGAAATTCCCTGGGCAACGCTGCTTTCCTTTTAAAATAATCAACCAATCGATTATCCCAAGTGGTCTGGAAGCTGCCCGTGGACACACGCCACGGTCTCCACGCTCCGCGGAAGCACGGCTGTGACGTGCGACACACCCCACTTAGGAACTACAGGAGGGAAGTCATGGGGACCCACTCTCCGTGCCAATGAGAACACACGCCGAGGAATTGGCCCTTGAAGGGCAGGCAGGAAGTTACTGAATATGTGGGTGGCACATCCCAGAAGAGGCGAAACTAAGGGACACACCTCAAAAGTTTCCAGTAATCAGGGGTGGTGCTGCTACTTGGATGTCTGCCCCACGAGCCCTACTGCCTTAGTCCCACTGCAAATGCCGCCCTTTGCCAGGAAGGGGGATAGAGAGTAGGAAAAGGACGGGGAGCCTGGAAACATGAAGCCAAACGGATTTTCACCCTGCTGACCCAAGGCGCCATTTAGAATAGGAAAAGTGCAGGTGCCACCGTCAGCTTAGGTATAGATGTGCTCTGCCCTGTTGGGCACCCATCCATCCATGGGGTGGAAGGGTTCCTCTTCTCTGCGGGGTCCAGGTGTCTGAATGCCCTTCAAATTTGCTCTGATGGTGCAAAGAGACCCTCCCCCGCCTCACCGTTTTAGACCCGTTCCCCCCATTCTTGGCAGGAGCAAGGAAACCTAAGCTTGGGCCGAAGGGAGACAACTCAAACCTTTGAGCTGCTGGAGAAAAATTCCATAGAAACGAAGGAGGAGTGGACTGAGATTGGGGGTTGGTGAAGTGACAGCTGAACGCATCACGGGCTTTGATGCCAGTCATGAGACTCCATAAACAATCTCTGCCATTCAACAAGTCAACCTGCTTTTTTACGCAGGTCACAGGATTGCCATTGTTTGTTTACTCAACTCTCCTGTTTTGTCACTTTGTTGTGATAAGAAAAGGGTGTCGGATTAAGCCCGAAGATTTCATCACCTTTTATCACCTACAGTTGCAGCTGCAAATGCCAACACGCAAACTTGACTGGCACTGTGCCCGCTCGGAAATTTCCTCAATTTCTATGCTATAAAGCCCTGGAATCAGCTTCTTCGGAGAGGCGGGAACCTTCCTTCTGAATGTACTCTGGCCCAGAAGAAGCGGCCAGGAGCTCAAGGCTTGGACGAGAGATCTAAACACCCTAGGGCAGGGGTCTGTGAACTTGGTTCTTTTAAGACTTGTGGACTTCAACTCCCAGAGTCCCTCAAAGCAAAGCAGAGCTGGCTGAGGAACTCTGCGAGTTGAAGTCCACAAGTCTTAAAAGAGCCAAGTTTGCAGACCCCTGCCCTAGGGAAACTACAATGGGATTTCACATTTGGCCCCTTCAGATGTCCTTGTTCAACATTCCTGGTTGCATCTAGACAATCTGAGGGAGATGGGTGGCTAAGAAATATGAAACATAAAGAAAGTAATGAAATTAACATACTTCTTTTCTTTACTATGCTCTAGCTACAAATTCTTTGTTCAGGATTTCATAGCTACAAGGATGTGCTGATGGCCTTTAGGTGGGGCTCAGATGGGGAGGACACTTTGAGATTTACTACTCTTAGTCCTAACGGCCTGAAAACGGGAGAACCCACCCCAAGTACCCCTGCTTTGCCCTGGCGACTGCCGAGGAGGAGGAGAAGCCATACCTGGACCGGCTGCCTGAGAAGGAGCTGTGCCTGGAAGAGCGACTAGTATAGGAGCTATAGGAGGATGATCTGGAACGTGACCGCGAAGAACCTGATCCAGAATAGGAGGAGGAGCGGGAGGATGACCTGAAAGGGAAAGGAGGAGGGAATTTAGCACCCGGAAGATCTCCCACAGACGTTCTGGCTTCCTGTTTCAACAAGAGGCAAGGCCCGTCTCACCTTCTCTTGCCTCCAGAGATTGTTTTTGGATCCTACCGGAGGTCGGAACCCATGCCCTGTTCTACTGCGGCGCATCCTGAAAAGCTATCTTTTGAAGGGACACTGATTATTTCCCTGCGTAGAATGGGATAGCAGCCCATCTCAAAGCTCTTGGTTGTATCCCGGTTTACGCAATAAACAGCTTTCCCCACTGCTGGTTCCCGAGAACTTTTTGTGCGATCTTTTAGCTATGATGCTTTTCTTCCAGAACTTCTTCTGTTAAATCCCAGCAACTGCGAGATGCGACCCAGAAGAAAAAAGCCACGGTTCCCCCAGGTTTATACCTTGAAGAACCTGAGCCAGAAGCTGATGAGGCGGAGGTTTTCCGGCGCCTCCTCGCGTGACTGGGTGAAGCAGACATGCCGTGCTTTTTTTTGGGCGATTTTGATCGGCGCCAAGGGTCTTTCCATTCATCTGCTCTCTTGGAATGAGAAGGAGTGGTTGTAGTTGCCTCCTTCTCCTTCTTTGATGGCTCAGGCTGACGACTAAAAGACAGATCGAAAAGATAATTAGAGGGGAGACAGTTTGAGCTGGGCCTCCCAGTGGCCTAACTAACCTCTTGTTGAGGTCCAGGTTTATTTATTTATTTATATTTTTTTAAAAGGGTTAAAGTTTGTTAAGTATTACCAATGGCCTGGGATATTGGTGTTTTTTTTTTTACACACAGTTTTCCAAATTTAATTTCAAGTGGCTTATCAGCAAAAAAAAAAAGTATAATGCACAGTATGTAAAAACAGCAGCCATGAACCTTAAACGTAGCAAATATAAAAACAACTAAAAAGCAAGAATTCCTTGAAAGCAGAATAATGGAAAAGCTCTTGAGAGAGAAGTCACTTTAACGGGCATGATAAAAAGTGAGCGGAGACCAGAGGAAACTCCATGGAAGCTAAAGCTTAAAATTGGGTGCCATCAGCGGCAAATGGCTGGAAAGCCACATGAGAACTCTGTGGAGGAAGATAGGCGCCTTCTGCTTCCCAGGGTCCTTTTTTTCATTACTCTCCAGCTAACCCAAAGGCAAACCACAGCGGACAAATACTTTATTATTTAATCAATTCTTTAGAAATGCCTTCTCTGCCTTGGCTTTTGTGTGGCATCATCAGAAAGACCAGAAATGAAAGAAAAGAAAATTTTGCCAACAAGAACAAACTTCTGTAAATGGAGAACTCGGGGGAAACCCAACATCTGTTTCACTTCTGGCCAGGTTATTCCCTGACTTTGCCAACTGTAGTCATGAATCCCCAAGGAGGAGAAAGAGGCCACCAGGGTCAGGCAAAGAGACCAAATCCCAGCCTTCTGTCCCAACCTTTGCCCATCTCTCAGTGTCCGAAATCGGAATATTTACAGAACAGCCTCTATCGAAGCAAGGAATGTTATGGGAACAAGCGTTGGTTTTGTAATTTTTCTGCCCCAGCACTTCCATCGCCACCTAAGTCTGGATGGCATTCTGCAAGTCCCCACTCACCCTTTGGGGCTCTCCGTTAAAGTAATTGTTATAGAAATTTGGAAAGCTACAAGGATAGAATAGAATAGAATAGAATTTTTTTTTATTGGCCAAGTGTGATTGGACACACAGGGAATTTGTCTTGGTGCATACGCTCTCAGTGTACATAAAAGAAAAGGTACCTAAGATACATAAAAGAAAAGGTACAACACATATAACACTTAATGATGGTCATAGAGTACAAATAAGCAATCAGGAAAATAGCAGGAAGGTTCAAGGAGCTGTTACAGGGGTTTCTTTGCTTCTTGGCCATGATGCCTTTATCTTCTTGAACCCACAATTAACCTTTCCTGATGGTGTCTTTTCCCCAATACCAAACCCTTGCTTAACTCAGAATCGGCCCTGGTTTGCTGCACCAACATTCTCCTCTAAGGATTCTTCAGATTCTAACTTGGGATTCTTTACATTTTTAGCAGAAATGAATGCATATCTACCCCTGGGCCTTCTTCAGATTCACCTATAATCTCAAATAGCTGGCTGCTCAAGGTAAGAAAAATATGTGAATGGACACATTCTTCAACCTCCCGACCTAGCCGTGCTTTTTTCAGCAATAACATTCCTGCTGAAAGAACGAAGACGGTGCTTTTCAATAATCACCTGCCATGGAAATCTGCCATGTTTTTATTTGTTTTTTCTGCAACGGTCTCTTTCGGTTCAGCAGGAAACCCAGAAGAGATATCTGGAGCTGTGCCAGGGCAAGAGATTCAAGGGGAGAAAATCCCATCCAAGTGTTTCAATGCAAATGACTGTATTATTCAGGTCGGAAAATGCAATTCCACTCAGAGAAAGTTACTTTCCCCCCCCCATCCTTCCCCTTCCTCTTTGTATGACATAAGCAAATCCTTTCACTCATGGCCTAATCTTATCAGGCACGGAAGGCGAATGACAGCATTTCAGTGCAGGAACATAGAGAGAATATGCACCTTGCAAAGTCAGAGAGCGCTCTTAGAAAGGAAGTTAAAGGAAAAAAAAACTAAGCAAGGTGACACAGTGACATCACTGCAAATTTCCCAGGATTGATGACAGGAAATGAAGGTCTGGAAATGGTTGCTCAACATATACCTAATTTAAAAGTCTGAATTAAATCTGCACACACACTTTAAAAATGTGCCCTTTGAAAATATCAAGGACAACCTTTAAAACAGATGTTTAAAGATGCAGAAAGGTGTACTAGCCCAAGGAAGGGAAAATCCACAAATAAGCAATAATTAACACTCTTACTTTGAGAAATTAAGTAAAGTTTAAAAAAAACCACAAAACAAATATACGGCAGTTGGGAACTAGTTTTCAGAGTTACAACTTCTTCCCCGCCCCAGAAGGTTGGATGGCCACTGGTATCAAAAGAGAAATAGGGCTGGCTACTCTTGATCTGATATATTTGGATGCAACTTGAGATATTTTGCACATGGCACAAATCAACTTATTTGTGATTTATAAGTGAAGAGATTCTTGAATCACTCATATATGAAGGAATCCCATACTGCAGAAAGAACTTTTATCTATTGTTTTTCATGGTCTCTTGCCATCTATTTAGCATTTTCAATTAAATAATAGGCAGGTGGGTGCATAGATATAGAAACCAATATAGAAATAACAGTAGAGATAGATAGATAGATAGATGATGATAGATAGATAGATAGATAGATAGATAGATAGATAGATAGATAGATAGATGATGGATGATGATAGATAGATAGATAGATGATGGATGATAGATGATAGTCAGTCAGTCTAACATTTAACCAACAGAAGGAAATTTAACTTATATTCCAGTGGCTTTAATGTTGCTTTAATAAACACAGAAAACAATTACTGCTTTTAAGCATTATCTTTATGAAACGTAACTGATATTAACAAAGACTATTATTATTAATAAAGGCTGAAGCTCAAAAAATATTGATGATGTATCCAAAAAATCTAAAATGCTGATTATTCTTAGGAATAACTGTGGCTCCCTATGCTATAATTCAAATGACTTGAGGGTGCGTGTGCTTTTCTTTTAAAAACCCTTTACATTCAAATAGGATCAATTCAATTTTAAAATAGACCAAGACATGTTTCAAAAAAACTTTCCTTATACTTTCACTAGCCCCGAATCATCATACATTGCTTTAGATAACTCTGTGGAACAAATGTTGATTTTCAGTTGTTTTATAACTGTAAGCATTGACTTTCAAGTGCATCACGGGGCTTTCTATCTGTGTCCCTTGAAGTCAGCTGGGGAAGGCTCACAGGAGTCAACAAGGTTACTGAAGCCCCACCTCTGTACTTCAGGTTTGCTAATCTCTATCTTCAAACCATTTGTGTCCAAGCTATCAAATGTTTGCCTTCTTGCTGAGCTTGGCTGCTTGAATTGAGGCTGGGGCTTAAAAGACAGTGGGAATTTTGAGCTGAAGAGCCTGTTGCTCTGCCTCCCCCAAGACGGTCATGATGCCACAAAGAAAGGTGAAAAAAGAAAAGAATTGCGCATCACCAGGCAGATGGTTACATTTCCATATGCTTGGCCACAAGGTCTCATGAGAACCAAGGATGGCTCCGACGGGATTTCCAAGCATCTAAGAGAGGACCCTACAGAAGCCTTTGTGGACCAGGAAAGAGGCTCTTGTTCACGACAGTGTGATATTTCCTGTGAGTGAGGAAGATTTCTTGGCACGATCCAGGAAAGGAAATAGGACCAGCATCGACCAGCAGATTGCTAATCGAGAGGGACCTCATGACAACGGAGGAATCCAAGAATTGCAGGCACCCGTTCTTGCTAAACCCTCTTGCAAGGTCGTGACTCTTTCTGTATGCAAAACACAACGGTGTCATTCCAGTGGCATGACCTGAGCGGGACACTCCCTTCCGGCAGGGAGCCTGACACTTTCCCATTTGCTAAGCTCGGCCTGGGACCAGGCGAAGCTTTCAGTGAGTGCAGAAACACCAGGAAGGCTCAGGTTTCTTTCCCGCCCCCTCAGGAAGGAGCCTTCGCCATGAATTCAAAACTCCTTGGATGAGAGGGTGGCATGGTCAATTCAAGACAAGGGGGGAGGAGAAGGAAGCCAGGTTTACGTTTTCTCTACGTGAAATTTAAATCCACATGGAATTTCTTACAGACCAGTCATACTATATTCAGTATTATCATCAACCGGCATCTATGAACTCTCCAATCACCCAGAACAGGACAAATAAATGAGCTTGCAGATGCCACCTTCTGACAAAGAGCCAGGAAAGTTACAGAGGGAGAAATCAAAGTGACCCAAAAGCTTTAGAGCTGCTTTTTCGCAGGGGTACTAAAAAAAAGCTCCCCCGTTTGAAGCCCACAGATGCGAAATTTTGCCAATTTTGTCTACAGGAAAAGAAGCAAAAAACATCTGCACCAGGGACCGGACGCATTCAAACACAGTATTGAAAGCTGAATGGGGGAAAAACTATTTTGGTACCTCTGAATGTCTGGTCATGCCATTAAGTGGCAGAGCTGGGATTTGATTGGGAAACAGGTAATCTTTGATTCAGAACAGTTCGCTTAGTATCCGTTCGAAGTCACGACAGCACTGAAGTGACATGACCATTTTCCACATCTATGACCGTTGCAGAATCCCCGCAGTCACGTGATCAAAATTCTGACCCTTGGCAACTGACTCATATTTATGACCATTGCAGTCTCACGTGATCCCCTTTTGCGACCTTCTGATAAGTGATGGGGAAGCCAGATTCACTTAACAACCGTGTGACTGACTTGGCAACTGAAGGGATTCACTTTAACAACTTTGGCAAGAAAGGTCATTAAATGGGACAACACTCCCTTAACAGGTGTCTCGCTTAGCAACAGGAATTTTGGGCTCAATTGTCGCTGTAGCCCGAGGACTGCTGGTGGTCTGATTTGGTTGAAGAAGGCGGTTAACCTTGTTTCTAGAAAATCCAAAATTGACAAACGTCTCTACAAACCGAAATCCTGTTGAGTCAGCTGCCCTTTTGAATAAACTCCTTCGCAGAGGACGAGTGAAACAAAACCTAACAGGTATAATTAGGAAAAAAAATTGGCCACTGGGCAGGGTTTTTCTTTCTCAAAGGTCTTTGGATGCACTTTGGAAAAATCCTTCAATTCGCAGAGATTATCTTCAAAAAAAATCTGACCAGGAAAGAACAACCTGTGATTAAAGACCAAATTTCTTTCCTGATTTTTTTTTTCTTTTAAAACCCTAATTTCTGCCTAAATTGCTTCCTTTGGCAGTAGATCAGTTTGCCGAAGCCTGGCAGCCTTCCCATTGGTGCCTCTGCCGTTCTTGCCCTTTCCGGTTCCCTTCCGGAGAAAGGCAGAATTCTTTTCAGCCCATTTAGATGAAATCACGGTGAGCTCAAACACACCCCTTCACCTGCTACAACTGCCAGACCGCATCATCTGAATTTCCTGGCCCGGATTCTTGCCTCAGCTGCAGTTTTCACAACCAGATACAAGTGACGGAGCAGCAAGGAAAACCCTCGGATGCATCACCACTTTCTGCCAACTCACTCGGGGTGGTTTGCAGGGGATCATCGGGCTTGAGCTTCACCCAACCGCCCTACCAGGAGCGTGAGAGTCTGAGGCTACCCTTGATCAGGTGAAACGCAAGGAGTTGGGTGTTGGAAAAGGGATTTGAGGCAAGGCTTTGCCAGCATAATGGAAAACCTGTGCCAGCTCCAGCCCTCTTCCGCCCGCCCCCGTGCCAACGGATTTAGAGGAGGCTCGGAGGATGGAGCAATGGGAGAGTCCAACCTCCACTCAGACAGGAAGTTCCTTTGGGGTGAGGTTGAACCACCTGTGAACTCTCAGCCTAATTTACACCCTTGGGAGGTAGGGTGGAGAGGGAATCCGTTCCCTCCACTCCCTGGAGCAGAGGTGGGGAACCAGGGCTCTTTTATGACTTGTGGACTTCAACTTCCACAATGCCTGGGACAGCGTGGTGGAGCATGTCTGCCTCAGGAATTCTGGGAGCTGAAGTCCACAAGTCATAAAAAGGCCCTGGTCCCTCCCCCCTGCCCTCCCCTAAGCAACTGAGGATGCAACTGCCAAGGAATCACAGAAATTAGCAATAAACAAGGAGCATCAAAGAGCAAAGCCAGGTGTGAGCAGCTCCTGAAAGAAGCAAAGCTGCAAATTTGCCATTTCTGCCCTGAGCCCAAAAACCATCTACAGGTAGTCCTCGACTTACAACCGTTTGTTTAGTGACCGGTTACAATGGCATTGAAAAAAAAGACCTATGTTCCTTTTTCACACTTATGACCATTGCAGTGTTCCTGTGGTCACCTAAACAAAATTCAGAGGCTTGGCAACTGGCATGTACTTAGGATGGTTGCAGTGTCCCCGGGGGACCTTCTGACAAGCAAAGTCAGTGGGGAAGCAGGTTCCGCTTAGCAACCAATATTTGCGGCTCCATTGTGGTCATAAGTCAAGGACTATCTGTACCTTGACAAGGAACAGCCCTTCAAAAGTTAAACTTGCAGTCTTTTCCAGTTTTATCACCTGGAGCTCCTTCTGGTGGAAATTAAGGCTGGGAATCTCTTATCTGCAGAGCAAGGTCTCAATTACTGAGTTATTACTAAATGGACACCCAGGGCAGCCACCTCTCAACCAAAACATGACTTCCTCCGTTTTGTTCTTCCCAAGAAATCTAAGATGTTTAACAACACTTCGCTTTGAAATCCCCCTTTTTTTAAAAAAAAAAAAGTACCTTTTTTTTTTAAAAAGGTCTTTGCTAAAGTATCTTCTTCTTCTTGTTAGGTTTTTAGATTTGAGGAAATCTGTCTTACGGCAGATGACAGAAATGGAGTCAGTCTTACATAAGAGGCATTCTGGAATCTCCATCAAGTCATGTGACTCTTTGGGTAGCATCAATCCAAAACTACGCAAGAGGACAAAGTTGTCAAGAGCTGAGCCAAGGTTTAATGATTAGGGAAAGCACAGCAATCTATAAATAAACTCAATTAAAGTGAAGTCATTTCTACTCCAAGGAAGAAGCTGGCTAGTTAAATAGAAAGAATACACACAAAACAATTCTCTAGATTGCTTTCTTCTTAGAACACCAGATTGAGAACTATAATTAGACACCAGTTTATGGAAAACAAAGAAACATGTGACCTTGACTATAAATATTGCAACTAATTAAACACGGTAATAATAAAAAATAAGCATTCCTGAAAGACAAAAGTAAAATCTACTTCCCAGTGGTTCAAACATCAACCTAGTATGGTAGGTAGATTTGCAAATAAACGGATGAGGTCTGCTGGAGTTGCAAAAGTAAAGAGCCACTTTCCTTGCTACTTTTCTCTTGTTTTGGGAGAGAAAAATCATCAATGCAGGAGGTTTATTGAATGACTCTTTATATGAATCTTTACTCAAAAATAAGTCAAACTATATTCTTTTTTGAAGTTTCAAAGAAGAGATTGGACCACCATTTGTCTTAGTGATGGGTTTCAAATTTTTTTACTACCGGTTCTGTGGGTATAGCTTGGTGGGTGTGGCAGGGGAAGGATACTTGTAAAATCTCCATTCCCACCCCACTCCAGGGGAAGGATATTGCAAAATCACCATTTCCTCTGATCAGCTGGGACTTGGGGGCAGAGAATAGATGGGGGCAGGGCCAGTCAGAGGTGGTATTTACCGGTTCTCCAAACTACTCAAAATTTCCACTTCCGGTTCTCCAGAACTGGTAAGAACCTATGAAACCTACCTCTGATACACCCAGACCAATGGTGGGTTTCACAATTTTTTACTACCAATTCTGTGGGTGTGGCTTGGTGGGCGTGGCAGGGGAAGGATACTGTAAAATCTCCATTTCCTCCCGATGAGCTGGGACTCAGAGAGTAGATGGGGGCGGGGCCAGTCAGAATTTTTACTACCGGTTCTCCAAACTACTCAAAATTTCCGCTACCGGTTCTCCAGAACTGGTCAGAACCTGCTGAAACCCACCACTGATTTGTCTGGGATTAACTTACTGCCAAGAAACTTGGTAAAGGATTTAAGCATGATTCTCCAGAATTAAAGGCATGTAACATTTGAGCCAATGTCTGGAAGATGAAGGCCATGTTTATTTTTAACTTACTTTAATTAATTCAATTTATACGGCCTCCCATCTCATGGAAAGTGACTTTGGGCAGTGTACAGCAACCCAATAAAACAGCATATACAGAAAACAATTAGTACTATTGTGTAACAATGATTTAAAAAGCATTAAAAACACCGAGCAACCTCATGAGCCCCAAAGACCAATCAAGTTCTTTTTATCAAATCCTCTCCAAGGTCCCCTCCCCCCCACCGGGAAATCAGACCGAATTACGGAGGCCCACCGGGGTCTTTCTAGAAAACTAACAATGGGGTAAATCTCAGAGGGAGCACAATGCGGTTTCCTCAGCAGCCTGGGAAAATTGACTTTTAGCAATCGGTGTACATTTCAGTCTTACATCAACAGGACTTCACCAGATTATTCACACACATTCATACTTCAGAGTGAAGCAGAGGTTGGGGCACAAGGCGCTTTCCTGGCACGCTGAGGCCCATCCCAAGCCAAGCCGTCCAGGCTGTTGGCACAACTCAAGGTCAAGAATGCCAGAAATGCCAGGGGAGGGGACTGGCAGTCCTCGGGCTGGGCTCGCTGCTCTGCCAAGAGCAAAGAACGCAAAGCTGGAGAGACAACTGGCATTGAGAAAAACACGCCGTGCAGAATAACAGAATAGCAGAGTTGGAAGGGACCTTGGAGGTCTTCTAGTCCAACCCCTGACTCAAGCAGGAAACCCTCTACCATTCCAGACAAGTGGCTGTCCAATCTCTCCTTAAAAACTTCCAGTGCTGGAGCACTAACAACTTCTAACGGCAAATCGCTCTATTGATTAATTGTTCTCACTGTCAGGAAATTTCTCCTTATTTCTAGCTTGCTCCTCTCCTTGGTTACTTTCCATCCATTGCTTCTTGTCCTGCCCTCAGGTGCTTTGGAGAACAGGTGGAACCCCTCTTCCTTATGCCAACCCCTGAGATATTGCTATGATGTCACCCCAGTCCTTCTTTTCATTAAGCTAGACATACCCAATTCCAACAACCGTTCTTTATATGAACAGAAATAAAAGCCTGTATCCAGGACAACTCTGCGGGATGCATCGTTCCAATCTATTCTCAAAAAAACACAACAGCCTTCTAACCCCACCGATACCAAGAAGAGCCCACATTTTGCACAAATTATTCAAACTGTTTAAAAAGAAGGAAAGGAATGGGAAGGAGTTTTTTGGGAAGAAGGACAAAGACACAGGCGAACCCCCAGAATCCTTATGTACTTCGCGATAGAATCAGACAATCTTCCCAAAAGAGATTTTCTAAATTCTCCAAGCAGGGGCCTGTGCTTCTCCAGCCTTTGGGGATAACCCCAATCCTAACTCTGCCAAACACATGCCTGGCTCTGCTCTAAGGAGATATTCTTCTGCGCTGTGAGCCATCTGGAACCGAGGAGCATGCTACTAGACAGAGGTCTCCAAAGTTGCAACTTTAAGACTTGTGGACTTCAACTCCCAGAATCCCTCAGCTACTGGGAAATTCTGGGAGTTGAAGTCCACGAATCTTAAAGGTTGCTGAGTTTGGAGACCCCTGCACGAGACCATCAAGCGCAATCCATACCTGGCTGGCTGTGGCGATCGAGGCTTTGGCTTCTCTTTCTCTTTCTCACGCTCTTTCTCCCGTTCCCGATCTCGGTCCCGGTGTGGGCGCTCCTTGTCATCTCGCTTGATGCGCTCCCGCTCCCTCTCCCACTCTTCTTTCCGCCTCTGGCGCTCCTTGTCCCGCTCCCGTTCCCTTTCACGCTCCCGCTCTCTTTGCCGCCTCTCTCGCTCCCGTTCCCGCTCCCTCTCTCGCTCCCGTTCCCGCTGCCGGTTCTCCCGATCCCTCTCTCGCTCCCTTTCCTGGGGAAGGAAAGAAAGAATAAGCCAGGTTAGAGGTTAGCTTTGACCCACAGCAAGTCTTGAATCATGTCACACCAAGGAAAGTCTTTAGTTGGCTCAACAAGACTTAATGACTTCATTCTCTGGATATTTACTTCCAGAGGCCCACCATTCAACTAATAAAATTACAGGTTGTCCCTCACCAATCTCTATGTTGTTCCAATCTCTCTGTGTGTAAAAATTCTTGTTTCTCAAAATTCCTGGAGCAATTTGAGACACACAAGCAAAAAATGCTGGCTAATGGATGGAGAGACTGCAGGTAGTCCTCGACTTACAACAGTTCATTTAGTGACCGTTTAAAAGTTACAACGGCACTGAAAAAAGTGATTTATGACCGTTTTTCACACTTAAGACTATTGAAGCATCTCCAGGGGTCGCCTGGCAACTGACTCATATTTATGACGGTTGCAGCGTCTTTTGCAACCTTCTGACAAGGAAATTTTATTTAACAACCGTGTTGCTAACTTAACAACTGCAGCGATTCACTTAACAAATGTGGCAAGAACAGTCATAAAAAGGGGCCGAAACTCACTTAAGAACTTTCTTGCTTGGCAACATAGGAATTTTGGGCCATTGCTGCAGCCAAATGGGTCGTTAAGCCTGAAGCGCTTCAGAACCAGCACCTGTCCGAAGTCAAAGAGGAAGCCCAGCCTGGGGCAGGCACTCACCTTGCTCAGTCTGTAATTGCGGTAGGGGTCTGGGTCGGTGTACTGTACCCTGAAGTTCTCATACTGTCCTCCCCGCCAGAAGCGTTCTATTTCATAATCGTAGTAGGGATCGGAATATGGATCGAGCCTGCAGAGCGATGGAAGGAACAGGAGGGATCAATCCCATGTTATTCTCACCAGTTATTGGCTGCAGGGCCATATTCAGCCATCACCAGTTGAAAGCAAGAAACATGTTTCCCCGGGAATGCCCTTTTCCAATAATCGGACAAGCACAAAGAGCCATCCCCCCCCCCTTCCAAAATTCCAGATTCAGGCAAATCATATTAGCTTTTCAACAGCCGCCTCCCAGTCTTTTGGGATTCATCTTTGAAAAACAAGCGGGGGCCAGAAATGGAACACGCTCTAAGCAAGACAAGGCCCTGGTTAATGGGTCAGTAGACCATGCTGGTCTTATGCTAAGAAGGGTGCAGTGAGAGTCCTCTATTATTTATGACTCCCCTTCACTGGGAAAAAAATGAAGAATTAAGAGCAGAGTGCTCAGCACGTCATTAGTTACTTAATTAGTATACCAACCGAGCAAATACTTGAAAACAAGCCTTTCTGGATTATTCCTGAAGCCAGCACAGTGATAACTTTCTATGAAAAATGCTCATCATAACCAGTGACTGAACCACATGGAAATCACAACAAATGGCTCTGACAAATGGATTTTGGAATAGGCTTTGGAAAGTATAGGGCTGCTGCTCTGCTCGCTCTCCTTCCTTCTGGGATGCCTTCAGGAAATGCCATCTATTTTTTGTACTCCTGGATGTACGTAATTATTTAGAAGTCTTGCTATTGCTGTAAATGTTGCCAGGAGGTTGCCAACACATGGCAACCTCCAAACAGACGGGCATGCCAGCACAAAAGGGCCAGATGGAAACAAAGAACTCTGCAACCACAGACGCTGAAGTAAGAATTCTGAAGAATCAAAATGAAAGTAACACTGGCCCGATTATGAACGCACGAGCAACGAGGGTTTGCTTACCCGTAATTAATGTTCTCTTTGACGTCCGTGTCACTAGTAGTTTTGAGGAAACCGGTGGAGAAAAACAGATTTATGAATCAATTAGCCATAATCATGTGTTAGTCAGTCTCAAAGCAAACTGAAATTGTTTCAAAAATAGATTCTTAGGGAAGTGAAATGATGCAAACTGGGAAAAATTCCAGCTGACCAAACCACTCGAGATGTACTTAGCATTTCTGACACCTTTAAAAAACTATGTTATTTTAATCTTTGAAGTAGCCTTTAGTCCAAAGCAGCGAAAATCAATATATGCGTAGAATTTTAGTCTAACATTTGAGAATCCAACAAAGGAGCATAAAATGAAGCCCTGCACCTCAGATTTAAATATAGCAATGAAACTTTATCCACCCTAGAAAGTTTCCTATGTGGGTCATTTGAAGAGGTTATCAATAATATTTCAAGAAATTTAAAGGCATGTTTTAGAAGAACAGCCAATTCAAAGTAATGCCCTGAAGTGGAAAAAACCAATATGGGCCCATTACTAGGGACCTTACTAGGATCAATGGCCAGAGCACCTGCAAATCTGCACCTGCAACTTGTCTGGGTCTTGAATTAATGATGACAAATTAAAAGAAAAGATGTACCTTTGCAGAATTTATTTACTGTTATGTTTCTGATGCCGACTTCTGCATTTACATGCAGTGCAACTGAGGATGTGAAGAAGAGCCACTGGCCCTGTCATACCTAGCCTTAAGAGAGCGTCTTTGGCTTTATTCCCCTAGAGAGGGCTTTGTGAAGGTGGTTTAAGTCAACTGGAGTGGCTCAGAAAGACTGGGATGAGGTCTCAGGTCAAAGGATCTATGATCCATACATACCAATCCACTCAAAATTGCCAGAGACACTTAAATCTCCTTCACACTCTAAGGTGGCCCTAACTCTTTTAAGGTTAGGTATGATGGACCAGGGGCCTCTGGCTTCTTGAATGGAAGGGCACATCTTAAACCCAGCCACTCTATTGAAAGGTACTCCAAGAACCGCAAGGGGCAGTCAGAGCAAAACCTGCATGTGGGAAGCAGGAGTGGGCTACAGCAGGACCCAATGGGTTCCACATAAAGCACCTGAAGCAGGCAGGCCTGAGGGTGATTTTCAACAGGGCAGAAAACGCAGCGATCGATGAAATGCAGCTATTCTGCTCTACATGCACAGTGCTGCCATCAGGAGCCAAAGGGTCTCTTTGGATAGCGAGATGGGCAGTGCGTAAATTTAATCCATGAATAAATGGCTATGCAGATGACAAAAACACACCAGGCTGCAGGCACACTGGGTTGGGCCCTGCAAACAGTAGCAGCCAAGGCAGGATGGGACAACAGTGCCAGAGCCGGCTAACTGATCTACAGAGGAATTATTGAGTCTGTCATTTGCACCTCTATAACTGTCTGGTTCGGTTCTGCAACCCAACAAGAAAAACACAGACTTCAGAGGATAATTAGAACTGCAGAAAAATAATTGCTACCAACCTGCCTTCCATTGAGGCCCTGAATACTGCACGAATCAAGAAGAGGGCCGTGAAAATATTTGCAGATCCCTCGCATCCTGGACATAAACTGTTTCAACTCCTACCCTCAAAACGACGCTATGGAGCACTGCACACCAGAACAACTAGACACAAGAACAGTTTTTTCCCGAAGGCCATCACTCTGCTAAACAAATAATTCCCTCAACACTGTCAGACTATTTACTGAATCTGCACTACTATTAATCGTTTCATAGTTCCCATCACCAATCTCTTTCCACTTATGACTGTATGACTATAACTTGTTGCTGGCAATCCTTATGATTTATATTGATATATTGACCATCAATTGTGTTGTAAATGTTGTACCTTGATGAAGGTATCTTTTCTTTTATGTACACTGAGAGCATATGCACCAAGACAAATTCCTTGTGTGTCCAATCAAACTTGGCCAATAAAAATTCTATTCTATTCAAGGCTATTCAACAGCGCCCTCTGGTGGATGGCAGCGGGACTGGAGAGGAAGGCACAGAAAGAGGCAGCAGGCCCTTCCCTACCTTGAATCCCGCACGTCCCGAGTGATGCGATAGTTCCAGTCTCGTAAAAATTCATTTTCCTTGTCGAATTCGCGTTCATCTTCCCCAATCGTTACTGTAAACCGTTTTTCTTCAAAATCGGGTTCTTGTTCTTTCCTCATGGTAGCCTTTTTCAGCACCTGGCAGGGGGAGTGGGCAGGAGCATTAGTTCCCAAAGGGATGATACCATTGGCACAGCGTCCCTCCCCAGCCTGACACCTCCAATTCCCAAGGGGTACATCCAGAATGCCTGCACATCTGGAAGTCACTGCCTGGGAAAGCTGCATTGCGTTTTAGAACAGGGGTCTCCAACCTTGGCAACTTTAAGACTTGTGGACCTCAGCTTTGCTGGCTGAGGAATTCTGGGAGTTGAAGTCCACAAGTCTTAAAGTTGCCAAGGTTGGAGACCCCCGTTTTAGAATAGCAGGGAATTTTCAGATTAAGATTCTGAACACCTGGCCCTTTTTTTAGAACCACAAAGGCTGAATCTTTCTTCTTTATGCCAGAGGTGCACAACGCACCTGGAAATAAACATACTTTTTTTTTCCAAATAGTTGACTTAAACAACTTTGAGGATGAATCTCGAGTACCATTCATTAAGTGCTGTTGCAACTTCAGTCACTGAATGAGTGGTTGGTAAGCGAGGATCACCAATAAAGGGACTTCTCAGCCCTTCCTCTCCCCTGTTCTGCACCAGGAGCAAGAAGAACCAGCTTACCTCCTTTGCGTGTCGGAGGCCCCGTTCCCAGGCACTTTCTGTTGGAGGGTCAGGAGGTGGGGGAGGGAAGATTTCATCCACACCGGGCCCTCCCTGTTAAGAAAGAGGGGAGGAAGATTCCAATGATGTTCATTGTCACAAAGCCAGCTTCTTTTACTCCAGAAAAGCTATCAGCTGCTAGGTGATTGGCCTCACTTTGCTCCCAGGTTTCCTGTAAGCAACTACAGTGTTTTCCACACGTGCAGCATAGCTCAGGTGGACTGAAGAGAAACTGTACAAACACTCAAGTATCCGGCTTCTCTCTGCTCCAGTCAGGGTTGTTGTACAAGACTTCCAATATCTCTGCTCTTCTAATATTAGACCCACAATGTTCTAACACAAGATCCCCAAATGCACGCCCGCTTATTACGTGGCCAGGTGGCCTGGCTCTGCCATCTCCTTCTCCTCCTGTATGTCTTGTGCTCATTATCCATTTGAAACAAGGGGCGGTAGAAGAGACATTTAGCAACCATGCAGGGGTGCTTGTTTTCCCCAAATTCTCATACCACAGATAGGGTCACAGCATCCTCAAATTCAGGCAATAAACACTGATACAATACTGTACCCAAGGGTTGGCTGGCATCAGAGGGTGAGGACCGGGGCCAATAGGAGGGGCACCATTAGAAGAGAAAGGAACTGGCTTGGTAATCAGAGAGTAGTTTCCTTTGTCATTCACACCAGGATGAATAAATCGGCAGTTTATGCCCCAAGTACAGTTCCCTATGGAGAAATAAGCAGAAGGGTTTAAAAAAAAGACCCAAACAAGAGACACTTCACATAAAGCACAGGACGCCTGTCTGAGAGAGTCTGTCAACACAACAACAATCCTTCTCTTGCCTTGTCCTGTTCTTCACCCACTGAGTTATGTGAAGGAGATTCTTTTCTTTAATTATTTAAAGAAATTGCATTCTGTATGTCAAATGTTTTCCTTGCACGGCTTGCACTATGAAGCAAAACAACTGAAAAAAGACTACATGCATACATACATGTCTTTGGTTATTCGGGTTTTCTCCCGCGTAAAATTGGAAGTGTCTTGGCGACGTTTCAACGAAGTCTCATTCGTCATCTTCAGGCCAGTGTTTTCAGCTTCGTGCTTCTGAAAACACCGGCCTGAAGATGACGAATGAGACTTCGTCGAAACGTCGCCAAGACAGTTCCAATTTTACGCGGGAGAAAATCCAAATAACCAAAGACCTACATACAAATACCTGCAAAAACCTCAGAAAACAAAGATATATACATATACATACATACATACATATACATACATATTCAAAAATTGGAACTGCAGCATAAATCGCACGAGAACCAAAGAACCCCACCAAAGATTTTTTAAAAAAAACTGTTACCACCCAAACAATCAACAATGGCAATTGTGCTAAATTCATGTTGATCAAAATAATTGTGTAATGCTGAGAGCTAAACTAAGTTTCCATATGCTGAGGCAGTGGTACTGGATGAGAGTTACTGTCTTTAAGCTCCATGTTTGGGCTTCTTTAAAGCTTTTGAATACTGAGAGATTTCGGTGTAAGCATTTTGGTGTAATGTGACCTCTGACAACTAGAAACCATCTAAGGAACAGAGGAGAAGCCACCAGATTCTGAAGGGCGGCTGCTCAAGAAACGGAGGTTCCTTGCTGTGACTCAGGAGGAAGGGACACAACTGGCTTTAATGTGTACCTTTCACAAAAAAACGGCAGGTAAGACGTGGCCTCATTTTCCTGTCGTTGGGATCTTTCACCTCTCCCTCCTCCAGGTCATCATCCTGAAAGACACAGAGAGACAGGAACTCAGAAGGCCGAAGTTGCCATGACAGCAAGCCTTCAATCACAAAAACTGGAGCAACCCAAGAAGATGAGAAACCAGAGAAGGAAGATGGATTCCCACAGCCCGCGTGCTCCTCAACATGGGAATGGCTATAAGAGGACATTCACATTTGATCTCCCCAGCTTCTTCCGATGCTCCTTGCTAGCATTCTCTTCTAACCCTCTAAACTCAGGCTTTTGAAAGTGGTCAAGCGGAAAGTTGGCCTTTTGATTTCAAGGCCGACTTGGTCTTCCTTTCAGAACTCTCCTCAGCCCAACCATTGAGGAATATGCCTTTCTTGCTCTCATCCTGCAGGCTTAACTGCGATAACATCAGCACCATCTACCCTTGAAAGACTCAGCAGATGACTTAATTCATCTTCAAAAAGGTAAAGCAGAGCTTGCAACATGGGTAGGATAAGTAAGCATGGAACTGAAAGCTAGCACTAAGAAAACGGGATGTTCTCTGCAACAACTTTCTAAGTTAATATTGGAGGCCTCAGATAATAAAATGCTGATGCCATTTCTCCAGAATCTGCGCCAAACTAAGAATTTAACCCCTGCAACAACCAACGATGTCAACAAAAGTCACACTTTCCTTAAGCACTTTCAGAGGGAATTACAATCTAAGAAGAAACTTTTTCACTTCTGAGCAAGATAGATATTAACTATCATCTGGCAGGAAAAGCTGCGGTTCAGAGCTTCTCGGCCCTGTCAGCTCATCTGCACTTGGCTTCCTTGTCACTTCCTACTTCAAGTATGCATCACAGGAGGTCTCCCTCTTTTCTCCTGGGAAAAACCCAATTGCTGCTTTGCAGCCTCAGGTGTTATCTGGGTATCTGCAGGGCTCTTAGGACCACCCCTTCCAATCCAGACCAAGAGCACTTGCCAAGCTGGATGTCTATGAAATGACAGATCATCCCACTGCCATCAGGGGCTGAGCTTGGCCAGTAGAGGGATAGAAAATGGTGCTACATGCCGAAGAATTAGAGCAGCTTCCCAATTCTTGGCAATGGTCATACTGTGGAAAGTTTGGCAGTTGAAACCTACGCAGTGGAGGGTGCCTGGTTTGAGAGAATTAACTCCACCCCCAAACTTTGGCTCTGCTTGTTCCGAAGCATTTGAGGTTTATAGCAACTAAAGGGCTTTTCTGAGAAATGAGGTCAATAACATAACCCACCCCCCCAAAACAGCTTTTCATAACCCAAACTGATCAGTAACTTTTTGCACAGAAGCAATGCAAATTTGTCATTATTATGTTGCTGTTTCTTCTCAGTAGTTAAAACATTTATGATGTAAGTTAAGGAAATGGCTAGATTAGAGTGACCCGGCAATATTGTGCTTTTGGAATAAGCAATGTTGTGCTTTTGGAATAAGCACATCTAGATCCTACTTGAGAAAACAGCCCTTTATCGACCTTTCTGTCTTACAAAGGGCTGTAGGGACCTGTTTTCTCCCAGGGACACTCTTGGTGGGGTGGAGGGAGAATGCAGAAGGGAGCTGAACTTACATCAATCTCGCCATCATCAATTTCTCCATCTTCTTCCTTCTTCTTCTCCTTGGGAGGCTCCTGCCCATCTTTCTCATTGTTGCTTTTGGGGGTAGGCTGTTTTTCATCTCCCGGAGGCTCGTCTCCCTTTTCTTCTTCCTCTTCCTCCTCCTCCTCCCCCACAGCCTTGTCAGCCTCATCGTCTGCAGGAACAGTGCTAGGCTCCTCGGGAACCTCCTCATCATAATCCAGTTCATGCTCATCCAGTTCCCGAATGACCGAGGAGGCTTCATCACCCAGGTCATTTGCCCCCTCTTCCACTTGCTCAACACGCAGGGAGGACTTGAGTGGTTGGCTTTGATCATTATGATCAGAGTCCGGAGACTTGGTTTCACTTAAACGCTCCTCTTCCTCCGAGGGAAGGCCTTCCTCCTCCCCATGGCTCAATGTTCTAGTTGCCCGATCTGCACCTTTCCCCAAACAGGCACCCTGTCCTTCCTCCCCATCCTGCTCTGAACTACTCCCTTTCAGGATTTCATCATCAGAGGGCTGGTGGTCATCCTCCTCTTCGTCTTTCTCACTGGGAGAGTGGGGGTTTTGCTCAAGTGTTTCAGAAACATCCATCAGGACCCACTAGTCTGGAAGAGAGGAAAGGCTCAGATTAAAAAAAAGGACAAAAAGGGGATTCATAGCTGCTTCTTAACTAGAGACTGTTAAGCTGTCACGTCAACATTTTTAGCTCGCAATGCACTTTACCACCCCATATTTAAATGCTGGCCCACGAAAGTAAAAGTGCGTGAATGAGATTCTCATAAAAGAGCTGTTTTGTAGTATCTAAAGGCTAAAGCAAATCAAAAACAATGGTTTCCTGATAAGATTTTAACTTTTTAACAGAAACTGTCCCATTTCTGACCACAAATGAAGCAATCTTAATTAAAGTAACAAGAGGGAGACAGCCACTCACCTCCTGCAGCCAAGTTAAGAATGCAACCCCTCAACCTGTCAACACAAGCGGAGGATGACAGAACCCATCATCCGTTATATTCCGTCCAATGGAATATAATCCCACAGACCTTGGAAAGAGACCACAGTTCCAGCATCGCCCTCCCGCTTCCCAGATGTGTCAAAACACGGATCTCCCCCTCCCCACGTCTAGTGAGGAGCTCTGCCCCACTGGCCAAGGATGAAGGGAGGCGCAGGCCGAGACTGCAGCCCCCGCCCGGGCAAAGGTTGCCCCTGGGCTGCCCCCAGCCCTCCTCGACCCTCGCCTTCGGGGGATCGGAGCGAGCCCCGAGCCCATCCGGCCTGGCGGGCTGCACGGGATGGGAGTTGTAGTCCGGCGCCTGCGGAGGCGGTGATCCTGCCGCCTGCGGTGCCCTCGAGGTCATCGCCAGCAAGCCCCAGAAGATCGCTCGGGGGGCGCCGGGGCGTGGAGGCCGCAGCCCGCTCGTTCGCCCGGGGCTCAGGCGTCCGGCCGGGCCTCCCCGGAGGAGCAGCGAAGCGACAGGCAGCGACGCCCCCGGCGCCTCCCCTGAAGGCTCGATGCCGGCCCCGGCATCCCCGGCCTCCGCGGCCCGTAAGCGGGGCCCGCCGCTCCTCACCTGGCCGAGCGGGAGGGGGTCGGGGGAGGGAGCGGGGAAGCGGCTCCGGGAAGCGGCGGGGCGCGCGACAAGGCCTCTACTGGCGGCAGAGCAGGGCGGCCATGGCGTGACGTCATTCACGCGCGACGCCGCCAGCGGCGGCGGCGACGACGGCCTCCCACCTACTCAGCGCGCCTGCGCCGCCCGGGCAGCGCGAGGAGTGGGCGGGGCCGAACCGCTTCAGGAAAGTGACAGCCGGGCATGGCCCGCCCCTTACAAGCCCGGCTTAGCCAATCGGGAGACGGGAGGAGAAAAAAAGAGAGAGAGAGAGAGAGAGAGAGAGAGAGAGAGACGCCTGCGCACTCCGGTCTCGCTTCCCGACTGTCGGGGAGAGTAGCGGGTTTAGCTCCTCGTCGGCTGGGAGGGATGGGCTTTGTAGTCCGCTGGGTGGGTGTGGGGGGGGAACATGGGTTTACTGGTGCGACAGAGGCGGCGGCGCGCGACGGAGGGTGGCATCCAAGAGGTCGGCTGAGCATGTGCAGAGCGCCTGGTTTCCTTCCCGGGCAGGAGCTCCTCCCTCGGGCCGTGGGACAACGAGGCCCATGCTCCGCAACCCGCTCCTTCCTTCCCGACGGGGGCGGAGTTCTCCAAAGGCGGATCATGTCGACTTCTGTGCCGCTCTCCAGCCCCGTCTAAGCGGCCGGCCGGCCGAGTCAGCCTCTCGCCCCCAACAATCGGGGTCCTGGACCCAGAATCCGCTGCCCAGCGCCGGCACCGCGACCCGATCCCTTCCCTGGCCACAGGCGGAGGCGAGGAACCGGGGCAGCCCCACCGGCGTCTTTGCTCCGTGCAGGGTTTCCGCGGGGCTCCTGCCCACCTGCCCTCCGTGGGCACAAGCGGAGCCCTTTCCAGGGGCGTCCAAGGGCGGATCCCCCGCGACCCTGGCCAGAAGGACGGACCAGCAAGTCCCGCCACCAACATCTGCCTTGGAAAGGCATTTCAAGCGATGCGGAGCTTTATTCCAGAGCTGCTCTGCATAGAAGGAAAGTGGGCAACTCTCAACCGAAGAGGGAGCTCAGACCCAGCAGGGTTAATGCACACAAACCCTCCCTATTCTGGGGTTGAAATGTTTGCTGCGGAAAGCCCCATAAAAGAAACGTTTATTCTGTGGGGGCAGAGGAGACCAGAGATTCCTCTGGAAGAAGCATCGGCCATAAAAAATTATGGCAGTGGGCCTCGGGGAAGGCATAGCCCAGTCGCCATTCATTCCTAGTCTGTTCGTTTTCCTTCAATTCTTTTAATTTATTTATTTATTTATTTATTTAGATTTTTATACCACCCTTCTCCCGAAGGACTCAGGGCGGTGTACAGCCAAAAAGATAAAAACTCAATATATATACAATTAAAAACAAAAATTTAAAACAGAGCATATTACAAAAGGCCGACATTAAAAATTTAAAAATTTAAAGATTTAAAAATTAAAAACCCTAAAACGATAAACCCCAATTAAAATTTAATAAAACTATTAAGCCAGTCCCGCTTGAATAAATAGGTATGTTTTTAGCTCACGGCGAAAGGTTTCAAGGGAGAAATAACTCAAGGCAGTATATCCTGTTTCCCCGAAAATAAGACTTCCCCTGATGAGAAGCCCAATCGGGCTTTTGAGCGCATGTGCTAAAATAAGCCCCCCCCAATAAGTCCTCCCTGAAAATATTTAAACGTAGATCTGGAAATCTGGTAAGAGGAGCCCCATCTTACTCCACACTCCCCAAAATAATAAGACCTCCCTGAAAATAAGGCCAAGCACTTATTTTGGGGTTCAAAAAAAAAGGGTCTTTTTTGGGGGGAAACACAGTACATACCTAATACTTCTTCCTCCTCCTGTCTTCTCCACAAGAACCCTATGAGTTAGTTTGGGCTGAGGGAGAAGGAATGGTCCAAAGTCACCTAGCCAGCTTTCATGGCTAGGCAAGACTAGAACTCACCACTTCCTGGTGTCTAGCCTGGTGCCTTAACCACTAGGCCAGGCAACCATTTGCTGGCATTTGGCCCTCATTTCTTTAAACACCTTGGGGGATCAGATCTGGAGGTATGAGGGCACGATCCCAAGCTTTTAATCTGCCACTTAATGGTGTTTGTAATAAATTAAAAGGCCTGTTTTCTGGAAATCCTGCAAGGCACCATTTCTTTAGACAAAATAGAAAATGACAATGCTTAGTTGGAGAAACATGTTTTGGGATGAATCCCTGGCTTGGGCTTGTTACCCAAACGTGAATCTAATGACTCAAACTACAATTTGGCACTTAACTGATGGTGAATACCTAAGTATTTATAAATGTGAGAATCTATATTAATATATCTGTATTAAGACTGTGATCTTTTAGAAACATTCCTGGAAGAAAAACGCCACGAACCCAATGAAATTTATTTCAGAATGAGTTTCCTATAACCCTGACCTTTCCCCCAAGTATAAAATGTGTAGGTAACACATCTGGTTTGCCATTTTTAAAAAGTAGATTTTATAATTCTTGCAGATCTTCTAAGGCAAATTCCAGGTTTCCCCCCTCATCAGAAAAGGTTGTACTGTACAACATGGGAGCAGTGGTATCTTCAGACTGAAGCAACAAATCAAAATGGCCTGCTGACAATTATCTGCAGGCCTCCGCACAAAATGAACAGAAGCTGAAATGATCATTTTTTAAAGGGAAAAAATCCATTATACATTAAACGAAGAGACCCAATGTGGCTGGGTTTGAGCTGGAGTTCCTGTGGCTTTTGTTTCATTGGCCTGAAGTGCAGAACAAGAGCTGGAAGTACAATTAGAATTTCTTTTATGAAATTCATATAGGGAGAGTGCACTTCTGCACTCGGTGAGAGGGAGATACTTTTGAAGAACCTGGAAAGAATGCTGATAGCATAACAGTTTTGGAAGACAATATCTTACTGCAATTTTTCACTGGATTCTTTCAATTTTAGCCTTCCAGCTGACAGCAGGAAGGTCATCAGATACAAGATATGAAAATGCTTCTTAATTTCCCCCCCAGTAGATTTATTTGTTAAATTTATTTGCCGCCAACCTTATTTGGAATGTTCAGTTAAGAGATATGGAATGGGCCAAGTCTGGGGAACACGAGACAGCCAGGGAGGGTCGTCTGCCAGCTGCAGAATGGTCTTAGTTTCTTTGTTTCAGAGGGGTAGTGAGACGTTCATTTTCTTGAGCCAAAACCGATCCACATCTGGTACAAGGAAAGCACAAAGATGAATCATTTTCAAATTAGGCAGGCCATCCCCTTCATATATCCTTCTTATCCAATATAAACATTTTATATAACGTTAACAGTATTATTTTTCATTTTAAATGATCACCATTGGCTAAATATTGTCAATCACACTGCATCTGTTCCATTCAAATGATTGAGCTCCATTCATTTAAAACCAAGTTAGTATATGTGATCCTCCCCCTGAAGTAATAAGTTTTCCATCTATAATTAAATCTCCAGTTCTAGAAAATCTTCTATCTTCCCATTTCTTGAACTGAATAAATTTATCCTCTTGCTTCAGAAGGGAATGGTAAAAAAAAATAATAATGGAACAAGACGGTAAGATCAGGAGGCAAAAGTTGCTACCATATTTTAAAGTAAGTTTTAAATATGGATTTGAGATAGTAGATATTAATTTCTTAGTGTCAAGGAGGAATTCCATCACCCAAACTGAGAGAGACCTCTGGGCTAACTCGGTTTGGTCCATCAACCAAGATTATTGACACTCAGTTGTTTAAGAGGAGCCACAGCAAAATAATTCTTGCTCCTCCACTTTATTTACATGGTGCGCGTAATAAAAAGTGAATTCACATAAAAAGACTAAGTTCACTCAAAACAAATTCCCAGGCTGATGACCTGGCATTCAATGAAAGTTTACGTCAGGCATCCTTGCTGCTTTAATGCTTGGATTCACACATGAGACCTAAACCAATGTCTCTTGACTAAGCCACAACTGGCTGGGATTCTAAACCAATTTACAAGCCATATATCATCATTAAAAGGCCAGGAAGGCTGCATTCAGACATGCTAAACCTAAACCAAATAAACTCCAGGATGCAGAATCAGTGTTACTAAACCAAGCCAAGCAGACTGCAAACCACATCATGGCTTAATCAAAGGAATGCACCCAGCTGGCATTCTCTGCACTTGGTTCCAGTTTGCAAATTTTTATGTCCTGGGGAGGAAGGTGGGGGTGGGGGAATCCCTAAGGAGGATGCTGAATCCCACAAATTTCACCACGGAAGGAAATGGGGGCCCTTTTTGTCAGCTTGCAAAATTCATCAACCCGGAGAAAATTCTGCATTTAAGGATGGATCAAAATCCAGGCATTTCTCCCTTGTGACACCCCCTAAAACATCCTCTGTCTAATCAGGCAACGTAGGCGTACAAACCCAGCAGCAAAACGCTGGCGTTGCTTTGATTTGCTGCCCGCTGTCTGATTGCGCTTCTCCGCAAGTTTGTGTGTGTGTGTTGGTTTTTCAAGGCAGTGAGAGGGTCTCTCCGCTTACAGGTTAGTGTCTGTGGAGTGGGCTGGATCAGCTGATGGGCAGCCCCCTGCATCCCTGAGCAGATCCAGCGGCACAGAGGAGCCAGAGGCAGCTGCCGTTAAGAGGTAGCTTTCTGGGCTCTGCTGCTCCTCACCCAAAGTGGGGGGCGAGGGGGGAAGTCATCCTTGTCTTCTCTGAACGGTCGAGAAGGCTCAGAAGAGGATGCGTGAGAAAGGCGAGTTCTGCAGAAAAAGTTTGCTGGTGGCAGGAGGTAGGGGTGTGTGTGTGTGTGTGCGTGATTGCAAAAGAGGGATATGAAGGCATCGCTTTGCGGAGAATGTGCGTTTATCATCTATCTGCCTGCCTCAAAAGACTACAAAGTCCATGACCCACTTTTCTCAAGACCCAGCAGATTCCTGAGTCGGATCAGGGTCAAAAAGGCGGCGGGGGTGGGTGGGAATTCTTGGTCCTTGTTGAGGAGGGGAGGCAAAGAGAGTTCAAGGGACCTACCAGATCCCAAAGCAGGGCATTCAACCAAGCCATCTGTTGGGCAGAATAGCTTGGGGGGAAATGGTGAGCCGTGGCCGCTTGGGACCCTTGTAGGATCCATTTCCCCTTCGGAAGCTCCCCTTTCAGACCCTGGCCGATCCGCTGCCTCCTCAGCAAGGCTGCTGGCTGAAGAAAGTTTCACTTATTTTTCTTTTCAACCAAGCCCAGCCATTTTACAGGCCCTCTTCGTTAACCCTGCTTTCTCCATCACTTGCCCGCTAAACATCGCAGAGCACCGTGGCCAATCATCCTCAACTGGGAGAAACCTCCGTTGTAGGAAGGGAGAGAGAAGTGTAGTCAGGACTTTAAAGGCTCCGGAAAGCTAGGTTGCTCTGCTCTCGCCCTCCCTTCAGGAAGAAAAAAAAAAAAAAGCGGGGGGGGGGGGGAGAAAAGGAGCTTTAGGGAGAGCAAAGCTTTGGGGCACATTTGCCAAATAGGCTTCATGGGGCTAAAACGTTTCGCAGTCGCTGCCTGCGCTTCCATCTGCTTCTGCAAACAACATCTGGATTTATGTCTGGAAAGCCATCAAACGTGAAACGAGGGAGGTATTCGCTCTTCCTTGATTCTGGCAATGCTGATGACTTCCAAAACCTCCCACAGACTAGACACTGGGACAGTCTCTTCCCTCCCCCCTCCCCCCCGCCATCATTCTGCTGAACCCCTAATTCTCACAGTTCAATCTAATATCTATGCTTATTAACCCATGTAAGGGTGGCTGTAGTATTATTATTTCTGCTTCTTATCTTCTTTACTTCCCTCTTTTATTGGGGTGATGGTGATGATGATGATGATGGTTTGTCATACAGTCAGCCAGATGTTCAGTCTGGATTTGGCATTTTTATCCACCTATATTGAGTCCTTCCCATAGACCTGGGATAGGCAGATGTGGACATTTGATGGGGTTACAGATCTCATCTCAGGATGGAAGCTGTTCCGCGTAAAGCTGCCTTTTGCAATTGATCGATGGCGAATTTGTCAATGGTATTCCAGTGGTGCTCCAGTTGTTGTTATTATTGTCTCTGTTGCTTTGCATGGACATCGAGCACTTCTGTACTGGAGACAAATTCCTTGTGTATCTAGTCACACTTGACTAAATAAAGGGTTCAATTCAATCAATTTAATTAAATTCAGTTCAGTGCAGTTTGGTTCAGCTCCCAGTTTCCCTGGAAGGTAAAGTAGGGTAAAATCTAAACCAAATAAAAATAATGCCAGGGTAGAATAAAATATTCACCAAAGATACAGCTACTACTGTCGGGAGGGAGGGGGGGAGCTGTTCTCCCTGCTTTTCTTGAAATGACCAGTCAGTCAGTGGAAGGCCACCCTCGGTTTTCCAGCTGCCTGTAACTTTTGTCAGGGTTTGCACATTGATTTGGGGGTGCTGGAAGATAGCATGAAAATGAGGTTTAAGATCAACAGACAGGAGTCCTCCCCCACTTCACATTTCTCTTACACACCCGCTCTTTGACACTCACACAAAGAGCAAAGAAGGAGGGTGTCTAATACGAGCTGTCAATGATTGAATGCTTCCAAATTGGTCAATTATCTCACTTTAAATGGATTAATCCAATCATTAGCCAATTACTTTAAATGCTTGAATGCACTGCAAAAAAAGAAAAGGAAAGAAAGGAAAACGAGAAAAGGCTGAGGAATGTGGATGGGAGCATTAGTGGCAAGCTTTCCTTCCCTGCAGAAATAAATTCATGGGAACCTGGAAGATCTGGGAAGGACAAAGGGGCCAGAAGAGGTATTGGGATCTGTGGCCCCCAGATGTTCCTAGAGTCAAAAGGGAAGAATATTGGGAATGAATGATTGGGAGAAGGACATGCTTCTCACTTCTGTTTTAGGTGATTTTTTAAATCATTTTTGTTTTAATGTGTTGCTAACATTTGAGAGCATTCTGAAACCAGCTGTGATTGAGGCTAGGCAGATGAGGACATGCAAGAGACGTTGTACTTTTGTGCTCGTCTGCTTAACATCTGCTTGACAGGCCCCCAGGACTTCCTTCTTTGGCCAGTGGAGACCTCTGATGGTCTTGATGGGAGAGGAGAGCCCTTGTTTCATCTTTCATCAAACTTTTTTTTTTTTACCGTCCCAGGCAGTGCCTTGCGCTAACTTTGGCCATGGAGAACTGCAGCAACAGCAAAGTAGACATCCCAACCAACATCTCCTTGGGGTCTGGCAGTCTCCCATTCAGCATCTTTGAATACAAGACCATCTCAGTCTTCCTGGTGCTCGCCATCTGTGGAATTGGCATTATTGGCAATGCCATGGTGGTCACCGTAGTTCTGACCACCCGTGACATGAGGACTCCGACCAACTGCTACTTGGTTAGTTTGGCTGTGGCTGATCTGATCGTTCTGGTAGCTGCTGGCCTGCCCAACATCTCTGACAGTCTGGCAGGAACATGGATCTATGGATTTGCCGGGTGCCTCGGCATTACCTACTTTCAGTATCTGGGCATCAATGCATCTTCCTGGTCTATCACAGCTTTCACTGTGGAAAGGTAAGGGTAAATTTCAGTAAATTGTCTTGCCCTCTATTTGGCATCCTTCAGATGAGATGGTCCTCAGAATTTCAACCAGCATGGCTCAAGGCTGGGAGTCTGGGAGTTGTAGATCTAACCAACCAGCAGGTTGTCAGGCTGGCTTGGAGTGTGTATGAAGGAGGAGAGAAGACATTCATTGTCCTACAGACACAAAGTAGGATAGGACGGACTTATGCAAGTTACATTGATCTGTTGATTCTTCTAGATCAGGACTGTCAAACTCCTGGCCCATGCACCAGATGTGTCACACGTTGGCCACGCCCAGACCTGTTTAGTGAAGATGAAAAAAGTCCTGATAAGTCACGTAACGCTGCTGTGACGATGTGAGTTTGACACCCCTGTTCTAGATAAATAGTCACTAAATGCCTTCTGTTATGGCCTTAAATGGATCATAAGACCTTCATTCTCTTAGATCAACCTTCTTTAGCTTAGGCTGACTACCACTCCCCGACTTCCTATTTTGAAGAAAGCCTCTGTTCTGCTTGGCAATAGTTTACCTGGGTCTCTGGGAGCTTTTCCATCATTTGTATCTGATCCTTCTATCTGGAAATGGTGCAAATTGAACAAGGGGGCCTTCTGAAGTCCAGGTAGAAACTCTTTTCTGAGCTATGAATGATGCTCCCTGAATGTGTCTGTGCAAAAAACTACACAAGAGATCGTATTGTTTGGGTGGCTCCTTCTTCACAAGGCAGGAAATGACCGAGACAAAGAAACCAGCATAAAGGTTCTTGCTAGATGGAGGTGACTCTTCCTGCCGTGTTGCCTTTCAGGTCACCTCCTTTCTTACAACCCTCTCTCTCCTTCCTCTCTTTCCCAGATATATTGCCATCTGCCACCCAATGAAGGCACAGACAATGTGTACCGTGTCTCGAGCCAAGCGCATCACTGCATTTGTTTGGATCCTCACCTCAGTGTACTGCATGCTCTGGTTCTTCCTGGTGGACGTGGCTGCTAACAGCAGCCAGCAGCTGGAGTGTGGCTACAAGGTCTCCCGCAACCTTTACCTGCCCATCTACCTGCTCGACTTTGCCCTCTTTTTCATCACCCCTCTCCTGCTCACCACGGTGCTCTATGGCCTCATTGGAAAAGTCCTCCTCCAGAGCCATGCCCTGCACCAACCCACTGCTCAAGGGGAATGCTGGCGAGAGCGAAGCAACCAGGAGAAAAATGGCACTGAGGTTGGGCCTAGCAGAGCTGGCAGTTCAAGAACCAGAATGCCAGGAACCAGGAAACAGGTGGGCAGACATGGTTGAATTTCCAGGGTCCATTTGGGGCAGGGGAGGGGGAAACACTGCAACCAGTCAGGAAGGTTTTTGATGTTCACCTTGTAAGCCAGAGTTTCTCAACCTTGACAATTTTAAGACGTGGACTTCAACTCCCAGAATTCCCCAATCAGCCTGCCTGGCTGGAAAATTCTGGGAATTGAAGTCCACACATCTTAAAGCTGCCAAGGCTGAGAATCAGTGTTGCAACTGCAATAAGAGGTAACCCTTGAGAGGGCCAGCTCCATGCAGGGGGTCCTTTCACCCTCACCTTTTGTAGATATCCGTGTAAACATAAAGAATCTGTCATTCCTCTTGAGTACAACTGAGTAAGCTGAAGTATTAGCCAAGTATTAGCCAATTTCTACTCAGTCTGGGAATAGCCATCGCTGGACAGATGTTACCATGTGCTGTGACCAAAGGCCGCATTGCGTTGGTCTTAAATTTCAAAGCTTGACGTGCCACTTCCCTGGCCTCATGGCTAGCCTTTCAAAGCTGCGTCTCAACTCCTCCGAAGCCCTCTGAGCTCCTTCTTTCTCCTCCAGGTCACCAAGATGTTGGCTGTGGTGGTGGCCCTCTTTGCCCTGCTCTGGATGCCCTACAGGACCCTGGTTTTGGTGAACTCCTTCGTGGAGCACCCCTACCTGGACCGCTGGTTTGTCCTCTTCTGCAGGATCTGCATCTACACCAACAGCGCCATCAACCCCATCATCTACAACCTCATGTCCCAGAAGTTCCGTGTGGCCTTCAAGAAGCTTTGCAAGTATAGGGAGGAGGAACTTCAGCGGCAGCGTAGCTTTTACACAGCCTCAGGTGATGACAGCACCAGGAAGGCTGGCCCCATCAGCCAGCAGGCCAGCCACGAAGCGGGGAGGCTGGCTGGGACCCCCAGAGCAGAGGCTGATCAACAAATCCTGAGCCAGAAAGAGAAGGAGATGCAGTTTAGCCACCTTTGAAGGCTCCAAGGTCCTGCCTTTTTATTTTGTCACACCAGAAACTGACTTCATCTCACCCAGCAGAAGTGGGTGCCTTTGAGGAACATGCAGGCTTTGATTTTATGGACTTCTTGAACAGGAAAACACCCCCCAACACACAATTTAAGGGACAATTGGCACAAACCACTCCGTGGGTTTGGCCAAAAGAGGGAAGCTGGGGAAGACCCTTCAGGATCTTTCTTTTTGAGAGGCCACAGCAGGTCAAGTGACTCTCCAAAGTCCACCAGCATGGGAGGGAGGGGCACTTTTTTCTGGAAGAAGATTGTGGGTTCATCCAGGACAAGGTAGGAATTTGGAGCAGCTCCTACTGGTTGGGAGGACAGGACCTTGGATGCCTTTCAAAGCAGGCCAGGCAGAAGGAGAGAGAAACATCTCCAGATTTAGCACCCATAGCAGGGAATGATGGGGGAGAAGTCTTCATCTCCAAGCCCTGGTCATGCCCTTCGCAGAGGCGCTTTGATGCCCACTGCAAGAGTCAAAAAGGCTGTGCGAGATGGTCTATTTATCTGATACACCCAGCCTTTTATTACCTTTTACTTAACTTCAACGGTTGGGCATTGGTAATGAGCAAAGGTAAGATTCCACGGCTGGAGTGTTTTTGTAGTCCAATTTCTGCACCCCTCCCCCCTTCCTTCCTTCTTTCCTTCCGTAAAGATCAAAATGTTGGTCAAAGGACGGACTTCACTGCATCCTCATCCATTTCATTTGGGCAGATGATCTGTGAGCACAAATTGTTAGAATAGCCAGAATAGAATGCTGGGGTTATATGTACGTATTGCATTTCCAAGTGTATTAAAATGTCAGCATGATTTGAGCGCTCTGAGACTATCACCTTCCAAATTAATGTAAAGCAAAGTCTAAAAGGTCCCCAACTCTTCATAAAATTCTAACCTCCAATTCTGCAAAATCAAAACAGAATTAAGCTACCAGACTGGAGCTCTCATTCCTTCAGAAGCCGCGATGGATAAAAAAGTCTGTCTCCTGGGCATAATTGGAGAGGGGGAAAAAAACGAATTATTTTTGCTCCCTCACCAAAGGGAAAATGCTGTCTTTTCCGGCTGAGTGCTGCTTTTCATCCTCAGGCAAATATGCTTAATTGAAAAGGTAGAAAGCTCTTCCATCTTGCTTACGGTCCCATGCCCACAAAGCATGCAAAGCGACTCCCCTTGGGCGTTTTTCTGCAGAAAAAAAACTCTGGGTGCCGTTGAAGGTTTTGTCTGTCTCAGACTGATAATCCAATTCTGCCCTTGGTTTCGAGCGAAGTCAGGATCACGGTGGCAGTCAAGCCACATTGCAGGAAAAAAATAAATCCACAGAGAGGTGACAAAAAGAGAGCCAAGGAGAAGAAAGGGAAGATTTTATTTTTTTAAAGGGAGCTTCTGCAAAATCCTACCCATCTGAGCAAAAGAATCTTTGTGAGAAAGCTTTTCTGGGAATTCTAACACAAAACGTACTTTTTGAGATATTATTAAAATAGGCTTCCCGTTATATGAATGAGAGGTATAATTAGCCTGACACATACATTTTTTCCTACCCTTATTTTAACAAGCAGCCTGTCAGCTTTGAGAGGAAATGATCGAATAGAACCATATTCTGTAGCCAGCCCAACATAGGAGCTTCTTCTGAGTTAAGGAATGAAAGAATATCTTGTCTTGTGACACTCTAGGGAAGTCTCTGGACAGCTTCAGAAGGAATTTTTACTTGGGAAAATTGTGCATCATTCATCTTGGGGAAACTTTTTAAAACACCCACCGGGAGAGAAATAAACTCTCCAACTTCGCAGTGAAGGATGGGCTTTGTATCTGTCTCCCTGATCAATAAATCAAAACTGAAGTGGAATATTTTCTTTGCTTCCAAATTAATGTCCCATTCAATTAGGAAATATCCATCAATAAATTAAGATATTTGGGCCAATTTTGGTGCGTTTAGATGTTCGTTCTAAATTCACTCCTGGTGATCCAAAGGCCCTGATTTGAGAAGCGCAAGAAGTATGAGTTTTATTTCTTCTATTGATTCTCTTTCAGCATCTCCACCTCTCTTTTTTAAATTTGTGCCCATCATAGGAGGTGACTGCTTTCAAATGCTAAACCCCCAAAAGGAGGAGTCCATCGGTTCTCCTTAGAACAGGGGTCTCCAAACTTGGCAGCTTGCAGACTTCAATTCCCAGAATTCCTCAGCCAGCCAGCCTTAGAAAAAAGGATGTTGTCTTCTTGAACAGGACTCTGTTCCACCAGCAGATGCAATATGGTCGTTGGCAAAAGGTTTGTCATAGTTAAGTCAAATCCAAATTTCTTTTTTTAAAAAAATAGCTGGACTCAAGCTAGACCAAGGGTGGACAATTATCAGCCTTTTTATGACTTGGGGACTTCAACTCCCAGAATTCCATAAGTTGTAAAGTTGCCATAGTTGCCTGCCCCCTCCGCCCCCCCGCTAGATTCTGCAGGAATGTGAATAAGAGTCCATTCAATCATTCACATTCAGCCTGTGCTCTCATAGTGGCCTTGAATCCACTTATGGATCCAACCCAGTCGTGAAATACAAAATTTGTTACTACTGGTTCTGTGGGCATGGCTTGGTGGTGGTGGGTAATGTAACTGGGTGGGCGTGGCCAACTTTATTTTATTTTTAAAAGCATTTTTTCTACAACCTCTTTGGTCGACCTCAGCAGCTAGGCTGGGCATGGGAGGGGGTAGGGATTTTTGCTACCGGTTCTCCAAACCACCCACTGCCATCGCTACCGGATCGGGCTATCCAGTCCAAATTGGGAGAATTTCACCCCTGATCCAACCTACCCAGACAACCAAGTGGGGCTGTGGAGAACTCCAGCAGTGAGCTACCAACCACTCTGCCTAACTTAATCTGACAGCTTTCAGCAGCTGGGACTGCATTGCCTATCATTCCCAATAAGTACAGGAGTAAAAAACAGACCTATCTGGAGGATGCAAAGCTAAGGAAAGCGAACTGTGTATTCCCCTGATGTGGAAGTCAGAAAGGTTGCCTCTGTTGTGATCCCCCCCCGTCTTATTCAGTGCTGCAAATCTTGTAATAAATGGTAAAAGTGACAGGATTTGATTAATGTCTGCTTCTTTGGAAAGAGATGGCTCTGTTGACCTTCAGCAAAACCTCGAGATTCATGCACAGCCTCTCCCTGCGCGCACCCGAGATCGGTCACCCTTCTCATCACTCAGCTGCCTCTCTTATTAGACTTTTCTAATTGAATTTAGAATAAACTCACTCATGGTTTGCACAAGAAATAATGGGAAATCTTCAGAGACCCGGCAGCAACTCCGCCATCCCATTTGCTGGCTTAAATTGGGTCCTGGGAGTATTTAAGAGGAAAAATAAAATCAGTCTCACAATAACCAAAAGCTTTTCAGGCAGAGAATAAAAGCCGGACGCTGCCCTTTGCCTGGCTGTTTTTCCAGCAGATCAAATTACAGGAATAATAGCCGGGGCTTAAACCTATGAGTGGTATTCAGGGCTGCTACCTCTGAGTGGCCCAAACACTCAGGCTTTGTTCTGCTCCCTTGATAGAGAACCTATAGAGAAAATCACTGTTTCCATTTTAAAGACAGGAAAGCAAAGGACAATAGAAGGGCAGGTTTTAGTCCCCTGATGAGACCGCCTCATGCCTGCTCCTCAAACTAAGGTAAGAAAAAGCAAGCAAGCAGCATTTTTCAATCTAAAACTCCAAAGAAAGGAAATGGGATTTAGCCCTTTGATTAAATTTTCATTCCAGGAAGACCCCAAGTCTCTCATTCACAGCTGCTTCCTGCAAGTTATTCTTCCTTTCACAGCAACTGTGGAAAAAATCTCAGGACCTCAATGCATCAAATGTATTTACAGAACCATTAGCAGAGATAAGAGAAAGAGAGAAAGAAGCAATTCAGGTCTAAGAGAATTATAAACTGATTTTATAGGAGGTTGAAAACCACTTTGGGAAATATATTGGTGCTCTCAGCATGCCAGGTTAATTCGAGGATGGCAGCCTGCCTGAAAATTCAGTTCGGGATGCCAGGAAAACATTCCAGGACAAGCCAATCATAAACCTCTTCTAGAAAGTTGCCAAGAAAGCTATATGGATGGAATTGAGCAGGAAGGAGGCAACGGTGAGCTTCCACTGGCAAAATCTTGCCCAGAAAACTTCAGGGACTCACCAGGAGTCAACACTAACTCGAAGGTATAAAAGCACCAACAACAACATGGTGTGAGATGGCCAGTGAAATAGTCCATATTAAGAGGGGTGGGGGGAAAACAGGGATTAAAGTCAAGCAGTGCTCATAGAAAGAGGGAACAACTAGAGTTAGGTTTTTGTGATGAGGGTGTAAGTGGAAGTCAGTGGAAGATCTTGACAAAATTTGTGGCTGGTGGCTGCAAAAGGCAACATTCTGGGTTACTGTCCATGGTCCTGAAAGAAAAAATGGAGTGGGGGGGTGGGGAGAAAGAATGTGCATTTTCTGGGCCCAGGTGTTATTGCATGGGATTGTTTTTTTTAAATATATTTTTAAAAAAACACCTCTATTTGCTTGGCTGGGTAGCAGTAAAGAACTTATTTTTCCTCTGCAAGGCCCATAGTTAAAAAAGAAAAGGGAAAAATAAATCCAGATACTTTCAAAAGAACTGCAGGTGAGCCCCTGGCAAGAGTGCTTTGGAATTCATAAACGTTTGGCACAAAGACCTGAAATTTTCCAAATGCAGGGGAGCCAGGGTTGAATAATTAGGGATGGAGGTTTAGAATCTTCCCCATTCCCAGTTCACAGCCTGAGTTAGATCTGTGGAATTACATACTTTGGAGCCAGGCCCTGTGACCCCTAACTAGTGGGATGCTTGCAATACCCTCCCTCCCTCCTCAAGCTCAGATTCCCCCATGGAGGGCTGCAAGACCCATGGCATTTATGCCAGGGAGTGAGCCTGCTGCTGCCCACAGATCCCCGTTTGTTCTCTGTGCTGCTAAAACTGGTGGCAGAGTCATCCCTTGTGAATCATGCAGATTAATTCAGTGCTGTGGGGAATTCTGGTGCTCTTGGCCTGCCTCAGAGCTGAGCAGACCCAGGAGGAAAGGCTCCACATGAGACAGATACCCTGACAAGTGCCATCTGCAAGACAAACCACCAAGAAAGCCAAGGACTGAAGCTGTTGGGGAATCATGTGCAACCGCCCACTCCAGCATCTGAGGCAGCTGGCTCAATTTCAAGGACTTGGGAGTGGGGGGGGGGACACATACATTCAATATTCCTGAATGGGTAGTAAGAAAGATCAAAGGCAACTTTGCTAGAGGAAGGGTGGCAACGTTTTCTGAACCCTGCCCAGAGGGACATTAGAAATGGGGGGAGGTTCCCAAGGAACGGGAGGCAGGTGCCATAGGGAGGCCCAGTTCACCTGCAAACCCTCTTTCCCCCTCCCCTGGACAAGCCCTGGCTAACCCCCTCTGCTGCAGCTGCCTTTAAGCTCCATCCTTTCCTAGTCAACACGGGGATGGGATAAATCATCTCATCAGTCGCGATTCCATAAACGGCTTTTTAAAGAGTTTTTTTTGGGGGGGGGAAGGACAGAAACCCAGCCGGGACCAAAGGCATTTCTGGAAGGGTGTTTGCACAGCAGAGCGAAGCCCCAGCTGGGAAAACCAGCAGAGCAAAGTCTGGAGAAGCCATTCAAGGGCTGAATTAGCCACATCAGCCGCTTGACTTTTTTGCAGAGAGTGAGAGCGGCTGGGGGGGGGGACGCTGAGATGACCATAGTGAGGAGGGAGGAGCTGCAGGTTAAAATCAGAGTGGAGCAAAACATTTCCCACCACATATAGAATAGAATAGAATAGAATGGAATGGAATATAGAATAGAATAGAATAGAATAGAATAGAATTTTTTATTGGCCAAGTATGATTGGACACACAAGGAATTTGTCTTGGTGCATATGTCCCACCTTGGAGGAGAAATTCAATCACAGGTCACATAGATGTTTGCAATTACCTGTTTCAAGTGCTGGACATTCTCAGATTTGGGATTTTTCAAACTGGAAGCCTTATTTAATCTGTGGACTTGTCTAGAATGAATAAGTCCAGGTTGATGGACAGCAGTCATCTTTTGCTAAAGAATAGAGACAGATGATAGATAACAATAGCAACACACGTAGACTTATATACTGCTTCACAGTGCTTTGCAGCCCTCTCTAAACAGTTTACAGAGTCAGCCGTTTGCCGCCAACAATCTGGGTCCTCATTTTACCGACCTCGGAAGGATGGAAGGATAGATAAATAGATAGAAGATAGCTAGATAGAGATAGAATAGCTAGACAGACAGACAGATGGTGATAATAGATGATATAGACAGATGATTATGATGATAGACATTTGATAAAGTTGTTGATGATGGATGGATGGGTATGTGTGTGTGTGAGAGAGAGAGAGAGAGAAAGAGAGACAGAGACAGATAGACGGACAGACTCTGGAGAAAATCAAGAAGAGAAACATAGGAACAGCCAAGCCCCTTCCACAACTGTTGGCTGAAAAACAAGCCAACCAGGGCTCTCCTCCCCTCCTCTCATCAAAATAGGAAGGTAAGGAGGTGAGGAAATCCCGACAGGACAAAAACCAAGAACTATAAGCAATAGGCTGAATTATTTCCGCCCATAATAGTCTCCTCCAAGTTTGTGCACAATAAATGTTAGCGGGTGTTTGGGAGGCTAAACATCAGGAACCACCAATAAATAGAAGGAACAAGGGCTGTTTGAAGCTGCCCAGCGGCTATTTTGATCTGGTGGAAAGAGAGGTGGGAGTGGTGGGGGCTGCAGGAGAAATCTTTTTCTGCACAGACCCCAAAGTGGGGAGAGAAGGGAAAACAATCCAGGTCTCTGCCAGGGAAAGCGGGCTGCTTTTATATCTATTTCGGAACATCTAACTGCAAGCGCATCTAATCGAGTGATTGATATTACAGCCTCTCCAGTTTTCAGGCCAAGCCAAGGATCCCAGCTGGGGGTTGGACTCCGAGGATTCAAAGCAGAGGCGAAGTCCCTGTTGATATTCCTCCTGTCAACAACCCCTCCCTCACGATCTGATTGCTGAGTCCGGGGTAAAGCTACAGGGAATTGTATGGCCACAACAGGGTCTCCTGGCAGCTGAGGGTCTTTGCAGGGCAGGGGAGTTGAAGGAGAGACCCACCCTGGTTTGGGTATGGAGAGGTCTCCCCTGGCTGTGGATGGGGAGAGATATGGAGTGCTTGCTCAAATGGACAAAAAGGAAAGCGGTTCCTGGGGAGAACCACAGCCTGTTTTCATTGCTCATTTTGGCTCCCCTTTTCTTCAGCTTAAAAATAACAGTGGAAGAGACGCTGCAGCCCTGAAACTCTGTCATGGATGGTGGAATTAGAGATTGCATGACAGAATCTCATTTGCTCTTTGCTGTTGACAGACAGATTTCACAGGCTGTGCTAATCTGCCTTTGGCTGGACCCTCCATTGCACTGAAAAAGTTTGGGCTGCCAGGTTATTGCCTAGACGTCTTATGCTAAATGTAGAGTACATGATGAAAATCTGACGCTCTTGTCCTTCAAGAATCACCTTGCAGAGAGATGGATGGCAAACAAATTTAATAAATAAAAATAAATAAGGGTTTTGAATAGGCAACAGCTCTTTCAGATTGTAAGCCAAGAGCAATCCTTTCTGCCCTGGGCTGACTCTCAATCCAGAGGTTTCTGGATTTGAACTATCTGTAGTCTGTAGTACCCTTCAAACTCATTGCATGTTAAACTAGCGCTATTCTCATTTGTCCTTAACTGTCCTGCAAGGATGGGGCCATGACACCAAAAGCCTTGCTAAAGAAAGAACCCTCCCCATTTCTAATCTGGATTGGTGGATTGCTTCAAGCCAACAAAGTATAAAAAGAAATCTCTTGCAACAGAATGACTCATTCTAGGCAGCCCCCTCCTGCTGCTTCATCTGGGTGGGAGGGGGGTGGTGTCTTGTGCTCTGTCGTTTGGCCAAGGGGCACTTCGGATCTTTCAGAGATGCAGCACAGCTCTCCAGATTGAAAGTCTTATTTTCCCCAGAAAGGTCAGACCCTCCGAGGTTGATGCTGACTCACTACAGAGAGCAGCAAAGCTAAACCTGAACAATTGCTCTGTGTGGATTGCAGATCTAATTTAGGGCTAATTTAGCATCATTCCGGCTCCAGAAGCAACGGATGCTAGAACCAGGCATTGCTTTAGATTTGATCTCCTGAAGGGCCTTCAACATGGTGGGAGCATGAATATAAAATCTGATCGGGAGCTAGCCCACAATTGGTTAGAAGTTGGGCAGCTAGAGAAATATTGTACAAGTAAATAAGGCACGTCTGTTTCTTAAATCAGGGTATAATTCCCCAAAGCATTGTTTATTTTCATTATTTGACTCCTTGATTTTTAATCATAAACTGCCTCGAGTCTCTCCAGTGTGGTGGTCTTGTAAATTCTCATCCTCAGAAGCACTTTTTGGAGACAAAATCCAAAATGTTGCCCAGCCTCCTGAGATATTATGGTGGCAAAATCAGAGCTGGCATTTGAGTTTGCTCTGTGCTTTGCTATGAAACTATGTGCTCAGGCTTGATAAATTGACACTTGCAGCCTGAAACTTAAATGTATAACTCTGTAGCATCAGAGTGTGTTAATATAATGCAGCTGGCAGTTGGAACAGAGGACCAGCGGGATTAGAATGTCCCAGCCCGCAGCATCCATTGGTATTCATCTGGCTAGCATCCTGTCAGTGTGAGAGAGTTGAGGGGTGTATGGAAAGTGAAACAGTATTTGCTGTGTGAGCAAGAAGGAGACAGGAAGGAGGCTGGATGTAGCTTAGCCCAAGTGTTCTGTATTAGTTGCTTCCTGCTGTGAAAGTAAAACTGAAAGTGAAACTCCTCTCCTCTGCTTGTGTTTTGCATTTGGAACAGATTTCTTTTGAGGTGGGGAGGGGGAGTAGAACTCCTTAGCATGAGAGCATGTTATAATAATCTAGGAAATACTAATGCTCTGATGGTCATTTCAAGTTTGTAGGCTTTATGGTGCTGGATATTTTGTGATTAATATGCGAGTGGTTTTCGCTTTTATAAATATAGATATATATTGATTTTTCTGTTCCTTTAGTCCAACTCCAAAGCAAACCATTACATACCCAACAGTGAATGCAACCTGATTGCCAGCCAAGTGCCCTGCTCGCCCCCAACTCCCCCATGTGCCTCTCGTCAGTGGTTGGACTGAACTCCATAATTCCGGGCATAGCTGGGTCAATTTCCAAGCTGCCACCTGCCGCTGCTTTCTCCCCTATTCCTGCCCACAATTCTCTTCTGTGCTGCTGTCAGCCACCTGCCAGACAAGCCTGACGTAACGTGCCAGCCAAGAGACCCTGGGCCAGCCAACTGGAAAGGCAGGCTGCAGAGAGCATACTGCAGAGCAACAGGAGGGCCTGGCACACATCAAAACGCTGCCACTCTCCAGGACAGTTAATGAGTAACAATCAGCTCTAATACAGCATTTGAAAAAGATCAAAGCCATTTGCCCCCGAGCTCTGAATTCCCCAGATTGCAGTGACGGCCGAAAAACGGAATTTGGATCAGTTGAGGGATCGGATGCACACTAGTCTTTGGCCAATTGTGTTGGTTCTCAACCGCCGGGAAGGTCTGTGACTACCACCAGATGGGAGTTGCAAGGCGATTGACTAAAATATTTCCAAGACCCCGAAAGTGGCCACAGAACCTTCAACTATGCAAAAGACCCATGTTTTAGTTACCCCTCATAAAAAACAAGATGATTTTGTTCCTGCCCAATCGTATCCTACTTTACCAGCAGTCACCCTACAGGTCAAGCATTTGAAAATTCAGCTTAGCAGAGAGAGAGAGAGAGAGAGAGAGAGAGAGAGAGAGGTTGTGCCAGGAATGAGTTGGCGCCAGCTGGTATCTTTAGAAAGGTGTTGGTACCTCCGGTTGTTTTTAGAAGTTGGTATAGATTTAGAGACAGGATTTAAACAACAGTGCTGTTCACAAAAACAGGTTATTAAGATTCCCTGGCATGATGGGCAAAACACAAGAGAGGATTTAAAATTAAGGAGCTTCTAGAATAGATGATGGAATGGTTTAACCCAAGAGGTAAATTTTGCAATCTTGAGCCCACTTTGCTCCTCCTCCTCCTCTTCAAGGACTATTTTTGAATGCTGCCCCTCCTGGTCCTTGAAGGACCTTCAGGCCAAAATACAGGCAGGCCTCTCCCGCCCTTTAAAGTCAGCCAAGATGGTCCTCTCTCGCTATCCCCAAAGTGCCTTTGGAGGGCCACCGCTTCCCTGCACAGGAGACCATTTCTGAGTCATCACCCTCTTGCCCGTCTTAAGTCTCTGCTTCCTGGACATCCCGAGTCCAAGCAGCTGTGTGGCAATTGGACCCCTATCCTTTAGAGATCTAGGGCACCACTTGTTCAATCTAAGCCCCAAACCAAATCCCAAATTCCAGAGCTGCCATTGGGACAGGAAAACGCTCTTCACCTGCCCAGGTATCATTCCAGAGACTCGAGGACCCAACTTCAGAATGGCTCCCAGATCAAATTCCAGCTCAAAGATGGATCAATCCTGAGAAATCCCCTCACCAGAACAGGCTGGGGTTCAAAGGGGGGCAGGGGCGTCTGCCTGAGCCCCTCCAAGTTCCCAAGCAGCTGTGATGAAGAGCAGGGCTCTGGTGATGTCCAGTGGCCAGAATCATTCCATGCAGGCAGTGGCTGGCATTTAGTCTCCTTGCACAAGATCTGAGCCACGTTTCTCCTCTGCTTTCCTTCCCCAACTTGTCTGCCCCATCAGAATACCTGGCCTTTGGGAAAAGCCGTAGCTTGCTGAGTTATTTCAAGACTTGACTTCATCAGTTATCCCTTTGGGTCGCAGAAGATTCTCTCTTGGGGGGCGGAAACCTGTTACAAGTTGGACCTTAAAAAAGCAAGCCAGGAAGAACATTCAACTTGTTTGAGCTGGGATGCTAGAGAGGGCTCCTGCATAGTCCTTGGACGACAAAGGTGACCGGTAAGCAAGTACTGGAGCACATAACACCGAGCATGTCACTAGAAGGCAAAACCACAAAACTGTCTCACTTAATTTGGCCACCATGTCATCTGGGGGAATTCACTAAAAGGAAACCAGGCCACCAAAGAACTTGGTGGCTGGACACCATCAATGTTGTGGTCCACCAGCAGCCTGCGGAGATGGCAACAGAGTCGGACAGCGATGAGGCAGAGGTGAGGCCAGGGCCATTGGGGAGCGAGGTGCAGACTCCAGAGCCTCCAGAGGCTGACAGTAGAGAGGCAGAGGAAGAGGAGGAGCCTGTTCCTAATGCACGCATGAGAAGAGCTGCCAGAAGGCAAGAGCAGCTCAAGCAAAAAAGAGACAACTCGGGAATAGGGCCGAGATGATTGGCCCCTCCCATAAGGCTTAAAACAGACCAGTAACGGTGTTTGGGCTTTGCTGGAAAATGTTGGTAGCTTTGTCTTCTGCTTCGTCTACGTCTTGCATTTATTTTTGTGACCCTTTGGCAGTTTGCCTAATTGGACCAAGGTTTGCGATAGGACTGAGGAATTTGTGTTGGGATGAATTTGTTTTAATTTGAGTTGAACGACACTGGGAATGAAGTAATTCTCAGCTGTTCGAATAGTTTGTTTTTTCATGGACTGAATTTCCTACTACCTACTTGGGCCTGGGTCACAACAATCAAAGCTGACACCAGCCAGAGCATAGAACAACTGAAATAAGTTGTGCAAGATCAGAAGATGCGGAGAGGCCTGACCGGTAGAATCACCAAGAATCGGACACAACTGAATGGATAACGTGATCATCATCGCGCTTGGGGGAGATGATCTACCCAACCTGACTGACCTTCGTCATCCAGCCCCAGGATTCGAATCCACTGACCAAGGGCCCTAACTTTCCTCCCCACCCCCACGTGTCCATGCAAACACCAGTCCGAGACCCAGATTTAATGAACATTTATTTATATACAGGCTTATACACATAGTTCCCAAGCAGAGGGTTCCCCCTCTGCCCTTCAGTGCTGTCTTGTCTGCATTTCATTTACAGTCCACATCAATTCTACACAACCCACCGGACAACAACGGGGAAAGGGAAGGAGGAAAGGAAGGAAAACAGCCTCTTCCAGTTTGCCCAATTCTGTCCAGGGACCCCTAGATCAGGCACGTTTGCTGCTGCCCCCCCTGCCCCCCTCAGCAAAGAGAGTCCCCAGCCCTCCGGAGGAAAAGCTGCTGGCCATTCGCTGGCAGAATGCCAAGAACTTTCAGGGTGGCACTCTTAGAGCAACAGCAAGTGCCAGTATCAAATGCTGGGGAAAGGGACTGGGCATGGACCGCAAAGGGGCTTCTGCTAGGCTAGGAGGCTACAGCAGCTGCCCCACACCTTAGAATGCCCCACATAATTAATCTAGAGATGCGGAAGGCAAGCTCGGGTATCATTCCGTTAGGATCTGTCCCGCCCCACTTCCTCTCAAAGAGGAGCCCCGAAAAGCCTCTGCCCCTTCCAAGCTTCCACGGGGTGGGGAAGGGGAATGCACGACCTTTCACCTCTCTGAAAAGTGGGAGGGGGGGTCTTGCTTTAGGAAAATAGGGCAGCCAACCACTACAGCAGGATTTGCTCTCCACCATGATGTAGCTCCATATCTTTCTCTCAAATGGCTGGACCCACCAAGGTCTCAGAGCATGCACAGAGTGTAAATCTGCCACCCCACTCCCAAGATCAGATGAAAGATCTGATCTTCTCCTTTTGTTCTGGGGGGGGGGCAATGGGAGATTTCCATCCCAGAAGGACAGGAGTTTGCAGCTCACTTGCTCTCCCCCTCCTCAATGTTATGCCAGAAGGGCCTGGACAAGTGACACGGGGCCCAGAGCCAACTGAGGAGGGGATACCAGGAGCCAAAAAGGAATAAAAGGGGGAGACAGAAAAAAAACACCTGGATGCAGGTAGCCTCCTTTCTCTCCAAAAAAGAGGATTCTGCACCCTTAGATGATTTCAGTTTTGTTTTTAGTAGGTATTTCGGAAAAGAATTGAAATTAAACATATTTTGGACACTTGTACGAAATGCCCAGTGATTCTACAAATGAAATCTTGATGGCTGCCCCTCATCTTCAACTTCAGAACCCCCAATTCTCCGAGGGGCCCCTTGTGCTCAGGACTTCGTCTCGAAGCTATTTTGGGCCCTTGGCTTTGCCCTCTGATCTTGGGTCCTGGCTTCCTGGACATTGGGGGGCAGGAGGATGGGGGTGCCAGGCACGCCGATAAAGATCTGCTGCCCCGATGAAGTATTGGCCCTCAGCAAGGGGAAACATGCACGTGCTTGATCCAAGACCCAGACTCTGCAACCTGAAAGGGCTGTCCGAAATGTTTCTTGGGTCCCTACGGTAGCAGTTGCTGGACAGCAAAATCACCACTATGGGGATAAGGGGGTGAGTGGGAGGAAATGACAAAGAAACTGAAAAAAGAAGATGGAGCAGCGGGGGCCTTCGACTCTTCCTGCAAATGAGCTGTGTTGAGCTTTGGAGGAATGGGTCCTCCAAGTGGCATTCCGGACTTGCAGCTCCTTACCTGTAAGCTCACACCTGCTGTTCAGATCCTACCTCAGCCAACCCTAAACAATGCGGCCTTGAGAACAGGGAGAGGGGGCACCCTAGTGTGCCGGGCTGAAGAAAGTAGTCCCCGAGAGCACGTATTGGGCCTCTGGGCTTCAGTGGAAGTAGGGTCCCTGCAGCACCCTCAATCTTCCTTTCCCCCCTTCTTAGGCTCTGCTACAGAAAACCCTCCTTCGTGGCTGCTCTTCATGCAAACCCAAACCTTCCCTGGTTCCAGACCGAAGGGCAGAGATCACCTTGGGTGGCAGCAGTCCCCTCGGCTGCCATGACTGGCAAGAGGCCTACACTCCCAAGAAGGCCAATGCTGCTCAGGCACAAGGACAGGCAGGGCTGGTGTGCTATTTGATGTGCTCGGCTGCGTGCGATGAGCAGTAGTACTTCTTGTGGGCAATGAAGGTGGACAGGCTGCTGAACTTGATGTTGCAAAGGCGGCAATAGCGGTGGCTGCCGTTGGCCACAGGGGTGGGCGGCCCTTTGCCGGAAGGGGTCTGCGCACCTTTGTCCGTATACCCAGAAGAGGGGGCGCTGGGGAGGGCCTCGGGCATGGGTGAGAGGGGCAAGGGGACAGAGGGGGAGAGGGGCAGGAGGGGCTGGGGAGAAGCCGTGGGTCGAGGGCTCCCATTGGACAGGGGAGGGATGGGTGCCTCTTTGCCATTGAAGCTGTCCTTGGGCAGTCTGGGGGCCGGCTGTGGCGGGGAAGTGGCTGGCAGTGAGGGAAGCGGGCTGCCATCGGCCAGCGTCCGGGTGGCCTCTATCAACGTGGCCCCTGCTGCTGTTTTGGTCACAAACAGTCCATGAGTATTTCGGAAGTGCTCTACCAAGTCTCCCTTCACAGTGCCATTGATGGGGCAGTAAGGGCACATGGCCAGGGGCACCTTGGCACCTGCGAGGTGCTGAGCTTTGCCCTCCAGGTAGCGCTGCTGCTGCTGGAGTGGCTCTACGGCAGGGAAGCTGGCTGGTGCAGCCACGGGGCTCAAGGAAGGCACCACCCTCTCCACCTTGATTGGTACCCCTTCGGGTTCCTCAGCCCGACCCTCCGGGCTGTCTTGGACCTTCCGAGGTGCTGGGGTGGCCCCCTTGATCTTCTGCAGCTGCTCTATGGTGCTGGTCTGCAAGGGCGTGGCTGGGCAGTAGTACTTCTTATGGGCCAGGTAGCTGTCGAGGCTGTGGAAGCTGATCCGGCAGGCCGTGCACTCGTGGTAGTCCGCCAGGGGAAGGAGGGAGGCTGGGAGCACCCGGCTCCCACTGCTCAGGCGGGGCTTCTTGCTGAGGTCGATGGGGCCCTCGGCATCCGGGCTCGAGCTGGGAGATGGGGTGGCCTTGACCACCGAAATGAGAGCAGGGACCACAGGGGGCACCTCAGGGCGTGGGACCTCTGGGGCAGCCCCCAGTTGGCTGCTGGCATTGTGGATCTCGTAGAGCTTGCGGCGTTTGCGAGTGCGGATCGGCTGGGGGAGGAAGGGCAGCTTGCCGGCCGCACTGCTCCGGCGCAGGGGAGGGTCGTGGCGGGAGGCGCAGTAGTAGCGCTTATGCACCATGTAGGTTTCATGGCGGCTGAAACGGATGTTGCAGGCTTCGCAGATGGTCCGGTTGGGGTCATCCTCTGGTTCCTCCACAGAGCTGGCCCCTGGGCTTGGGCTCCCCTCGCTGATGCGCCCAGTTCCATCCGTCTCAGGAGAGGGGCTGGCTTTGGCTGTGCCTTCCTCCACTTTGACCTCTTGCTTGATCTCTAGGGCGGGAGGGGTGGTATTTCCCTCCGGTTCCCCCTCCTGGGCTGTGCTGCTCTCTCCGGGCGACAGACGTGGCCCAGTCGTGGTTGGGCCTTTGGGCGCAGTGGCCGGAGCCGTCTTGGCTTTGCGCAGGACAGAGGGGCTCTCCTCAGCCAGGCGTCGGCTGGAGCAATAAAGACGCTTGTGGACGTAATAGTTGTTGATGTTGTTGAACGTGATCTCGCACTCAAAGCAGGTTGCGCCCTTGGGCACGGGGGTGCCTGGAAAAAGGGCAGGCGGCACCCCACCGTGGCCTTGCTTTAGGCGGCTGTGAACCAGCTCGGACATCTTGGCCAAGATTTCGGATGCCTGGGGCAGCACGGAGGCTTCATGGCCAAACAGGTACTGGGGCAGAAAGACGGTACCTCCGGAGGTGCTGGCGCTAAGCTCACTGGGCACCGGGCTGGATCCTGGCGTGGGGCTGGTGATCTCTGACTTCACCTTCACAGAGTGCAGACTGTGGGGTGAGGGCACCCTGGAGGACGTATCCGTCTCCGTCTCGGGTTCAGGAGCTACCTCTTCTTGGGGGGCTCCTTGAGGGTCTTCCCCCTCATCTAAAGGCTCTTCCTTGATTTGCACGGGCGGGGCCCCATCAAACCAGCTGGCAGCAGGGCTCTTTTCTTGGGAGGGAGAGCCGTTTCCTGCATCCTCTGCAGGGGACCCCCTCGCGTCTTGTGAAGGGGATTTGGCGGGGGTCTCTGGTGGGGTCTGCTGAACAGCTTTGAGCTCCGAGTTGGGCAGAGCTGTCGCTGCGAGACTATGCAAGACCACGTGCTGCTGGAGGCTGGTCAAGCAATTGGCCACGTAGCCACAGAAGCTGCACTTGAGCGCAGAGGATGAGCCTGGAGAACTCAAGCCTGCAAGAAGGGAAGATAAACAGAAGGTTGAGCCTTTATGGGAAAGCAGACGGGGTGGCTGAGCTCACACGTTGGCTCCTATGTCACCATCATTGCATAAAACAGTTGACCAGCCTTGCACAAATCATGCAAAAGTCACCCGCCTGAGCATCTTCTGGGAACTCAGTGATCTTCTTGCTCTCCAAGGTCATATCCATCAGCATGAATTCAGAGGACCCCATCTCTCATGGCTTATTGTTATTAACTTGACCTGGCAACCTGGTCAATTGCTGCCAATGCCAATCCACTTATGGACAGCGGCTAGAATTCTCCAGTCAATTCACTACCTACCTACCTGTTATTTTTTTTTAAAAAAAAAAATGCAATTTTATGAAACAGATTCTTCAAAACTCTTATCAGCCCCGGTTGGACCTTCTAACCAGGACAGGGTATCTCTACCAATGATGAAACTAGGTAGTTTGGGTAATGAAATGAGCACCAAAGATCCCTCATTTCAACCCGGAACTCCAAATATTCTCCTCTATTCACAGGCTACCTCTGGAACCCCCTCACTTACCCGGGGCCATTGGCTTAGTGGTGGAAGCAGGGATGGTAGGGCCTGGGGAATAGACTTCTCCTTTGGAGCCAGGCTGGCAGATCATGTGATTGGTGACCAGGTGGCTGTAGAGGATGTCCCGAGTGGTGGAGATGAAGCCACAGCTATGGCAGACACCTGGAAGCACAGGAAACTGCCTGATTCTTGATCTGTTGAACATTAAACTACCAACTTGGGCTGCCAGGAGCTCTCCATACACTTGTTGATGGTGGGCACCAGCTAGTGAATCTGGAGACATCTGCATGCAAAGCTGGTGGTCCACCAGTAGCCTAGATTCCAGTTACATGAGGGGTTACTGATACTGGTGGAGACCAAGTGTACAGCGGATAGGATGAAGCAGCTTATATGGACAAAGGTGACTTAGAAGCGTAGTAAATGAACTTATAATCATTGAGGTCTATCCATCTAATCTAAAATTATAGAGTAGATAGGACTTCCCAGAGTTTCAAGCCAAACTCTTCCGTCTGCAGATGTTGAACTTAGGACCTTCTGCAAGTCGAGCAAAGGCTCTGCCACTCAGATCTGGCATCTCCAAGAGGCATCTAACAGTGGCCAACTCTCTTCTCCCTCCTACCATAAGACCACACAGTTTTGCCCAGTTTTCCGCCACCAACATCTTCTGTCCAACTAGAGGAGCCCAAGACTTTCTCCAAACCCACAACCAGGTAAGCTCAACCATGAGAGGGCCCAACAGGCAACTCTGGGGAGTAGGACCCTGGGCAGAACAGAAGCTCCCAGCGCCATCAAGAAAGCCTTCCTTTGGCCTTGCACCAGGATTCATGAACCAGGAAGAGTAATGTGTCCACAGCTAATGGGTCTTTCATGCCATACTTCCAGCCCCGAGTCCAACTTACCATTCAAGGTATCTGTGTGTACTTTGAGGTGTCGCTCACAGTTTGCTTTTGTTGTGAAGGCAGACAGACAGATGAGGCAGACAAATGGCCTTTCTCCTGAAAAAGAAGCCAGAGGAGAATTGCAGGACTTGGACAAAAATGGTGTTATTTCCTTGCCCCAAAATGGCAGAGCTGGCCCACAGTTTTCTGCATGGCTCTGCAACATGACGGAGAGGTTAAAGTACACCTGTTGATGGGTGCACCTCAGTGGGGAAATGCAATTTTTTTTTGGTTACTGGTTCTGTGGGCGTGGCTTGGTGGGTGTGGCTTGGTGGTGGGGGTCATGTGACTGGATGGGCGTGGTCAATTTTTTAAAAAACTTTTAAAAGCATTTTTTATTACCTATTCATCTGAACCGGTATTAAAAAATGTTTTTAAAAAGTAGAAAAAAGGTTCCCACAATCGCACAGCACAGCTGTGATCGTGGGAACCTTTGTTTTTTTTACTTTTTAACGCATTTTTTTACTACTGGTTTGCCCGAACCAGTAGTTTTTATCACAATCGGTTCACCAGAACCGGAGCAAACCAGTAGCATTTCACCCCTGGTGCACCTTAAAAAAAACCAGTTGGACTTCGGCAATGGCCGAGATCTTACTACCAGCAATTATTCTCTTTATATTAGAGAATAACCCCACAATGGTACCCAGGCTTCCTATCGGTCTCCTACTTCGAACGTGGGCAGGCTTGCAAACCTTTGAAAGCTGGGCTGAGCTTGAGCCTGTGCATGCAGCCTCTGGGGCCCCTTTTTCCTGAACCTCCCCCAGCTCAGCCCCCCCGGAGCCCTTCTGCCCCTTCCCACCCAGCCCGGGTCCTCCCAGGAATGGCGCAGGTCTTACCGCTATGGCTGCGCATGTGGATCTCCAGGGAACTGGCACTGGGGCAGCTCTTTTGGCACTGAGGAAAGGGGCAGATGCGCTCGTTGGGGTAGGCGTCCTTGGGCTTTTCATCCAGGGTAGGCGAGGTGGTGTTCTGGCGGCTGGCGCAGTAGTACATCAGGTGGGCCTGCAGGTTCCGCTCACTCCGGTACCAGATGCCACAATCCTTGCAGGGAAAGACGTCCTCTGGAAGGCAGAAGAGAGTCAGAGGAGGAGGAGGAGGAGGAAGGCAGCCTCGTTTGCAGACAGAGAACCATCCAAGGATGTGGATTTAGGGCAGGAGAGCGACCGGTCCATCTTTCCTCCATCATGAAGCCCAGTCATAAAGCTCAGGGGCTGCCATCCTTAGTTTTTAGTCTGGTCCAAAAAGATGGGATTATTTACAGGAATACAGTGGTGGCTTCTTTGTCTGCTTCCTTCCTTCCGCTAGATTTCCATTTCTACAGGCTGTTGTCCATTTACAATCATTCGTTTAGCGGGCATTTGAACTTACAACAGTACTGGAAAGACAGACTTACAACCGGTCCTTGCACTTACAACCATTGTAGCATCCCCGGGTTCTATGGATCAAAATTCAGGTGCTTGGCAACTGGAATCTATTCACAATGGTTGTAGCATCCCTCCCTAAGGCCTCTCCCTACCGCTCCCCCACCCCCCTTGATAATCCAAGGTGAAACCCACTATGAAATCAAGAAGATTCTTGACTCTAGACTCTACCGAGGTCAATTACAATACTTAGTCCACTGGAAGGGATACCCATTATCTGAATCTACTTGGGTCAAAAGTTGGAAAGTGAATGCGGACAATTTAGTTAAACAATTTCACGACACTTTCCCTGACAAACCTAAGAAACCTCTTGGAGGGGGGAGGGGGGGGTAGAAGGGAATTATGCACCGTTGGCACTTTTTTTTTATCGACTCTTTGTTTTTCTTTCCTAGGATATAGTTTCTTTTCCAAGAGGGGACGCCTGTCAGGCCTGGAAACCATATTAAACTTTAGGTTTCCAGACGCTGCCACATTTTTATCTTGAGGGGAGGAGGGGGGGTTGAGGGGTATGGTAACATTCTTCAAGCGGTCAAGGTCGGATGGTGTTCACGTCTTCAGGAAGAGTGGCAAGAAGTTACTCGAATGAACTGGAAGAACGTGGGACCATGTGATCATCAGAGGGGTCAGGGGGGTGGGACTATTGGGGTTTGTATAACTGGGGAAACGAATCCGGAACTTCAGTTTTGGGAATTGCACTCATCGTGTGCCAGTCTCCTCATGCTAGTAAAGGACTTTGAGAAAAAGAAAAGATGCCTCCGAGTCTCTTTTACGCAGAAGAGGTATTTCTGGAACCCTGACATTGGGGTTGTGTGAACACCACCTGTGAACTTCCCAGCTGTCTTCTGACAAGCAAAGTCAATGGCGGAAGCTGGATTCCCTAATGTCTATATGATTCACTTAACAGCCACGACAAAAGAAGGTTGTAAAATCGGGCATAGCTCACTGAACAACCGTGTTTCTTAACAATGGAAATTCTAGTTCTAATTGTAGCCGTAAGTCAAGCAGTACCGGTAACAATTTGATTATATGCCGTGAAGTCACGGTCCACTCTTAGGGACCTCATCCACCACTACACCTTCCTGATGTTCTTTCATCCTCCCTCCCAGGAAGACCCCACCAAGCACAAGGAGGCAGACCGGCCAGAGCTGGGGAAGGGGCTGTCCCGAGTGTGCACACGATGGGCAGGACGGAACAGAAGCTCCAAAGGGTGTTTGAAGAGGAGTCAGCTAATGGTAAGATGAACCACTGAAGTCAGACCCAAGGCTGGGACCGACAGGCTAATCCAGTGATGGCTAACCTTTTTGCCATTGTGTGCCAAAAGCAGGGGGAGCGTGGAAGGGTTGCATGCACATGTGCCCTCAACCCATAATTCAATGTGCCCCATGCATGTGTGTCGAACCCCCTTGTTCCCCCCACTTTTGCACGCGATAGCACGGTGGGCCTGGAAGGCCTGTTTCTGGGAGCCTGGGGAGGGTGAAAATGCCCCCCCCCCGGGAGGCCGGAAACAGCCTGTTTCCCAACTTCCAGTGGGCCTGGAAGGCCGAAAATTAGCTGGCTGGCGCACACATGCACACTGGAGCTGAGCTAGGGCAACTCTCATGTGCCCACAGATACGCGTGCCATAGATTCACCATCATGGGTTAATCCAACAGAAGAGCAGCTGCCAGACATGTGGACTTCAACTCCCAGAATCCTCAGGAGTCAGCATCCATGGCTCTAGCAGGGATTTCTGTGGGGAGGCCCTAACTGATCACTTACTGTTGACAACTGCCGTGGCTAAGATGGCTGCCATCCCCGCTTGCTGGGGGAGCAGCTGGATTTCGGAAGGCAGAGCGACAGGGGCGGCAGAGTCCCCACCCTCCATCTTCCCAGTGTGGTTGGGGATCCCCATCGGCTCAGCCATGACGAATGCCTTGAGCGCATCTCCTTCGGAAAGAGGCTTGGTGGTTTTACACCATATGGAGTCATCTGGAAATGGAGGAGGAGAAAAAAAATAACACAATTATGGGAGCCACAAGTTTTCAGAAGCAGCAGCGTCCGGCCTCAGTTCTTGTTTGCTCTGTGAAATGGCCAATATTTTGCCCAGAGAGGTGATCTCCTTCCGTTGGGACCTAAAATCTCCCAACAGCCTTGAGAAAATCACCCTCCCCAGACTCTGTTATTCCAAAGCCAACATTCTAGGAGGTTTAAGGAGAAAGAGAAGCTGTAAAATAAATGTTATGCAGTGGAATTTGAATTGATTTCCAAACTGAATTCAGCAACAACTTTGATGGACAGCAGAATGATCTGAAAAATTTATTAACCACCAGCTGCTCATCGGATTGTCCAAGTGTGTGGATAAAGAGGGGGATAAAACATATATCTAAAATATTGTATGTACATTTTTATACTGTATATACTTTTATCTCTCTCTCTCTCACACACACACGCACATTGTATAGGGGCATCAGAGAGATCATTGTTAAATGTATAAAAAGTGTCTTCTGCCTTCTTGGGATGATGTGCAATTATTAAACATTCTCTTATTGTTTATTATTCTCACAAATAATTCCCTCAACTCTGTCAAACTATTTACCAAGCCTGCACTACTATTAATCTTCTCATCGTTCCCATCACCATCTCCTTCTACTTATGACTGTATGACTAACTTTGTTGCTTGTATCTTTACGATTTATATTGATATTGATTGTTTCCAGATTGTTTATTTGTAGCCTATGACTATCATTAAGTGTTGTAAGTGTTGTACCTTGATGAAGGTATCTTTTCTTTTATGAACACTGAGAGCGTATGCTCCAAGACAAATTCCTTGTGTGTCCAATCACACTTGGCCAATAAAGAATTCTATTCTATAAAAAATTCTATTCTATTCTATTGCCAAATACCCTGAGAAACTCTCAAACAAGCTGATCAAAAATTATACACCCAAAACTTAGGCTGAAGTTGCTTAGTCACTGAGATGCTTGGTGTCTCTGAGGATTCAAATTAAAGAACAGCTAATTGGGCCAAGAGCTTTAAAGGGCAGGCAGGAGCATCGCTGCCCTTTTAGTTATGGTTTTGACTTTGATCTTTGCAATGCACACAACCAAAGGAAGGTGGCAGTGTTGGACCACACATTCACAAAAAATGGAACACTGTTCTTTCTGGCTCTCTCCCCGATCGATTGCTTAGCACGCCTGACCTGTCCACTCCGAAGCCCTTTGCTCGCATCCCTTCTTTGGGCTACGCCTGGAATTCTACCCCTGGAAAGATCTAGCACTGTAGACCCACCACCCTTTCCCAAAATCTGCTTTTTCCAACAGGGCTACAATTTAATCCCTAAATCCTCGTGCCTGTGGGTACTCATTTACTACACCTGTACCTTCCAACTCATTGACTTCCCTACTTCCGCTGTTTCCTCCATATTTTGCCTTTGAGTATCGAAGGAGGCGCCCTACTTGTCAGCCCCTCTTTGCTGCTTGAAATATACTGACGGACTAAGTACAGCTAGTCCTCAATTTACAACCATTCATATAGTGACCATTCAGCGTTACTACGGCACTGAAAAAGAGACTTACAACCGGTTCTTGAATTTATGACCATTGCACCATCCCCACATTTATGGGATCAAAATTTGGGTGCTCGGCCACCAGCACATATTTCCAATGGTTGAAGTGACCCCGAAGGTGATAAACATTGGCTGTGACTCACTTAAGAGCCTTGTTTAGCAATGGAACTTCTGATCCCAACTGTAGTTGTAAACCCATCACCCATCTCCTTCCACTTATGACTGTGTGACTGTAACTTTGTTGCTTGTATCCTTATGATTTATATTGATATTGATTGTTTCCTGATTGCTTATTTGTACCCTATGACTATCATTAAGTGCTGTACCTTGGAATTCTTGATGAAGGTACCTTTTCTTTTATGTACACTGAGAGCAAATGCACCAAGACAAATTCCTTGTGTGTCCCATCACTCTACCCTACCCTACCCTACCCTTCCCTATCATGACAAGGATTACCTGTATGGTTAACATCAGACATCAGGTGTGTACTAGCATGAGGATAGGGATAATTAGCTCCTGAAAACAAGTAAATTGTACTTCTCCTTCGAAGAGGTGTTTTTAGCAGCCTTAACGCTACCGGGACGAACCCATCGCTTCCCCCTCCCCACCCCAAACCAGGCAGGGCTCACTGCACAAGTGCTGACCTTTCTTGTAGATCACCGAATTGGCGTCTGCTTCTCCAGGGACCAAGGAAAGCTGGGCCAGCCAGCACGTGTCGTCCTGCAGAATCAGGGTCACGGGCGGGTTCAGCTGAGAAGAGAAAAGAAGTGGGTTGAACGCTCCAGTCACTCCCTTCCGGCAAAAGAGGTTCCGCTCTGAACTCCAGCAAAAACAAAACCTGCCACCACTGGAAGAGCCACGTGAGCTGGCCAGAACTCAAACTTTGGCCATGCATTTCAAGGCAGCCCAACGGTTGGGAAGGCAGTCGTGCCGGAAGCTCCAGGAGATGCTCAAATTTCCCACACGAATGCACCGCAATGGCGGGATGGGAATTCCACCCGGTTCATCTTTTCAACTGGCACCCCTCCCCATTTCAAGAGCTGGGCTGGCCCCACCCTCAGGGAGTCAGAAAGGCAAGAGCATTGGACCAGTGGGTGATAATGGAGCTGCCTGGCACACCCCCCCACCCCCATCCAAAGAGGCAGAAATACGAACTGACTCCAGCCATCAGTGCTGGGGCGAGGGAGGGTCTGGGCTACGTGGACACGTGTCTCCCGAGTCTGCCCAGGTCAGTGAGTGGCTTCCTTCCTCGCTCCAGTGGTGACGTGATCCACGTGGCCACGGCATGAAGCTTCCCTTCCGGACGGCTGCTCAGCAGGGCCACGGCAGCCCCGAGGAGTCAGGGGGCCTCCGCCCAAGGACAGCCCCCCCCCCTTGTGGAAAGTGACCCGGCGGCCACTGCGGCCCCAGCACGAACACAACAAGCTTGTTATTTCCTCTTCTTCGTCACCCGCGGGCCAAGCCGTGCCGGTCGGGGAGGAAGCAGCCACTTCACCCCTAACCTCGGTGGTGTGCAGGGAGGAAAAGAGATTAGAGGGGGCAGAGGAGGAGGAGGAGGAGAGGCTGGATTGCTGGAGTGGGGGGTCAGTCAGCCAAGCTGGGCCCCACTTTAGCAAGACAAAAGGAAGCAGTGTGACACTCTGACCAGGCACAGAGCCTGGGGTGGGTGGGTGGGGGCTGCTAATGCAGATGTTCAGCAGTGATGGGAAGGGATGGGCAGGTGAAACCACTTTGCTTGAGCCCTCAGGACCCCCATAGAAGGACTGGAAAGTTTCTGGAGAACAAGATGGCCCTGAATTGTCTCTCGTTGAATTCCCACCCATCCCCAATTTGGTCTTTGCAGCGGAAGAGACAATTGGAATGTTCTGCTCAGGGAGGGACACCCACAGACTGGTTTTTTGGGGAGTGCAGAAAACTGGAAGATCAGCTTATGATCCCGACTTAAGAGATAGATGGGAATCAAAAGCAGAGAATAAACAGCCGACAGCCGGAAGGTCCCCGTCCATCCAGGCTCCCTCCGGTGTTGCTTCCGAGACAGAGAAAGATTCAGAGGAGTTGTGGATCATCCCCCTACTCGCCCCAGGAGACTCCCCTGTCCAATGGACCCCCTCAAGGGACACAGGAATCCTGCACTTTCATCCCCCACAACAAATAACCAGGTGTGTCTGGTTCCAGTGACCCGCTCTGTCAATACAAAATGTACCTTTTTGCCAAATTCCAGGGAAAACCAGCCGTTTCTCAGCACACTGCAATTTCCTCCCCGGGTATTAACGTGGTTTGCAGCTTACGGACCCACTCTACGCGCCCTGGGGCTTAGGCCCAAGTGGCAGATTTTGTTTCGCTTCCTTCCCCCACCCCTCTGTGGGCCGAGGAGACCCTCCACCCAGGCAGGAGCCAACATTCACCCCTCCTCTGAGATTTGGAGGGGTCTCCCCCTCTATTTCAAGGCCCTGTTTGAACGAGTGTGGCAAATGAAGATGCCAACCAGAGAAAAATATTCTGTCCCTTTGATAGACATGGGCTCTTCTAGCAAGGGGCCAAGGGAAAAAAACACCACTTTCCTCCTTGGTGGTCAGGGGTGAGGTGAACTGCTGCTGAATATGGAGGCTCGAATTTCCACTTCCTCCAAATAGCTGCTGAAGAAGAAAACGGTCCAGCGCACGAGGCCTAGCAGGACTTTGGGGGAAAACGCAACGCGGCCTTTGCGTAGCTGCATGCGCCCCCTTTGACGGAGCCAGAGGGGAGGAAGAGGAGGAGGAGGATCTAGGGAAGGTCCCAGGCTGTTTCCCTCTTCCCGTCTGCCCCATTCCGTTCCCCCTCAGCCCTCGCGCCTCCCTGCCTCCTGCACCGCTAATGAATATTAATGAGAACGAAGGAGGGTGAGGGGGAAAAATTAATCTGCCTGATCCTTCAATGGCTGCAGCAGTAACGATATAAAATCTAATTATCCGTCCCAATATTTCTAAACCCTCCACTCAGACTGACAGTCTTCGTCGGTTTAAGGCTTATCGTTCCAAGGAGCGGAGTGCTCAAGGCTTGATAATAACACACACGTGCAAGCTCCTCTCTCTCTCTCTTTTTCTTGCACACGCACACGCAGAAAAGACACACACTTTTGCTGACGGTACAAAAATAACAGCCTTCCTACCACGTCTCTCTGCCTGGGATTGCACGTGCCCGAAAACGGGAGCCACCCCAACGCAGAAGGAAGGGGCAGCACTGCCACGTGGCTGGAATGGGGTAGCGGGGGGGGGGGGCACAACTAGGAGATCAGCTGATTCAGCACTTGGGTTCTTCTCCCCCTCCCCCCTCCCCTTCCCGGGCCTGGCATCTGTGCCCAGGTCCCTCAGTGCCACATCCAGCTTCGCAGAGACCTTGTGGGTGCGGAACAGATGTCAGCTCCACGCAGTATCCCATTTTGGCCTGCGATCCTGTTGCACACCCCAAAAGTCTAGGAGAGACACTGACTGACAACCCAGCTGTAGCTTCTCTTCTGGCCAATTTCCACTCAGACCCTCTGCAGGAAGTGGGCCCGGGGCAGCACCACGATGCTGAGAACTCTCCTTGTTTCCCCTCTAACAAAGAGGTCAGTGTCTCGAATGTGCAGTGGGCCCGATAACCATCAGAAACTCTGTCTCAGTAACATCCGCCTGGGACACTTTATCCGGACCCCTCGCTAAACAAGGGAGAGGAGGAGCAGAGCCCACCACCACCCTGGTTCATCGTTAAGCTTCACCATGATTTGCTCTCCCCGCAGGAAGGGGGCACGGAGAAAGACGCGTCCCTCTGGCCCAAGCATTTCCGTCCTGCAGAAAGTGGCTGAATCATGCTGGAAGCAGGAGGTGGTGTGGTTCGCCAGCAGCCTGCGGAGCTGGCAACGGAGTCGGACAGCAATGAGGCTGAGGAAGAACATAGGCCAGTCCTGGAGGCTGGGGAAGGCCCGGATGAGGGCTCTGCGTCGGAGGCAGAGGTGGGCCCAGGGCCATCGGGGAGTGAGGTGCAGACTCTGGAGCCTCCAGAGGCTGACAATAGTGCGGCAGAGGAACAGGAGGAGCCTGTTCCTAATGCACGCATGAGAAGAGCTGCCAGAAGGTAAGAGCAGCTCAAGCAAAGAGGACGACTCAGGAGCAGGGCCAAGAGAAGATTGGCCCCTCCCATAAGGCTTAAAACAGACCAGCAACGGCGTTTGGGCTCTTTGCCGGAAAACAATGTTGGTAGCTTCATCTTCTTGCATTTATTTTTGTATCAGTGTCTTCTGAATGTTTGCCAAGAAAGGCCTTTGGCAGTTTGCCTAATTGGACCAAGGTTTATGATAGGACTGAGGAATTTGTGTTGGGAGGAATTTGCTTTAATTTAGTTGAATTACTTCATTCTCAGCTGTTCGAATAAAGTTTGTTTTTTCACTGACTGAGTTTCCTACTACCTACTTGGGCCTGGGTCACGACAGAGGGAGACTCCCTCAAGAGCTGCTGGGTTTTCAGTATGGAGGACAAGAACCGGCGTCTCGGTGCCCACCTGACTTCCGGGAGCAGCTTTGGGATGTATGATCTGATCCAGCGTTCCAAATCCCTAAAACTGCCGACCAGATGTTCACGGAAGCACCACCCATGTCTGGCACACTGGCCAGCCGGAGGTATTTGGGGTGCAGGAAAGAGGACTTTCAGAGAACAGCTCTGAAGCATCCTTTTAGATTGGAGGTTCTAAACCTGGGTAGCTTTCTGAGAGGCATCTCCAGCCGGCTGGGGAACTCTAGAAGTGGAAGTCCACGTGTCTGAAAATTTCTGAGGTTTAGAAATATTGCTTCAGACCCTCCAATCTTTTTTACAGGCAGCGCCTCCAAAGCAGAATCCTGCTCTCAATGGGGTGTTTCGTCTTCTGCTTCCATATTCTCGTGGGGAGGCAAGCCCACCACCATCTCCTGTGACAACTTGATTTGATTTGAGTTGAAGTCTACAAGACTTAAAGTGACCAAGGTTGGAGACCCCTGCTCTAGAGGAAGCACTGTCCAGTTTTTCAACTCCGCTATGCGGAATCTGGTCTACCTACTACTCAGGTTGCTTCACCTCTGACCCTTAAGGTCACAAGTCACATTTCCTCCTCCATCTTACACCAAAATCTTCACTGTCTACTTTTGGTATCCAGATGTTAAATGTTTTGGCTCTGCTCAGTTTCACCATGTTTATTCATCTCTGCTATTCAAGAACTCTGCTCCACCATCTTACCACCTCTCCCAGCTTCCTTCTTTGGAAAATTTTTTTTCCTCTACAAGATGCCCATTCAACTGGAATTAATAGAGGACCTCACTATAAATCAACCTCCCACAAACAAAGGCCCACCAACCACTCAACCTCTGCTTCGAAGGGTCTTCCCAACCAAGGAAATGGATCTCTTCTGCCAAAGCAGGATGAGATGGGGACACATGGTCGTTTCTGCACTGCCATCCCAGTTTGAGAGATGCTCCATAAGACCAGATACCTGCTAGGCATCGGAGGAGGGGCCAGTAGTGTCAGTCCCCAAGGACCCAAGTTCCATTCTGGGCCACTCCATTCCCAGAACATTCAGGGGAGAGAACTGGGAAACTCAAAAATGGTGAAAGGCTGAGGGGCAGGAGGGTCTTTCTCTCCCCCCCTCCCCCAGGAGTGACAACGCCAAGGAAAAGAGAGCGTGAAGGAGAGGGCTGGGGATTGTCAGCGTGGCTGGATAAGGGAAGCTGCTGAAACAGGAGCAAAAATATTTAGACAATAAATGAAGTATCAGAAGAAAGCAGCAGCCTATCTTTAAGAAATCAATCATCCTGTACCGGTTGTCTGGACAGACGGCGCCACAGAAGAGATAGCCGCCAAACTGGCAAGATAAGGGTTAATCAAGGATTTAATTCAGCACAAAAAAGATAAATGGGGAGCAGAGGGAGACAGAGAGGGAGAGAAAGTGGGGAGGCCCAGACGCTGGGGCCCGATACTCTTCGCAAAAGCACAGGGGAAAGTTGGACCGGCTCCCAAGTCCTCGCCCTGCCCAGACCACGATTCCCGGGATGGCGCTGAGGGAGGAAGGAGATGCATCGCAGGGGCCCCGGTTACCTCCAAGAGACAAGCAAAGCCCCTCAACAGGCCCCTGGCCTAGAGCGGAGCTTCCTGCTTCTTTCCTGCACCCAGGCAGGTGGGGGAGATGCAGCTCGCCCTGGGGTTCCCTTTCTGGATTTGGGCACTTCAATGCTCTCGGCACTGGCTCATAAATCATGCCAGGTGGGCAGGCTTTTTGGTGGGGCACCCTTGGAGGTGTTATCACTGCTTTTTGAGCTATCTTGCAATGTTTTTATTGGAAAAGAAGCCCCCAAAAGAAATAAAACACCCACAAATGTCCCTTTCTTTGCCACCAGTCTCTGATCTCCCTCCAGACTCCTGCTAGTGTTGCCGGAGACAGGAATCAAGTCAGACTGGAGGAGGAGAGAGGAAACGCACCCTCCTGGGTGAATTCCTTGGTAACAGCCATCCAGGTTAGCAGTTGCACCTCCTCGCACCCAAATATGCTGGCACTACAACTCCCCTGCACCTTGTGCATCTGGGTCCCCTCTGTTCCTGTGGTGTTGGTAATTCTACCACGGCCGTTTCTCCCGTGAAGGGTCCACGATCGATTCTTCTTCCTCACCCACTAAGAAGGCTGCCTTTATGTGGGGGAAACTTACCGGCTCAGTCAGTCCTGGAGAAGGAGGTTCGCTGTGGATATTTCCCGGGAACGGGCCCCAAAACACTCCACCGGGAATGCTGTGTTTGGCACACACCTTGCTCTCCGCCTGGGAGGTCAGAAGCTCCAAGTCGTCTGAAAGAGAAGAAAGGGAGGGTTGGGGAAGTCCAAAGGGTCAACGAAGCGCCCAAACGGCACCCTGGATGCTCCCTCCAGGGGTTTATTTGAGCTGCCCGGCTGAGGGATGCCACGCCAGACTCCGTGGGCACTTCAACTTGGCAAAAGGTGCTTCTTCCAGTTAGATGGTGCTCTGGGCACAGGTGGCGGCAATTCAACACCCCCCTGCTGGAACAGTCAGGGCGAAGGGTCTCTTTGCCAAGGCCAAATATTTAAACTGGGAGATTTGAGGTGGGAATGGCCGCTAGTTCAGAAACGCACGGAAAATCAGGTGAGCTACAAGGGTTTGTGTGCTCAACCTTCCCTAGTGAATCCTTCCTCACTGGAAAGAGGAGAGTGGGGGGAGAGGAACGGTGAGGTCCTCGGTGCTCTCTGAGCTGGGTGGTTTTCTTGCAGACGTTTCATGACCCAACTAGGGAATCTCAACAGGGCTGGAGAAAACGGGACTTGTAAGCGGGGTGGGGGGAGGAGATGATGGCAGAGCAAAAAAAGGAAAGGAAAAGGACCCTTCCCAGGCTCTCCCAAACTATCTGAGTCCCAGGCTCCACCGCTGTGCTGGTGATCTCCATATGAAGACTGTAGCATCTTGGATCTGCCCACTTGACCTGACCTGGTGCCCACCCTAAACTCACCCAATCCCAGGCTTCTGCCTAGAAATTGGCAGGTTGCTTCTCAGTCCAACCGAAGAGCCCAGAGCATGAAGAGCCCAGGGCCCCTCACTGCTCTGCCTGGCCACCATCCTCTTGCTGGCTTCCCCCACCCCAGATCCTGCTTCGGACCCCATTCTACAGGACGATCCTCTCCAGTTCCTCATTATCTCACATCTATTCATCTGCGCAGGACTGGACTAGATTTTAAATTTAGGTTTTAATGGGGTTTTATTATATATACTGTTCTTTTTAATTTATTTGGCTATGTGGAATAAGTTTTTAAATTGTTATTTTATTCTGTATTTATATGTACCTTTTTATTTGCCTGTGAACCGCCCTGAGTCCCTAGGGAGATAGGGCGGTATACAAATACGAAAAATAAATAAATAAATAAAATAAATTAGAGCAGGAATGTCCAACCTTGGCCACTAAAACTTGTGGACTTCAACTCCCAGAATTCCCCAGCCAGCCATGACTGGGAGTTGAAGTCCACAGGTCTTAGTGGCCAAGATCGGACACCCCTGCGTGGCTCGGGAATTCTGGGAATTGAAGTCCACAGGTCTTAAAGTGGCCACAGTTGGACATGCCTGCCTTAGAGGGTTTTCTTGGAGAGCGGGCAGGATGGTCCAAAGTTGCTGGCATCTCTCCCTGGGAAAGGCAGCCTCTCCGCGGCTTCATTAGGACCCTTGGCTGAGGCAGCCCGGAGCTGTAATAGCCTTGATGGTTTGATAAGACTCTCGGTTTAATAGGGGCAGATAACATGTAAATTGGCCGGGAAGACTGGCCTAAAAATGTTTTAGCTGCACCTCCATCATGCTGCCTGCTGATAAGATGGCAGTTAAACAATACTTCAAGGCAGGCTCAAGCAAGGCCTCCCCCTCCTCATTCCACATCTGGGAAAGGAGGAAGGGGGAACTGCAATCTCCCTCTTTTCTCCAAGCCCCCTGCAGGGGAAGGGGGAGGGCCGGTTGGGGGTTCAGGTTGACCTTCTGCTTGGGAAACAATTCCTTCAGATCAGAGTTCTCCTCTCCCCACATCAAAGGGGGAAGAAGAGAAGGGAGGGAGAATGCCAGGGAGAAGGCAGAGGAGAGAAGGGAGGGGAGGGGTCCCACAGCTAGCCGTCTCGGCCCACCTCATGGGCACCGCCAGCTTTTGTGACCATCTTGGCCAGGGTGTGCCAGTCTCACCAGGACCATACTGGTTGGAGAATGATGACCATACTGGCTTGAGAATTATGGGAGTTGTAGTCCACCTGTCTTAAAGTGGCTGTGGTTGAGAAACACTCAAGAGGTGCATCAAAATACAGTTTAAAGCCCCCAATGAGGGGTGAAAAGCAAAGATCCTTGTCACCCTCACCTCAGACTCTATGGAAAAAGGGAGACAACTCAGGAGCTCCAACTTCCGGCTGGCTCCTGGGATACCCTCTCCCTCCTCCCTCCTGCGGCTTCTTGCTAGTTAATCAGCTTCGTTTGGGTCAGGAGACCATGGCTGGACGATAAGAGCCTCTTGCTGACACTTTCCATGTCAGAACAGAGCATCTTCTGTGTATCAATCCTCACCAGAGAAAACACTGGGCCACTGATAAAGGAGGCGACCGTACCAGACAGAAGGGGACAAAAATAGGGCTAGCCCAGAGGAGGGGCCCTGCCCTCCCTCCCTCCCTCTATCTCCGTTGAAGGGGGCCAAGGGAGGAAGGTTAGATGAATGGAAGAAAGGGAGGGAGGGAGGAAGAAAGGAAGGAAAGGAGGAAGGAGATTAGGGAAGGAAGAGAAACGAAGGAAGGAAGGAAGGAAGGAAGGTCAGAGGAAAGAAGAATAGAGAAAGAAATTGGGAGGGAAGGAAGGAAGGGGTACAGCGGGCAGTGCTGGATGGGCTGAGATGGATGTCAGTGGGCACCAACATGGCTGGCCGAGAAGTCCCTCAGCTTGAAAGCAAGGCCTGGACATTCCTGATTCCTACCACAGGGTCTCTAGCCCAAGGCCACCTCTGCAGAGCCTGGACTTCAGACAGACAGATAGACCAAGAAGGACGGACCCCACTTCGAAAGCGCAGACAGGCTCCCACCTGAGCGTTCCCCACGTGCCACCTCCCGGATCAACTGGCCACCACCAGGACACATCAATTAATAGTCCGGCCGGGCCTAATGGCCGAAACAATGTTGTTGATTATCACAAGGAACAAAGTCCAATTCTCCCCCACCGGCTGGCGGCTGTGCGCCTGCGTCTGTCTGCCCCTAATCTCGGGATCGGTGGCGCTGGCGCTCAGTTTCACCACCCGGCAGGTTAATACAATTCCGCCCTTATCTTATCTCCCCATCAGCTTCCTGGCCAAGCAACCCTCCGATTGGTTCCTGCAAGCCAGCTGGCCCAAAGTTATCAGAATAATTCTTATCTCCGGGATCATTAACCAAATTGGGCTGGTATCGGCCTGCGTGCTGGCGATAATGAAGTTACAAGCGGAATGGAGGGGAAGAGGGAAGATGGCGAGCAGATGCCGTCTGAGGAGGCTGGCATCCCTCGAGGGCCTCTACAGAAGGACCTTTGCTGGGATGGGGGTGTTGCGACTGCAGTTGGAGCCCAGAGAGCTCAGCGAAGCTGGTGGAGGAGGTGGGCTCAACCCAACCCAGGCCAGGCCATCCAGCCAGCAGTTCAGAAGCACCGTGTTGTGACCCAGGTTGGGTTGCTTGTGGATAGGGGAGTCTCAGCCACCTCTAGAGAATTGGGAGGATGAAAAGGACAGGAGATCTTTCTCCATCGTGTGGAATGGCACAACCTCGCGGAGCTGTGTTCCTCAACCTTGGCGGCCTGAAAGACATGCGGACTTCAACTCTTGCATAACTGGTTGGGGAATTCTGGGAGTTGGAAGTCCACATGCTTCTTCAAGCTGCTAAGGCTGAGAAAGACCTTGGCTTGGTGGGCGTGGCAGGGGAAAAGTACTGCAAAATCCCCATTCCCACCCCACTCCAGTGGAAGGATACTGCAAAATCCCCATTCCCATCCCACTCTGGGGCCAGCCAGAGGTGGTATTTGCCAGTTCTCCGAACTACTCAAAATTTCCGCTACCGGTTCTCCAGAACCCGTCAGAACCTGCTGGATTTCACCCCTGAATAAACACGCATGTCAAGTCTGCCCTTTTGCCTACTTCCAAGCTGCTGTCCACCAACCGACCCCCTGGCATTTCATAGGAGGAGACTTGGCTCCCTGTGTGGCCTCTCTGGGCCTCCTTTGATCTCACCTTCTGCCACCCCTGAGCTGGGAAACCTGCCACCCTCCAGATGGCCCTGAACTACAATACAATTGCCAGCAGTTCCAGCCCACTTGGCCAAAGGAGACGGACGCTGGGAACAGCAGCAGCCCTGCAGGTGGGACCAGGCTGCCCAGCCCACTCAGCTTGGCTGTGCTTAATCCAAAAGGGATCAGCTGTGAACCAATTTTGGGGACTGAATGACATGCTAACTTTATCTGGCGAGAAAGCATATCAGGAAGGCTTCGGCAAGTGTACCAGCCAAACTTCCTCACTTGACTGGAGTCAAACAGAAAATCAGGTCCTCTCGTGCCTACACAAGACCCCTCCCCACTAAAGAAGACCACCTGCTCTTAGATTGCTCCCTGTAAGCTCTATGCAAGCAGAGATGATTAGGAACCAAAATCAGGATCCAAAGAAACTATCTCCACTGAGGTCTTCAAATCTCATTGCCCCCCTTTCCCCAGGCTCCCCCCCCCCAGGTCCTGCCTAGGACAACTGCATCCACTCAACCTCCTCCAAGTTCATTAAGCTCAGCCAAATACTAGAGAAGAGCTCAGAAGTGTGTGAAGACTAGCCCATCATCCCGTGGTGGGACTTCCCACTGCCATTAACATGCCGCTGTGGAGTCCTTGGCAGTTCCTGAGCTTTATTTTCTGTATTTATTTTCTTGCAGACGTTTCATCAATGAGCTGATGATGTCCCCTAGCTGGGTAATGAGATGTCTGCAGGAAGCAATCTGGCTCAGAGACACCAGGGTCCCCACAATTCAATCCCGAGTAGAAACGTTCTCTTCAATTGACCCAGCGCTCTTGTCTGCCTGAACCGAAGCAGCCATCCTCTCTTGAAACCATCTTAGCTCTACGCAAATGGCCGTAATTGGCACAACCGGTAAGCAGAGATTCTTCTGCCTGCTGGTCAGTTTAATGGGGAGAACTCACGTTCCAGCTAGTACCCCAAAAGACGAAGGGAAACCTCAGAATGAAACCAGGAGACCTCAGGGAGCAATCAACAAGAGGCTGGTCGGGACTGAACCTTGGAAGGCGAATTGTCCAGTTGGGGTGTGAATGAAGGACAAAACCCAACGTTGCCTTCTAAGACTGGATTTTGAGAAGCTGCCCTTCCTTTGGGAAGCAGCAAGCCCGACGCAGCTGGAACATTAAAGCGCGCGCACACACACACACACACACAAGCACACACACCTCACACAATCCTGACAACTCAACCAGCAAAATGACGCACAATCGCCTGATAAGATGGAGGGGGTGATTGGGAGAGTTTTAAAGCTGCCTGCAACCACCGTTGCCTTCACTCTTCACCTCCCTTCACAAAAGCAAAATATCTTCAAGGGGCTCAAGAGATTATCCCAGCTTTGCCCGAGTAATCAGGGGCAATACTTGGAATAACTGAAGTCTCCCCCCCACCCCCTTCCCTCAAATCCGCTCTGAAAATTAGAGAAGGAAAAGGAGACCCTTCCTCTTTGTATTCCTGGCTCTGGGCAGCTTTCCCTGGCTCGGAAGCCAAGGTCAACTGGTAGACCACCAGGCAGAAGATGCTGAGCAGACCTACCACCAACCAGGAACTGCATCTCATTCCTGGCAAATTAACCTTCAAGGGAGCAGCTTCCTCTGGTATTCAGTCTCCAAAGCCCAAGCCCAATGGTCTTTCATGAACCCAGTTAATTGTGAAGGGAGAAGTGCCCCCCCCCGCCCCCAAGTGCCAAAGTTTAACTAAAGTTCTCCCTTACTCCCAGGCGGCACAAGGACAGAAAGAGCCGGATTCCAGAGATCAAGATGGCCTCGCAGCCACACATGGTGCCACCCTGAAAGGAAGCACGTTTGCGCCCTCCCGTGCTTAAGCAGTGAGGTGGCCCAGCAGGGCAAAGTACGGTCCGTTTCGTGCCCCCCGCCAGCTCCTGCTTCCTCCCTCTCCATGGGCAGAGTCTGCCCCTCACCTGGGCAACTGGGCGGCCGGCGGTCCAAGCTGCTTTCCATGGGTACCTGATTCGCCATGCTCTCCTGTCTGCTTCAAAAGGGCATCTCAGCTGGCAGAGAGCAGCTGGGCTGGAGGACGGGCTCTGGAGTGGCGTACCCCAGACCCCCAGCCGCCCGCCCTCTGCTTCCGGGAAAGGGTTGTTTTCGGCAAAAAACGTCAACAACCCACCCACCCCCAGCCAATGTGCGTCCAAGCCCTGCAGCTGCTGTTGGGGATTTCTCTCCTGCTATCGCAACCGAGCATCGCTAGGGATTTATTGATTTTTTGACACAGTTAAGAACAGCAAATCTTTATCGCAGCAAACCCTGACCCCATTAATGGAGGAGCTCTTACCAAGCCTGTGTAGCAACCGAGGCCCGTCTCTCCGCCCCCAGTGTGCATCGGCACCAGCTCAAACGCAGAAATTTTAGGCCAAGGGTCGATCCCAGGGGACAAAAAGTAACATCAAAGGGCCCTCGCCAAGGCTGGAGCCCAGCCCTGGTGGTTTTTTCTCCTGAACAATCAAGAAGATTTCAGGCCACAATTTAAAGTCGGATCTGGGGCTCCAGGTTAGGAAAAAAAACACTCACGTTTCCAAACGTCCCGTTTGCAAGGGGCAGCTGTGTGCACCAGACTGGGGACAGAATTGCCCGTCCAAGCGGTGCGACATCTGCACGCAAACACAGCCAGGCTCAGTTCTCTATTGGGGGGTTGGAAAAAGCTGGGGGTCAGCCGGTGCATTTCCGAATTACCCCCTGTGCGATTTTGGGGTGGGGGCTACGAAGCAAGAAAGGCTGATCTGGCGTGAATCTGCTTCCCAGCCCTACTCGTGAAAGGAACTGCTATGAATGCGTCTGTGCACTGCTGCTTTTAAGGCCCTGGTTTTGTCCATTTCGGCAACCAACTTTCAGAGGCGTGGACATCGTCCTAGAATTCTCTGGCCGGGGAATTCTGGGAGTTGAAGTGCACGCCTCTGAAAGTTGGTTGCCGAGGTTGACAAAACGCTGCTTTAAGGCTCTGCAAAATCGGAGATTTGCTCGGCCAAAGAACTTTCCGTCCCATTTCTGCCAAAGAGGAACGAAATGGGAGGGAGGAGCATTTGAGATGGGGGCTTTGTCCTCCTTCACAGGTGCTCAGCTGGACCCTGCTGGTGTCCAGGCTTTTAGGAAAGGTCTTCCATCAAAGAGGGAAGCAAAAAGACACAAGCATATGGCATGGGGGCTGCCAGGAAATGGGGACGGCGGAGGGAAGGCTGTTTGCAGGACCCTGATCGTGGACCCAAAGCAAAAAGGCAGCCATTAGAAGGACTGCCTTCAAACCCCACCAGTCATGGGGCCCTTTGACTAGCAGGGGGACTCTACCCCCCTTCTCCCAAGCCAGATTCCTTCTTCCATTGTGGTCACAGAAGGTCTGAATGCTTCTGGGTCCCCACCTTCCTCTGCCCTCAACTGGCTTCAAGCCTGAACCCCAATTTTCTTTCTTTCTTTAAATTTTTTTTTATTGTTTTAATGTGATACACAATCTGACAAACACACAACATATAACACATAAATGTTTCCTATTTCTAAAGAGCATTTCTTATTGGTCTTCTTTTGTTTTTATACCTTTTCCCCCAAATCAGATTTGTTATTTTATTTTCTTTCTTATCCCCTTTTCTTTATTTACATTAAATTATCTAATACTAATAGTTTTACTTTTCTAGATTCTTATATATTTATTATTTGCATACTGTACATTTCTAATACATTCTGTACATTCTAATTTCTCCCCTTTATTTTTCTCCTATATTTCTAGACTCAAGCCATTCATACCATTTATTCCAGATTGTATAATAATCTGTCTCTTCTTTCTCTTTAATTTCTTTTGTTAACTTGTCCATTTCGGCACATTCTAAAACTTTCCCTATCACTTCTTCATCTGTTGGTATCTTTTCCTGTTTCCAGTTTCGTGCATATGTTATTCGTGCAGCTGTTATAATGTGCAAAATCAGATATTTTATTTCTTTGGTGTATGTCCCCCAATTTTCAATCTGCTGAACCCTCCAAAATCTCCTGTGGGAAGCCCCACCTCCCCCCCACTGTTGGTTGGAGGGCCCTTCCTCACTCTTTTTCTCCAAGCCCTGCTCAACTGCCACATCCCCCCCCCCCGGTCCCGTCCTACAGATCCTATGGGAGAAATTCTCATCAATGGAAGCCCTGGACGATAGCATCATCCGCTGCAGGGAGATGGCCTTGGAGAGGCTGATGATATCCTGGCAACAGCGATCCTATCTCCCCTGCCAGGGTGGGGCGATTGTGTCTCGTCCACCGAGTAATCCTCGGTGGCTTTTTCTCCTGTTTTTATGCCACCGGCTAATTGTCCCCGTCCCTGGGCCTCTGCCTTCTCCTGTCCTTGCCCTGAGAGGTCCAGCTGGGTTTGGAGGGTTTCCCTGGAGCCCCCATCCTGCATGGAGCAGGATTCCAGACAGCCGAGAAAGGAAGGAAGAATTACAAAAAGGCTCAACCTGGGGTGGGGTGGGGGGGACAATTCCTCCCATTTGGGTGGGTTTGCCCCAGTGGTGAAATGTAAAATTTGTTACTACCGTTCTGTGGGCGTGGCTTGGTGTGTGTGTGTGTGTGTGTGTGTGTGTGTGTGTGTGTAATGTGACTGGGTGGGCGTGGCCAACTTTTTAAAAAAACTTTTAAAAACATTTTTTCTACAACCTCTTTGGCCGAAGAGGTTGTAAAAAAATGCTGTTAAAAGGCTCCTCTGGCGATCCCAGCTGAGTTGCCTGATCGTCAGAGGCTTTTTTTTTCTTTTTAAAAGCAGTTTTCTTTAAAAGAAAAAAAAAGCCTCTGATGATCAGGCAACTCAGCTGGGATCTCCAGAGGAGCCTTTTAACAGCATTTTTTTTGGCTGAAGACTGCAAGCCAGCAAGTGGGCCACGGCTAAAATCAAGGCGAAGATGTGCCGGTTGGATATGCGGTTGTCCCAGTGACGTGAAGGGCTAGGCTAGATGGACGGGGCCACTCTGGAGTGTCTGTTGACTGCCGGTCCTCCATCTTTCTCTTGCAGATGGCCAGACGGGGTGGGGTGGGGGGGAGTTCATGCTCCCTCTTGGCTGATCCATCCATGTTCTCTCCAGCCAGGACCTCGTGAGAAGGCTAAGCAGAGCATGGGTGGGTGGCTAACCAACCGGGGTCTCTCACCCTGGCTGGTGCCAGCCCTTCAAGGGTACTGGGAGGCCTCTCTAAAATGGGTGGCAATGTGCTAAACATCCCGTGCCTGGTGGATTGAGGCCACGTTATTCCCCCAGCATGCACCGGGCTCCCACCCCCTGGCTCTCTTCCCCCCTGGTAATCTAAAACAAATATGACTATCTAGCGTAAAACTCTGCTAGGAGTGATAAAGAAAAATAGCTGGAATAATTTTTCCCACCCACACATACCAATGAGAAGAGGAAGAAAGGGGTGTATACATACAGACACACAAACACACACACACACACAGACTTATCCAGAGAATCATGGGCAACCCAGCCCACCCCGTCCATCAGAAGGGGCCGTCCTGCTTCTCTCTCTCTCTCTCTCGCTCTCTTTCTGTGCTGGGCCACCTGATAATCAACCTTGAGGTTTGCATAGAAAACTTCAGGCAAAGGGAGATTACTCAGACAGGAGTCACAACAGAGATAAAAAAAGAAAGAAAGGAAAGAGAGTTTGGTGGTTGGGGGGTGGTGGAGAAAAATGGGGCAAAAATAGAAGTTGGAGAAAAGAAGAGAAAGAAAAGGAGCACGGCTTAGAGGAGATACCAATGAAGACTTTCTGGCAGATTTGGGCTTAGTGGGATGTATCAATTTAGCCGAAAAGGCAAAATGGAACACACACACACACCAGCTTCATCCACTGCACACTTTGTGTTGTGTCGGGGTGAAAGCCGAACTCTCCCCGTATTCCTCTAACTCAAAGGCTGGGGGGCCTGGAGCACCCTATGTGTACAACCCCCTCCCTGCCTCAGTTTCCCGGCCCGCCTCCCAAGCGCTCGGTGGGGCAGCTGAGCAGATGGCTATCGCCTTGCCCTTTGAGATCGACGGGGCCGGAGGGGAGGGCTCTCTGCCGCTCAGTCCACTGATCAGTTCCATTAACTGATAAACAGGCATTTTTCACCTTTAAAAGGCGCCTCAATTAATCAGCCCGGCCAGGAGCACCTTCATCTGGTTTAGTGCAGGTGCTTCCAGGAACGGAAAAAAAACAACCACCGGTTCCCATGTTTCCTGAGCAAGAGGTGTAAGGTGGGAGCCATCCCTTCAAAAACGCCTGTGTTAAAAAAAACACCCAAACAAGCTATAGAAACATTCGTTTCCTCCCACCACCACCCAAAAAAACCATTCATGTCGATTTAAACCAAAGGTGCTTTTTCCAAAAGACAACTGAACTTTGTTGTTTGTTTTGCCTTCTCGTCATTCAGTTCTCAAGGAAAAAAACTAAAAGAGTCTACTTGTCTTTTGGAAGAAGCACCTTTCGGACAACCATGACCTGGATGGTTGAGACATCTTTCCATGGACATGTAGATTTAAATGAAACCAATTTGCACACATGCAAAACAACGGTGTCTCTGTCCAGGAGCCTTTTCATATGACAGAACCTGGGGGCATGACAGAACCTGGGGGCAAAAGGTCCAGTGGACCCAGCTGGGTGTTTTCTGAGCTCAGTAGGGCCAAACGTGGCTAATACTTGGATGGGGCCACCAGGGAATCCCAACCTGTTGACTAGGCTGGGCACCTGAAAACCATTCCAATAAGTGGAAAGTACGCAGATGCATCCATGAGTCATCGGGAGTTGAGCACCTTGGAAATCTGACTTACCTGAACTGGCAGCAGGTGAAAGGTGTGCCATGAATGAGACTTTGTCAAGAGCTTTGACAGGAGGAGGAAGAGGAAGGGCGGGGTTGCCTTGGCTGAACATGCCAATGAAAGGGGAAGGGACTTAGATCTCTCCATCCCTCTTGACACTCAACCAACAGGTTGTGATTGAATCAAATGTTCCACTGATTAGCCGCAATCCTTCCCAATAGGGATAACTGCAATTTCTTCCAGCCATTCATATCATTCTGAACTTTTTGCCATAGCAAGTCATAATTATTCTTATAAAGTTTCTTGTTCGATGAGCTAATATAGACCCCTAAATATTTAACCTTTTTTACTACCTCAAATCCTGTCATTTCCTCTAGTTTTTGTTTCTGTTGTATAGACATATTTTTAATTATCACTTTTGTTTTTTTCTGATTTATTTTAAATCCTGATACCTTTCCATATTTATCAATTACTTCCAACAAAAATCTACTTGAATTTATAGGATTCATTAACGTAACCACTACATCATCTGCAAAAGCTCTAACTTTGTACTCATATTGTCTAATCTTAATTCCCTCTATTTTCATTAATTCTCGTATTTTATCTAATAATGGTTCCAGAGTCAAAACAAACAATAATGGTGATAAGGGACATCCCTGTCTTGTTCCTTTCGCAATCTTAATAACTTCTGTCAAACTACCATTTACTATAATCTGTGCTGTTTGCTCTCCATAAATCGCTTTAATTATTCTAATAAAACAGTCTCCAAATTGCATTTTCTCTATTAATTTAAATAAAAAATCCCAATGCAATCGATCAAAGGCTTTCTCTGCATCCAAAAAAATAAGTGCCGCTGAAGTATTCTTCTTTTCCAAATATTCCAATATATTAATAATCTGTCTAACATTATTCCTCATCTGCCTCCCTTTTATAAAACCAGATTGATCAGTATGAATTCTTTGTTGTAAAACTAACATTAATCTATTTGCTATTATTTTTACAAAAATCTTATAATCATTATTTAAAAGTGAAATCGGCCTATAGTTACCAGGTTTAGAGCAGTCTTGCTCCTCTTCCGGTATCAGTGAAATAAAAGATGTTTTCCATGACGGGGGTATTCCCACTCCTAATTGTATCTGATTAAATAATTCTTTAAGTGGGCCTAATATTTCATCCTGTGTTTTTTTATAATAAGTTGCTGTAAGACCATCTGTACCAGGGGTTTTCCCCATTTTTAATTGTTTAATTGCCTCCACTATTTCTCCAGTAGCTATCGGCCGGTTCAGCTCCTCCCTCTGTTCTAATGTTAGAATATTCACCTTATAATCTTTCAAATAATCATAAATATCCCTATCCAATATTTTGTCTTTTGCATATAGTGCAGTATAAAATTCTGAGAATGCCTTTTTAATTTTATCCTGTTGATATGTCTCTTTACCTTTATATTCTATTTTTTGTATGACACGTGCTTTCTGTTTCTTCCTTAAATTATATGCCAACCATCTCCCAGGTTTATTTGCATTACAAAAGTATTATGTTTAGCATATTGTATATTCGTTGCCACCTGGTCTGCCATTAACATATTAAATTGACTCTGTAATATTTTTATAGCCTCTTTAAGTTTATGATCTTGTGGGTTTTGAATTAATAACTGTTGCTTCCTTTGAATTTCTTCTTCCAAATATCTACGCTGCTTTTGTTTATTATTCCTTTGCCTGTTGTCCAAATAAATCAATATCCTCTAATAAACGCTTTGCTCGCTTCCCACACAGTTCCTATAGGTGTCCCTTTGTACATATTAAAATCAAAAAATTCTTTTAACTGTTTCTTACAATAAGTTACATTATCCTCATATCTAAACAGATTTTCATTCAACCTCCATGTTCTACCACCTTTTTTCCCTTGTAATAATTCCATCCATACTGGGCTATGGTCAGTTAAACACCTCGAAATATCTTCGCTTTCTTCACCCTAGAAAGCAAGTCATTAGAAATTAAAATAAAATCAATGCGTGAAAAAGATTGATGCCTATCAGAAAAAAAAGTAAAATCTCTCTCATCTGGATTCCGTAACCTCCATATATCTCTAAACTCAAAGTCTTCCATCATTTCAAAAAGGATTTTGGTAATTTTGCATGTATAGGTATCTTCTTGGAGGAAGTTCTCTTATCCTTCTTGTATCAATTACTCCATTCCAGTCTCCTAATAAAATAAACGAACTATAATCCCAGAGGGTCAACCTCTCATGTAACATTTTGTAAAACTTTTCTTGTTGCTGATTAGGTGCATAAATACCTATCAACAAAGTCTTTTTGCATCTATCACCAGTTCAATAGCAATAAATCTTCCTTGAATATCTGCCTCAATTAGCTTAGCTGGTATATCCTTCCTGATATATACAACAATTCCATGCTTCTTTTCCAAAGCTGATGCAACAAAATGGTTACCCAATTTTGAATTAATTAAATATTTTTGGTCTGATAATTTTATATGTGTCTCTTGCAAACAAATCACATCATTTTTAATTGTTTCAAGTAGTGAAATATTTTCCTTCTTTTCTGAGCTGAATTCAAGCCATTAACATTCCATGACAAGATTCTATTTGCCATTACTGGCCTCCTGAAGCTTTGAAGCAGACAACGGAAGCTCCTCCTCCGGTATCTTCCGTCTAGCTCCTCCCACAGCTTCCATAATGGGATCCTGACTTTTACTTTGAGACTGTTGCTCTTCTTTACGCTTAAGGGCTCCTCTTGTCACCCTTTGCTCTTGTGGTTCCTCTAATACTGGCAGCAATAAAGGCTCTTGGGTCACCACGCCTTCTTGAGTCTCTTGAAGTTTTTCTATCACTTCTATTTCGACTTTCAAAACTGTAGAAAGAAAATCCTTTGCCTTTAAAACAGTGTCAATTCTATATCTCCTTCCTTGATAGAATAGTGTCAGTCCAACTGGCACCTCCCATCTGAATTGAATCTGATGTTTTTTAAGTGCTTGTGTAACCAAAGCAGATTGCTTCCTGTCTCTTAACATCTTTGAAGGAATCTCTTTCAACACCTTCACCTCCTGTTCTCCAATTTTTAAAGTTGTCTGATATGAAACTTGCAGAATTTGATTTCTCATAGTCCTTTTCACAAAATAAACCACAATGTCCCGAGGAAGCTTTCTCTGTCTTGCAATCCAAGAATTAACTCTATATATTTTATCAATTTGGTAAGCTACCTCTTGGGGTCCGCTTCAATAAATTCAGCCAATGCTTCTGATATAATTTTTCTTAAGTCTTCCACGCCTTCTAGCATACCACGAATTCTAAGAACTCCTTCCATAAGTTTATATTGTAATATCACAACCTGATCTTCATTTTGATCCACTTTTTTCTGAACACCTTTCATTTCATCTTCTAAATACTTATTTGACTGAGAGATCTGTTGCATTTCCACTTCCAATCCTTCAATTTTTTACTCAGTCCTTGAACTGCCATAAGAATATCTTCTCTTATTTTTGCATTAAAATTCTCCATCATCTCTTTTGCCTATCTTCAGAAAGTTTTAATTGTTCTTTCAATATTTCCTCAAGACTTGGTTCAGATCCCTTCTTCCAGAAGGCTTTAAAGGTTTAGCTGCCATTCTGTCTTCAAAAGAATCAGGAATTCAAACTTAATAACTCTCCTTCCCTCCTTTCAGTATAAAAACTCCGTTTGTAACAATCCACAAGTAACGCTGCTTCATCGTACTAAAAATTTTACTTTCACTTTTAGACGCCATTTTAAAAGTCAATTAATCAAAGACAAAGAAAGGTTTCAAATTTCAAAAAGGGAGTCGGTACTTGCCGTGCTGATTCTACATCAAAGTTCGAACGCTTGTGAAATTCCCGTCTGCTTGGAATATCAATCAATTTAATAAGTTCTCTAGAGCAGAAGCAACATTCCTCTCCTTTTCCCTGATAAAAACAGGGGCGTGCTGAAGTTGGAAGGAGTGGAATTCGGTGGGGTCATAAATCCAGGAAAATTCGCTCTTAAGAGCAAACCCCCTGTCAGACCTGCCACTCTTCCACAATTCTGATAATCTCTTTCACCCAGAGATTATGCTAAGCTCAGTGAACAGTGATTTATTTTCTGTTTCACTGACTTTTACAATCTTCTAACACGGAGTGCTCTGTTTGAGCACCCAGCAGGAGGGTGACGTCACTGGAGCTATTAAAATGAATGTGTTACCTAGATTTTTGTTTCTGTTCCAGATGATACCTATAATTAAAAAGGATAAAAATTTGGAAGATTGGCAGAGTGGGATTAATAAATTTATATGGCAGGGTAAAAAGGCGAGGGTTAAAATGAAAATAATACAGGATTCACGGGAAAGAGGTGGTTTAAGAATGCCTAATTTTAAACTATATTATGAAGCAGTAACCCTCTCAGTAATAAGTGACTGGTTTAACTTAACAGAGGAAAGAATTTTGAATATAGAAGGTTATGACTTGTTATATGGATGGCATGCGTACTTATTTTATGGAAAAGAAGTGGATAGGGCTTTTAAGAATCATGTGTTGAGAAGTGCTCTTTATGGTCTGGAATAAATATTCCTATAAATTAGATTATAAGATTCCTATATGGGCGAGCCCTAGACATGCAATAGAGAATATAAATATAGAACAGAAACAGGAAATGATTACATATAAAGAACTTTTGTATGCTGAAGGAGGTAGATTGCAATTAAAATCATTACAGGTATTAAATGAAGAAGGAGGAATTATACTTGGTTTCAATATGGGCAAATAAGTGCTAGATGGAAAGAAGATCAAAAATTGGTATAATGCAAAGGAGGAAAATTTAATAAAGCAAATTAGAAATCAGACCCACGAGCATATAAAGAGATTGTATAATGTGTTGCTTGAAATAGATTCGAAAAGGATTTGGTAAAGGATTGTATGATAAAATGGGCACAGAATATTCAGGAACCAATAATGTTGGAAACATGGGAGAAAATTTGGGTTAGAAATGTTAAGTTTACACAAGCACAGAATTTAAGGGAAAATTTTTATAAGATGTTTTATAGATGGCATTTAGATCCCAAAAAATTATCATGTATGTATCCTAATATCCAAGCGAAATGTTGGAGGTGTGATTGTGATGATGCTACATATTTTCATATTTGGTGGACTTGCAAGAAAATTAAGGTCTTTTGGATAAGAATTTGGTGGATTATTCAAAATGTACTGAAGAAGAAGATAAAGTTCCTGCCACAATTTTTCCTTTTGGGAATTATAATGGATTGTACAGGGATTGAGACTAAACTGATTTTGAACTTAATAACAGCAGCAAGACTGTTGATTGGACAATACTGGAAGAAGAAGAGATACCTACAATAGAAGAATGGATATTGAAAGTTATTAACTTGGCTGAGATGGCTAAAATCTCAGCGTTTTAAAAGACAATACGCAGGAAAGATATTTAATTGAATGGAAAAATGGATTGATTATCTACAAAACAGATATCAGATTAAGAAATATCAGATTGCCTTTGAATAATTAGAAAGTTATTTTATGTAATGGGAGGGGTTGGGAGACGAAAAGCTTTGGATGTGGTTATTTGGATTGGACTTTACCTTGTGATTGACCCGGGAAGCCGGGGTGGGGAGGAGGGGATGTTTTGTTTTTTTTTTTTTGGGAGGAGGGGAAAAAAGGGGGAAAATGTTTTTGTTTTTTTTAAAACTCTTTCAATAAAAAAAAAAAAAAAAAAAAAAAAATGTTCCACTGATTAGAAAGCAAACTCGGCCCAGGTTACCAACTCAGAAATGGTCCACGCGAGCAGAGCCGGGTCAAATCAGAATAACGGAATAACAGAGTTGGAAGGGAACTTGGAGGTCCTCTAGTCAACTCCCTGCTCTAGCCGGGGACCCTCTACCATTTCAGACAAGTGGTTAACCATCAATCAACCACTACTGCTGGATGCAGGATGCCAAACAAGCATGAAATCTGGTACCAGCCAGACCCAAAAGCCCCATCAGCCCCTGATGGTTTCTATTCTTCCCAATGCCCAGGCAAGCAGCTGGTCCTCAAGAACCCCTTGAAATTTCTAGAGTGAGGGAGAAAATGAAGCGGGGTGCCTATTGGAGCCCCAGTTTGCTTTTCAGCCCTACTGGCTTGCTGAGGAAGATGCCGAATAGCTCCTAGAAAAGGGAGCTTCCTTCCATCTCAGCTCCACTTGGGGAGGGGGCGAGAGGGAGCAGGAAAGTCCCCCCCCCCGCTTGGGGACGACTCCAGTGGTGAGCCGCCGACTTGAGAGACGGGGAAACAAATGCAAGAGGCTGTTTCATCTGCTGCAACGGTGCCCAAGTTAAGGATTATAAATTGGAGCTATCACAGATTTGCATATCGGAATTTTAAAGCAGCCAAGACCCTTCCAGCGAGCAAGGTCAAACAGAAGATTAAAAAGGAGGGAAGGGAAAAATAATCCTGTCCCTCTCGTTCCCCTTGACTCTCACATTGTGCCTGGCACAGCGGGCAGCGGCAGCAAAGGGTCTTCCTGCCCTCCCTGCCCGTCTCCGGCCACCAGGGGTCTGTGCTGCAGCTGTTGGGGCTGGAGAGGGGCGTCTGCGCCTGCAGCCCCTACGAATTGCAGGGGGCTCCAGAATGCAAGCACCCAACAAGGTTCTCCTGTATTCGCTTTTGCTAACTCAGGAGAGCTTTTGGGTTGGCCGTCAATCAGCTGCTCTTTATAGATAGACTTCCTCTGAATGGGGAGGTTCCACAGAATTCCCCTCACCCGTAGCTGCTCTGAGACCTCCCTGTCTCTTCCCATTCAATGCTCAGATTGGTATTTCAGGTGCATTTGATGACCTAGCTGGGTTATGTGTCCATTGTTTTGACTTGCTTTATATCCAGCTGTTTCTTTGCAGACATGAGGGAATTCACAGGGAAGACCCTCGTCCTTTCATCCTGGTAACAGCGGCCACAATTTATTTGTGACTGGCCTGATAGGAGCATCTAGAGATGAACCTGAACACAGAGTCCTCAGCCTCAGATCATCTGTGCCATCTTTCCCAGGACAAAGGGGAGCCACCATTGGCACCCAAAAATAGTCTCAAGAACTTGGTGCCTGTTTCTAGGAAGGAAGAAGATGCCAAGCTGGAGCTGCATCTCACCTGGACTGGAGACTGCACGCTTGGTCCTTCTGTGCTCTCCAGATGCTGCAGAGGCATCTCCCCACAGCTGCCCAGGGCCTCGGCAAGCTGCTAAATCTGGCAGCTTGGAGGCTCTGCTTAACTCTACCAACTTGGGCAAAGAGAGGGAGGCTGCTAAAGAAGGAAGGGATGAGAGGAAGGAAGAGGGAGGCAGGGGGAAAGGAAGGAAGGAGAAGAAAGGAGAAAGAAGGAAAGAAGGAGATAGATGGATGGATGGGAGGGAAGGAGGGCGATTGAGGATGAAAGGAAGATAGCATGGAAGGAAGAAAGGAAGGAGGGAGGCAGATGGATGGATGGGAGGAAGATCAGAGGAAGGGAGGGAGAGAGATAAAAAAGGGAGGGAGGGAGGGAGTGAAGGAAGGTTTGCAATGGCCCAAACTTGCTAATTTCAGGAACAAAAGCCCAACTTCCCTGTCTGATCTCCGTGTCTCCAAGACTCTCTTGCCTGCCAGAGCTGACACATGGCGGATCCTGCCAGATAAAGAAGAAATTCAGGCTGGTGACAGTGTCTTCTTTTTCCTCCTTCCTTCCCTCTTTCTGCCATTCTCCTCCTGATAAGTGCGGTGCCTGCATAGAGACTGATAGAAGGCCTATCGCAGCGGTTAGCCCAGAAAGGAAAGGCTCTATCACCCCTGCATCGCCGGACCAAGATCGACTCCCAGCCACACAGAAATTAATATCACTCCAATTACCGCAGCGGAGATGGGCTGGACGGAGAGATAATAAAATCTCTTTTACATAAAGAACGCAAAGAGCCAAACGGGGTTCAGTCAAGGGAGTGGGGTGGGGGTACATTTTCTAGGCCTGTTCTCAGCCTTGGGGAAGGTGCAGGCCAATTAGGCAGGATGGCAGGATTTTCCCAGCAGGGAAGGACGGGGGACTGAACATAATCAGGGTTCTTGTCTCCTACTAACTCGGGCCTTTTGGGGTCCCAGCGGAGAATTGTCCCCCGGGGACTTTTGAACCGAGGTGGCACAATCTATGCCAGTCTTTCTCCATTGGGGCAACTTTTAAGATCTGCTTTAATGTGGAAACCACTTATGGACTTTTTGCTTGAGACCAAAAGAGGTGCTGTATTAATTCTGTGACAATTACAATTGTTTCTGATGATAGAAACACTGTGTATTATTGAATGTCAGATCAAAAGGTGAATGTATTTTAGATTTGCAACTGTATCAAAGAAAGTTGCAAGTTGCTTTCTTTTGTTTTTCTTCTCTTCCTTTATCCCTTGCGCTTTACCCTTCCCTATTTTTTTTTCAATTTCTTTCTTCTTTTTTTTATACTTTATTCTTGGAAGAAATTTAATGATGTCATTAATTAAAAGATGTGTGGACTTCAACCCCCAGAATTCCCCCAGCCTGCAGCACATTGAGCCTCCATCACTGATTTTGCAACTTCTTTCCATTCGTTCTCCCTTGCTTTTCCCAGGTGGCATTTGGCCCTGGGGGGGGAGGGAAACGTGGGGTTTCCCCTCTGGAAATGGGCCAGATACTTTTCGCTTGTGTCATTCTCAGTGAAGGTAAGAGTTCTAAACTGAGCATCTAGTCAACAGGGATGACTTGATCAAATGTTGGTTAAAGAATAAACCCACGGGCAGTATTTTGGAGGCTGGGAATGCCAACTGTTGCCCTCCAGGATGCTTACAATAGGGTGGGAAGGACGTTCTGGCATGGTGGGCCAAGGACCATCACTGCCAGTGCCGAGCAGGCTGGGCTCCCCCAGGCTGAAGGTCAGGGATGGGAGAGAGCAGATAACCAAGGAGAAGGTGTGGACCTTCTGCAGATCTATTTCCGGCCAACACATCCAGGAAGAGCCAAGGATATCAGCCTGGCTGCGAACACACGTTTCCCTTCCTGGACTGGGAGCCAGTGGTGGAAGGGGAATTGGAGGAGAAAGAAAAGGGGAGAGCAGAGGAATGCTGGCAGAAAAGCTATGCCATCTCCAAGTTGGGTGTGTTTCCAAACTGACCCAGGAGAAGGAGTAGCATGGGGGGGGGAGGATTGTCTTCTTTGCAACCCTCCTTTCTTTTCAAGAAGCAAAACTCGTAAGAACAACAGATGAAGGTATCCCAAGCTCTAAGAGCAGAAATTGGAGCAGAGCTGACATTGCAAGGTGAACCTTCTCCTCCTTCTCTCTTTAGCAATTCTGGTGCTGTTGGCTTCATTGTGTATATAAGGCGTCTAAACAATTTTAGGTGAGCATAGTTTTTGTTTGTTTTGTTTAAATCAGCTGTGAAAGAAGAACCACGCATGGATGTGGGTACAAATGCATGTTCATCCATGCAAATGATATGATTTGAGAAGTTCAAGGATGCTGTAAGGCTATTCTTTGGTTTCTCCATGACCTTGGCCTAGCTAACCCATCTTGCAAAGTTATTATTAAGGTAAAAAAGAACTCTTTTCCAAATACACATCCCTGAACTGCTTGGAAAAAGATGGCGTGTTGGCGACTTGGCCCACACGATCTACTGACACCAATGGCGTCCAGCTATGGCTCTAGATGGAAAGAAGACATTTTCCAGCCTGGATCAATATTTGTTGAGTGTCCATCCTTCAAACAAGACTAAGGGTGTGTCGGGATCCTTTGCAGAGGTGGGTTTCAGCAGGTTCTGACCAGTTCTGGAGAACCGGTAGAGGAAATTTTGAGTAGTTCGGAGAACCAGTAGTAAAAATTCTGACTGGCCCTGCCCCCATCTATTCTTTGCCTCTCGAGTCCCAGCTGATTGGGAGGAAATGGGGATTTTGCAGTATCCTTCCCCTGGAGTGGGGTGGGAATGGAGATTTTACAGTATCCTTCCCCTGCCACGCCCACCAAACCACGCCCACCAAGCCACACCCACAGAACCAGTAGTAAAAAATTTTTGAAACCCACCACTGATCCTTTGGTGGACCAAGGACGGCATTTGACCTTTGGATGGTTACACTAAGAGATGCTCTCCAACAAGCAGGTATCGCTAAGGCTCTTTTGCATACAAGGTGGGTGCTGTGCGATGACAGCAGCCAATGGACAACCAGATCCCTGGTCCTTCCACTCCCTTTGGCCTACTCTTAACAGGCAGCCTTAATCTTCAGACTTTGGCTGAGTCTGGGATCTCCTGCCAGAGAGCTACTCCGAGCCCCTTCATTTACATCCCAGCTACTGTACACACATCACCCGACCGGAGCCACTGAGTATATCGCATAGATCTGAACTTCTGTTTTTACACTTCCTTACTGTTGTTAACAGATGGAGACCGGCACGCCCAACCGTTTCCCCGTAGGCTGTGTCAGCTTATGGTTTAAAGTCCAAACCAAACACCAGAAGCAGGATCCGGCTTTCCTAAACCTCTGCACTGGGAGTCACAGCTCCTGCACTTGCCTGAATTTGGAAGCTGTTTGATGTGCCCCGAGTTACAGCAGACATACGGTCACAATCAATATGTGGGAGAAAGCAATCAGACGGGGCGCATCCTCCCCAACTACTGTGTAACTCTTCTACTATATAGTCTGTTGATTCTTTAAAAAGGACCCTTTCCATCAGAGATGTCCCAAGCAAGCTAACCAAAGTTTGTAAAGATCCCTTTTGGAAGATAATTCATATGCCAAAGCTTGGTATTCTGTAGGCAGAACCAAATCAGGCAGAACCAAGCTGGATCTGCCGCACAAAGCGAAGCATTCAGCTTTTGTGCTCACTGTCCTGCTCTGTGTCGAGAACCGGGCGCTTTTGAGAAAACGAAGAGAGGAGATTTACCTGGTCCCGTCCACAGCTCGGTCTCTGGCGTTTGTGCCTTATCCGACTCCTCTAGATTCTCCTCTTTGGACTCGGCCTCTAAAATCAAAAGAGGAAACATCACAATCGCACTTCAAAACCCACAAAGGAGATACAATCAGTGGTTGGTTAGGGCAGGAGATTCCTGCTCAGCTGTTCGCCTGTCTCCATCTCAGCCCGAGTGCCCATAAAGGCTTAGAGGTAGGAGCCAGAAAGCAAAGTCTTCAGACATTTCCCAGACAAGGCATGGGAACCATGAAGGAGGCCCACATGGGAACATCTCCCAACAGGAGCCCTCCTTAGTTCTGCCATGGTTTCCGCTTATCTTTTTCTTCTTCCTGAGGGAAATAATTTAAGGAAATAGAGCTAAAAGAATAGGATAAATAAGGCTGGTTACCCCAAGCAACAGGCAAGGTTCCCAACCTAGATATCCCTTCCTAGAAGAGGGGACTGGAACCTTAGAATGGGGACCACCTTTTCAAAAAACAAAACAAAAACCCTTTATAAAGAAAAGGGAGCTATATATAACTTTTCCCCTGGCTCACCTGCTCTCCAAATGACTTCTTCATCTAATAGACCATCACCTATCCACTTTCACTGTGAATTGATGCAGTCCACCTCCCGAGTTAACGCTCTGGTGTTGAAAGAATTGGGCCATCTGGCGTTTAAGGACCCGCAGGAAAAAGATTGATGTGAAACTATTTATGTCTCTTTTTTTTTTTTTGGGTGGTGATTTTATCACTGTCCGCTGCCTGGGGTCCTTATGGAATTGGGTGGCCTTATAAACTTTATAGCGAACATATCCTCAGCAGATACTTGGCTTTGACTCAGGGAAGAACCTGGAGCCAAATAAACAAATAAATAAATGGCAGTGAGGGGAGACAGCCGGTTGCCTAGCAAGGGAGGATTCAGACAGGAAGAGGGTGAGAAAAATCCCTGACACCCATATTGTGACAACTTATTGTGCCAACTCAAAGCCCCCCCAAGAATGAACAGGTTTTTCTGATCACTCGATCTTTTAAATCGGGAATGTTGCCACAGGGACGGTTGGGGGAGGAAAATAAAAGATCCTGAACTCTCATGAAGCACCTTAAGGCAGAAGGTATTAAAGGACACGTAGCCAAATTTGACCCCAAATTCGGGGTTCTGGGGATCAACATTACTACAGCCCCTAAAATGGCGGGGATGAAAAAGTAAAACATCCTCCTGGTCACGTGATCAGAATCCAGATGCTTGGCAACTGACTCACATTTATGACGGTTGCAGTGTCCCCTCAGGGTCCAGCGTTCCCCTTTTGCGACCTTCTGACCAGCCAAGTTAATGGGGGAAGGCAGGTTCTCTTAAGGACCCTGTTACTAACTTAAGAACTGCAGTGATTCACTTAACAACAGTGGCAAGAAAGGTTGTAAAATGGGGCAAAACTTGCTTAACAAATGTCTCACTTAGCGACAGAAATTTTGGGCTCAAAAGTCAAGGACTACCTGTATTTTATGGCTTCCTAAGAACATTTTGGCTTGCACCTGATGACCCAGAACCACAATTTGGAACAAAAGAAATCCTTGTTTGGGTTTCTGCATTTACTTGGTCAACGAAGAAGATGAAGGAGTTACTTGCCCTTGTTATGCTTTTCCTCTGGTTCAAAATTAACAAGCTTATCAAGGCTACTTTGTGGGCCATAAAAAGTCCTGAAGCCACAGCAGAGCTCACAGCCATGACCACGAGAAGACGAAACAACAGAAGGACAAACAAATTTGGGGAGGACTCTTAGAGATCAGCGATCATGCAAGCTTCCCCCAGCAGTTGAAGGATTATTTCCAGAACCACTGCAGTGCTAAAATAGCAGGAGAATCAACCAAAACCTCCCAAAATAGGAGTTGAAGCTGTTAGATACGAAGAAAGGATTTTCCGCAGAAAGCAAGTTGTCAGAAAGGGGGTGGAAGGAGCTGATGAATGGCCCCATGGAAGCCCATTCCCACTTCTCTCTCACACTCATATGCACCAATACAAGATCCGTGATACGTTGCCCCCCCCCCCATGCATATCTTGGTGGGCACAGGAGAAGAATTGGTTCAGGACAACAAGCTACTTCAGATGTGGCTTTCAAGTTGTCTAGCTGGAATCCTTGATAGCAGGGGTCTCCAACCTTGGCAACTTTAAGGCAGTTTATTTCCCAGAATCCTCCAGCCACCCAGAATTCTGGGAGCTGAAGTCCACAAGACCTAAAGTTGCCAAGGTTGGAGGCCCCTGCTCAATAGGTCAAAGCTAGGCTGGTTAGGGAACTCTGGGAGTTAAAGTCCATAAGTCTCAAAGTTGCCAAGGTTGGAGACCCTGCTCCATAGGTTTGGGCCCAGGAACAAGAGAACTTCAGCTGTTAAACCTGGGGAGGACACGAGCTGGGGTTGCCCCCAACCCAGGCCTACCCTCGGATGGCCGGCCGATCCCAAGGAGAGGCACCTTCCTGGGCCAGTTCCACCTGGGCTGCCCTCACAGCAACCGAGAACCATTATTCTCACCATTAACCTG